>NC_053026.1:434580770-434889177 GCF_003073215.2 Triticum urartu | reverse complement strand
ATATTACAGTGAAAAAAGTATGAGCACCGACATCTAGCAATGAGTGTGTGTGAACATAAATGTAATGTCGATGAGAAATACGTACTCCCCCAAGCTTTGGCTTTTGGCCTAAGTTGGTCTATGGCCACGGCTGGCCTGGCGGATATCCATAATAATAGTTGTTGGGGTCGTACTGTGATGAGGAGGAATAATTGGGATCATACTGATGTGCAGCGGTTATCGCCTGCTGAGCTGCAACGTGAAGTCGAGCTGCCTCCGCTCCCCTCTCGTACTCTTCTGCCTCCTCTCTGGTAATAACATATCTTCTTTTTGTCTATGAATCAAAGAAGGTAGGAGCAGGGAGAGTAATACGGAAAACACGTCGTTTATCAAAAATTAAACGATATAAGAGAGGTGATTCAAGCCTCTCGACAAACTGGTCCGAAGCCATAGAGTCATAATCTAAATATGCAGGAGGCAACTCCATATCACCCTCACAAATGTCTATCTCAAGAAAATGAGCTAAGTGGGTTGCATAAATTCCTCCAAAGAAATCTCCATTATGTCTATTATGATGCAACCTACGAGCTACAATGGCTCCCATATGATAAGATTGGTCTCCTAACACAGCACTCCTAATAATGCTAATATCAGGGACACACATGTGACATGCTTCATCCTTAGCATTTATGCATCTACCGATGAAGAGAGCAAAATAATGTATAGCAGGAAAGTGAATGCTCCCTATGGTAGCCTGCGTTATATCTCTAGATTCCCCCACAGTTATACTAGCAAGAAAGTTTCTAAATTCAGATTTAGGGGGATCCCTAACACCACCCCATGATGGAAGTTTGCAAGCAGATGTGAAATCCTCTAAGTCCATGGTATAAGATTTGTCATAGAGATCAAACATGACTGAAGGAGAATTACGTGAAGATGAATACTCAAACCTCCTCACAAATGAACTTGTGAGATCATGATACTGGGGGCATTTGTTAGCCTCAAAATCCTCAAGACCGGCATTGTGCAATTATGATTTGAATTCTTCTTTAATTCCCGCACGGTCCATAAAATTTTCCGACGGCCATTCGCAAGGCCGTACTGGAGCGTCTCTAGGTGGATCCTCGTCAGCATCGCGCATAGCAATCCTGGGTCCTTGCTTCTTAGAGGAACCACCTTGGAACATCTTCCTAAGCATATTGTTTTTCTCTGAAAAATTCTGAAATTTTTAGTAACTTCAAAAAAAAGTGAACCAACTTCAATAAAACTGATAGCAACTACTCCTACAAGTGCCTAGAGCCTATATCAAGCATTAGAACTACTTGGAACCATATAAATTTCACATGCAAGCTCAAGAACATGGTCACCTATGCAGCACAAATTTGCAAAGAATAAAGCACTAGAACAAAAACTAATTGGACCAATGGAGGAGTCACATACCAAGGAACAATCTCCCCAAGCAGTTTTGCGAGAGGTGCTTTGAGCAAGGAGATCGAAAATCACAGCAAAAGTGGCTGGAACTCATGCTTGAGTTAGTTTTTCGGGTTTGTGTGAGATAGAGGAAGAAGATGGGTGCTGGGATAAGTGGAGGAGGGCCACCGTGGGCCCACGAGACAGGTGGGTGCGCCCTACGGGGGGGGCGCCCACCACCCTCGTGGCCAGGTGGCAGCTCCTCCCACGGTAATTTTTGCACAGTAAATCCTCAAATATTCCCGAAAAAATCATATTAAATTGGCATGGCATTCCAAGGACTTTTATTTTCGGGATATTTTTATATTGCACGGATAAGTCAAGAAACAGACAGAAAATACTATTTTTTACTTTATTTAATATAAATAACAGAAGGTAAAAGTGGGGTACAGAAGTTTGTGCTTCTAGTTTCATCCATCTCATGCTCATCAAAAAGAATCCACTAACAAGGTTGATCAAGTCTTGTTAACAAACTCATTCTGATAATCATTAAACCGGAGAAATTTCGAATAACACTAAGTTACCTCAATGGGGATATGCACATCCCCAATAATAAGAATATCATATTTCTTCTTGACAGTTGGTAGAGGAAATTCAAAACCTCCAAATATAATCAATGGAATTTTTCCAATAGAGTTGATACTATGAACTTGAGGTTGTTTCCTCGGAAAGTGTGCCATATGCTCATTACCATTAACATGAAAAGTGACATTGCCTTTGTTGCAATCAATAACAGCCCCTGCAGTATTAAGAAAAGGTCTTCCAAGAATTATAGACATACTATCATCCTCGGGAATATCAAGTATAACAAAGTCCGTTAAAATAGTAACGTTTGCAACCACAACAGGCACATCCTCACAGATACCGACAGGTATAACAGTTGATTTATCAGCCATTTGCAAAGATATTTCAGTAGGTGTTAGCTTATTCAAGTCAAGTCTACGATATAAAGAGAGAGGCATAACACTAACACCGGCTCCAAGATCACATAAAGCAGTTTTAATATAATTTCTTTTAATGGAGCAAGGTATAGTAGGTACTTTAGGGTCTCCAAGTTTCTTTGGTATTCCACCCTTAAAAGTATAATTAGCAAGCATGGTGGAAATCTCAGCTTCCGGTATCTTTCTTTTATTAGTAATGATATCCTTCATATATTTAGCATAAGGATTTGTTTTGAGCACATCAGTTAATCTCATACGCAAAAAGATAGGCCTAATCATTTCAGCAAAGCGCTCAAAATCCTCATCATCCTTTTTCTTGGATGGTTTCGGAGGAAAAGGCATGGGTTTCTGAACCCAAGGTTCCCTTTCTTTACCATGTTTCCTAGCAACAAAGTCTCTTTTATCATAACGTTGATTCTTTGATTGTGGGTTATCAAGATCAACAACAGGTTCAATTTCTACATCATTATCATTACTAGGTTGAGCATCATCATGAACATCATCATTAATATTTTTACTATGTTCATGTTCATTACCAGATTGTGTTTCAGCATCAGACATAGAAATATCATTTGGATTATCAGGTGGTTCAGCAATAGGTTCACTAGAAGTTTGCACAGTTCTATCATTTTTCTTCTTCTTCTTTTTAGAAGAACTAGGAACATCAATATTATTTCTTTGAGAATCTTGCTCGATTCTCTTAGGGTGGCCTTCAGGATACAAAGGTTTCTGAGTCATTCTACCAGTTCTAGTAGCCACTCTAACAGCATAATCATTTTTCTTACTATTCATTTCATCAAGCGCTTCTTTTTTAGCCTTAAGTACTTGTTCTACTTGAGTGGTAACCATAGAAGCATGTTTGCTAACAAGTTTAAGTTCACCTTTAATATCAGCCATATAATCACCCAAGCGTCTAATCATATAAGCCTTTTCTTTTAATTGTCTACCAAAATAAGCATTGAAGTCGTCTTGCTTAAACATAAAGTTATCAAACTCATCCAAGCACTGACTAGCAATTTTAGTAGGAGGGACTTCAGCTTTATCATATCTATAGAGAGAATTTACCTTTACTACCTGTGTCGAGATATTGGGATTAGGGGGTTCTTCAATAAATAAAGAATTAATATCATATGTTTCTTCAACAGGCGGTATATTAAGACCATGTATTTCTTCAATAGGAGGTAAATTCTTAACGTCTTCAGCTTTAATACCTTTTTCTTTCATAGATTTCTTTGCCTCTTGCATATCTTCGGGACTGAGAAATAGAACACCTCTCTTCTTCGGAGTTGGTTTAGGAATAGGCTCAGTAATTGGAGCAGGAGTTGGCTCAGGAGCTGGCTCAGGAGGTGCCCAATTATTTTCATTTGTCAACATATTATTCAATAGAATTTCAGCTTCATCAGGTGTTCTTTCCCTGAAAAGAGAACCAGCACAACTATCCAGGTAATCTCTGGAAGCATCGGTTAGTCCATTATAAAAGATATCAAGTATTTCGGGTTTCTTAAGAGGATGATCAGGCAAAGCATTAAGTAACTTGAGAAGCCTCCCCCAAGCTTGTGGGAGACTCTCTTCTTTAATTTGCACGAAGTTGTATATTTCCCTCAAAGCAGCTTGTTTCTTATGAGCCGGGAAATATTTAGCAGAGAAGTAATAAATCATATCCTGGGGACTACACACACAACCAGGATCAAGAGAATTAAACCATATCTTAGCATCACCCTTTAATGAGAACGGAAATATTTTGAGTATATAAAAGTAACGCGATCTCTCATCATTAGTGAACAGGGCAGCTATATCATTTAGCTTAGTAAGATGTGCCACAACAGTTTCAGATTCATAGCCATAAAACGGATCAGATTCAACCAAAGTAATTATATCAGGATCAACAGAGAATTCATAATCCTTATCAGGAACACATATAGGTGAAGTAGCAAAAGCAGGGTCAGGTTTCATTTTATATCTAAGTGATTCTTTGTTCCATTTAATTAATAACCTCTTAAGCTCATATCTATCTCTGCAAGCTAAAATAGCGGCAGAAGATTCCATATCAAAAAGATAGCCCTCAGGAATAACAGGCATATTTTCATCATCACTATCATCATTGTATTCAGATTTAATAATTTCTTTTTCTCTAGCCCTAGCAATTTTTTCATCAAGAAATTCACCAAGGGGCACAATAGTATCAGGCATAGAAGTAGTTTCATCATAAGTATCATGCATAGCAGAAGTGGCATCATCAATAACATGCGACATATCAGAACGAATAGCAGAAGCAGGTGTAGGTGTCGCAAACTTACTCACAACAGAAGGTGAATCAAGTGCAGAGCTAGATGGCAGTTCCTTACCTCCCCTCATAGTTGAGGGATAGATCTTGGTTTTTGGATCTCTCAAGTTCTTCATAGTGTCCAGCAGATATAAATCCCAAGTGACTCAAAGAATAGAGCTATGCTCCCCGGCAACGGTGCCAGAAATTAGTCTTGATAACCCACAAGTATAGGGGATCACAACAGCTTTCGAGGGTAGAGTATTCAACCCAAATTTATTGATTCGACACAAGGGGAGCCAAAGAATATTCTCAAGTATTAGCAGCTGAGTTGTCAATTCAACCACACCTGGAAACTTAGTATCTGCAGCAAAGTGTTTAGTAGCAAAGTAATATGATAGTGGTGGTAGCGGCAACAAAAGTAAAGATAGCAAAAGTAATGTTTTTGGTATTTTGTAGTGATTGTAACAGTAGCAGCGGAAAAGTAAATAAACGTAAACCAGTATGTGGAAAACTCGTAGGCACCGGATCAGTGATGGATAATTATGCCGGATGCGGTTCATCATGTAACAGTCATAACATAGGGTGACACAGAACTAGCTCCAATTCATCAATGTAATGTAGGCATGTATTCCGTATATAGTCATACGTGCTTTTGGAAAAGAACTTGCATGACATCTTTTGTCCTACCCTCCCGTGGCAACGGGGTCCTATTGGAAACTAAGGGATATTAAGGCCTCCTTTTAATAGAGAACCGGAACAAAGCATTAGCACATAGTGAATACATGAACTCCTCAAACTATGGTCATCATTGGGAGTGGTCCCGATTATTGTCACTTCGGGGTTGCCGGATCATAACACATAGTAGGTGACTATAGACTTGCAAGATAGGATCAAGAACTCACATATATTCATGAATACATAATAGGTTCAGATCTGAAATCATGGCACTCGGGCCCTAGTGACAAGCATTAAGCATAGCAAAGTCATAGCAACATCAATCTCAGAACATAATGGATACTAGGGATCAAACCCAGCAAAACTAACTTGATTACATGATAAATCTCATCCAACCCATCACCGTCCAGCAAGCCTACGATGGAATTACTCACACACGGCGGTGAGCATCATGAAATTGGTGATGGAGGATGGTTGATGATGACGACGGCGACAAATCCCCCTCTCCGGAGCCCCGAACGGACTCCAGATCAGCCCTCCCGAGAGGTTTTAGGGCTTGGCGGCGGCTCCGTATCGTAAAACGCGATGATTTCTTCTCTCTGATTTTTTTCTCTCCGAAAGCAAATATAGAGAGTTGGAGTTGGCGTCAGAGGGCATCCAGGGGGCCCACGAGGTAGGGGGGCGCGCCCCCACCCTCGTGAGAAGGGTGTGGGCCCCCTGGTCTTCATCCTTGGCGAGGATTTTTTTTATTTTTTCTAAGATGTTCCGTGGAGTTTCAGGTCATTCCGAGAATATTTATTTTCTGCACATAAAACAACACCATGGCAATTCTACTGAAAACAGCGTCAGTCCAGGTTAGTTCCATTCAAATCATACAAGTTAGAGTCCAAAACAAGGGCAAAAGTGTTTGGAAAAGTAGATACGACGGAGACGTATCAATAACCATTAGAGGAAGGAAAAGGTCCCATATAGTCAAAGCCCCAAACATCAAATGGTTCAATAACAAGTGAATAATTCATAGGCATTTCTTGACGTCTACTAATATTACCAATTCTTTGACATTCATCGCAAGATAAGACAAACTTACGGGCATCCTTAAAGAGAGTAGGCCAATAAAAACCAGATTGCAGTACCTTATGTGCAGTTCTATCTCCAGCATGGTGTCCTCCATAAGCTTCGGAGTGACACTTACGTAGGATCGGTTCCTGTTCATGCTCAGGTACACAGCGTCTAATAACACCATCTACTCCTTCTTTATAAAGATGTGGGTCATCCCAAAAGTAGTGCCTCAAATCATAGAAGAACTTTTTCTTTTGCTGGTATGTGAAACTAGGTGGTATAAACTTAACAACAATGTAATTAGCATAATCAGCATACCATGGAGCAGAATGAGAAGCATTTATGACATTGAATTGCTCCTCAGGAAAGCTATCATCAATAGGTAGTGTGTCATCAAGCACATTTTCTAACCTAGAAAAGTTGTCTGCAACGAGGTTCTCAGCTCCGTTTCTATCAACAATATGCAAATCAAATTCTTGTAGCAAGAGAACCCATCTAATAAGTCTAGGTTTAGCATCTTTCTTTTCCATAATATATTTAATAGCAGCATGATCAGTGTGAATAGTTACTTTGGAATCAACAATATAAGGTCTAAACTTATCACAAGAAAATACAACTGCTAAGAATTCTTTTTCAGTAGTAGCATAATTTCTTTGAGCATTGTCTGGAGTTTTACTAGCATATTGAATAACATTTAGTTTCTTATCAACTCTTTGTCCTAGAACAGCACCTACAGCATAATCACTAGCATCACACATAATTTCAAAGGGTAAATTCCAATCAGGTGGCTGAACAATAGGTGTAGAGATCAATGCTTTCTTAAGTATTTCAAATGCTTCTACACAATCATCATCAAATACAAATGGTATATCTTTTTGTAATAAATTAGTCAGAGGCTGAGAAATTTTTGAGAAGTCCTTAATGAACCTCCTATAAAAACTGGCATGACAAAGGAAACTTCTTATACCTTTGATATCCTTGGGACATGGCATCTTTTAAATAGCATCAACCTTGGCTTTATCAACTTCAATACCTCTTTCAGAAACTTTATGCCCCAAGACAATACCTTCATTAACCATAAAGTGGCACTTTTCCCAATTCAAGACAAGATTAGTTTCTTCACATCTCTGCAAAACTCGATCAAGGTTGCTCAAGCAATCATCAAAAGAAGATCCATAGACGGAAAAGTCGTCCATGAAAACCTCACAAATCTTTTCACAAAAGTCAGAAAATATAGCCATCATGCATCTTTGAAAGGTAGCAGGTGCATTACATAAACCAAAAGGCATACATCTATAAGCAAGAGTACCAAAAGGGCATTTAAAAGTAGTCTTTGATTGATCTTTGGCTAACACAAGTATTTGAGAGAAATCAGAATAACCATCTAGAAAGCAAAAATGTGTATGTTTGGACAATCTTTCTAGCATTTGATCGATAAAAGGTAAGGGGTAATGATCCTTTTTAGTAGCCTTATTTAATTTGCGGAAATCAATTACCATCCTATAACCTGTAATAATTCTTTAAGGAATCAATTCATCTTTATCATTAGGAACAACAGTAATACCTCCCTTCTTAGGGACACAATGGACAGGGCTTACCCATTGACTATCAGCAACGAGATAAATTATACCTGCCTCAAGGAGCTTTAGTATATCCTTTCTTACCACTTCTTTCATTTTAGGATTCAGCTGGCGTTGATGATCACGAACTGGTTTAGCATCTTCTTCCAAGTTAATTTTATGTTGACATAGAGTGGGACTAATGCCCTTAAGATCATCAAGATTATACCCAATAGCAGCGCGGTGCTTCTTCGGAGTTTTAAATAATCTCTCTTCCTCATGCTCTGAAAGGTTAGCACTAATAATAACAGGATATATCTTTTTCTCATCAAGATAAGCATATTTAAGAGTATCAGGTAACTGTTTAAGCTCAAACACGGGATCACCCTTGGGTGGAGGAGGATCCCCTAGGATTTCAACAGTTAAATTGTTTTTCAGAATAGGTTCCTGTTTAAAGAATACTTCATCTAATTCCCTTCTTTCATTCATAAACATGTCATTTTCATGGTCTAGCAAATATTGTTCTAAAGGATCACTAGGAGGTACAGCAATAGAAGCAAGACCAATAATTTCATCCTTACTAGGTAATTCTTCTTCACGGTGTTGTCTACTAAATTTAGAAAAATTAAATTCATGAGTCATATCATCTAAGCCGATAATAACAACATCTCTTTTGAAATCTATGGTAGCATTAACAGTATTTAAGAAGGGTCTACCAAATATAATGGGACAAAAGCTATCTTGTGGGGAACCAAGAACAAGAAAATCAGCAGGATATTTAGTTTTCCCACACAAGACTTCAACATCTCTAACAATACCCATTAGTGAAATAGTATCTCTATTGGCAAGTTTAATTGTGGCATCAATATCTTCCAACTCAACAGGTGCAATATCATGCATAATTTCTCTATAAAGGCTAATAGGTATTGCACTAGCACTGGAACCCATATCACATAAACCATGATAACAATGATCTCCTATTTTAACAGAAATAACAGGCATGCCTACCACAGGTCTAGGTTTATCTTTATCACGGGGTTTAGCAATTCTAGCAGTTTCATCACAGAAATAAAGAACATGCCCATCAATATTATCAGACAAGAGATCTTTAACAATAGCAATATTAGGTTCAACTTTAACTTGCTCAGGAGGTGTATATGTTTTAATATTGCTTTTAGGAACTACAGTTGAAGCTTTAGCATAATCCTTTATCCTAACAGGGAAAGGTGGTTTCTCAACATAAGAAGTAGGAACAATAGGATCATTATAAGTGATAGTCTTTTCTTCAACTTTAATAGGTGCAACTACTTTTACTTCTATGGGAGGATGATATTTAAACCACTTCTCCTTGGGGAGATCAATATAGGCGGCAAAAGATTCATAGAAAGAAGCTACTATCTCAGAGTCAAGTCCATATTTAGTGCTAAATTTATGGAAAATATCGGTATCCATAAAAGATTTAACACAATCAAAACTAGGTGTCATACCTGACTCCTTACCATTGTCAAGGTCCCAATCTTCAGAGTTGCGTTTAATTCTTTCCAACAAATCCCATTTGAATTCAATAGTCTTCATCATAAAAGAGCCAGCACAAGAAGTATCAAGCATGGTGCGATTGTTACCAGAAAGCCGAGCATAAAATTTTTGAATAATCATTTCTCTTGAGAGCTCATCGTTGGGGCATGAATATAACATTGATTTAAGCCTCCCCCAAGCTCGAGCGATGCTTCCTCCTTCGCGAGGCCAAAAATTATATATATAATTGCGATCACGATGAACAAGATGCATAGGATAAAACTTCTGATGAAATTCCGATTTCAATCATTTGTAATTCCAAGATCTCATATCATCACATAGCCTATACCATGTCGATGCATCTCCCCTCAAAGATAAAGGGAAGACCTTCTTCTTAACAACATCTTCGGGTACACCTGCAAGCTTAAATAATCCACAAACTTCATCCACATATATCAGATGTTCATCAGGATGTTTTGTTCCATCTCCTAAAAAAGGATTAGCTAGCAGTTTTTCTATCATACCCGAAGGAACTTCAAAGCAAGCATTTTCATTTTCATTTTCAGTAGGTTCAGTAGGTTGAGGAGCAACTCTTTGCTCTACTGGTCGGGGTGAAGATACCCCGAACAAGCCCCGCAGAGCATTACTTTCCATGGTAACAAGTGATAGTAAATTTCAGCAGACTATATAAAATTTTCCTTACCAAATTCCACCTACCAAAGGCGCTTCACTCCCCGGCAACGGCGCCAGAAAAGAGTCTTGATGACCCACAAGTATAGGGTATCTATCGTAGTCCTTTCGAAAAGTAAGAGTGTCGAACCCAACGAGGAGCAGAAGGAAATGATAAGCGGTTTCCAGCAAGGTATTCTCTGCAGGTACTGAAATAAGTGGTAACAGATAGTTTTGTGATAAGATAATTTGTAACGAGCAACAAGTAACAAAAGTAAATAAGGTGCAGCAAGGTGGCCCAATCCTTTTTGTAGCAAAGGATACGCCTGGAAAAACTCTTATATGATGTAAAGCGCTCCCGAGGACACATGGGAATATCGTCAAGCTAGTTTTCATCATGTTCATATGATTCGCGTTCGCTACTTTGATAATTTGGCATGTGGGTGGACCGGTGCTTGGGTACTGCCCTTACTTGGACAAGCATCCCACTTATGATTAACATCTATTGCAAGCATCCGCAACTACAACAAAAGTATTAAGGGAAACCTAACCATAGCATGAAACATATGGATCCAAATCAGCCCCTTACGAAGCAACACATAAACTAGGGTTTAAGCTTCTATCACTCTAGCAACCCTTCATCTACTTATTACTTCCCAATGCCTTCCTCTAGGCCCAATTAATAGTGAAGTGTCATGTAGTCGACGTTCACATAACACCACTAGAGGAGAGACAGCATACATCTCATCAAAATATCGAACGAATACCAAATTCACATGACTACTAATAGCAAGACTTCTCCCATGTCCTCAGGAACAAAAGTAACTACTCACAAAGCATAAACATGTTCATAATTAGAGGGGTATTAATATGCATATAGGATTTGAACATATGATCTTCCACCAAATAAACCAACTAGCACTACTAGGGAAAACCCTAGCAGTAGCGCTCGTTTTGTGCTCACTAGTAGCGCGGGTAGGCGCGCTACTAATAAGGCGCTACAGCTATTGCTTAGCAGTAACGCGTGCCTCACGCGCTACTGCTAGGACAAATAGCTGCAGCGCTTGTTCACTCCCATGCTGCTGCTAATGTAACTACTGGCAGCGTGTTTTCTTTCCATCGCTACTAGTATTGTTTTTTTATTTTTTATTTTTAGTGTATTTATGCGCCATCGTACAAATATTGGTACAATACCAGTTATGAGGTTTACATCATTATGTCCATAACAGTGTGTCAAATGAAGGTGGATTAGGTTCAAGTGGAGGCAATATGTGGTGCATGTCAAAAGTATACTACTAATCCAAACTTGATCTAGTTTGGACTAACAGTACTTTTGATG
Organism: Triticum urartu; assembly: GCF_003073215.2. Classification (NCBI taxonomy): domain Eukaryota; kingdom Viridiplantae; phylum Streptophyta; class Magnoliopsida; order Poales; family Poaceae; genus Triticum; species Triticum urartu. The sequence continues at coordinate 434,877,705 of NC_053026.1, read as the reverse complement.
TGCACCACATGTTGCCTCCACTTGAATCTAATCTGCCAGCACAAGCTATTTAATCATCATCATAATCATTAGCACCAACAATATTTATTTAATCACCACTAACACTAGCTAATAATAATCATCAGTCATTACCACCAACACTAGCTATTTTATCATCATAGTAATAGTGTAGCACATCATCATCCTCAAACTCATTTCTAGCTAATCACTCCTACTGCTCTCTCTTAGGTAAAACAACATAAAACATGTGTAGCTCTCCTCCTTGATCAAGTTGGAGCATGCAGATGAACCTGTCTCCTAATTTTGGGTAGCACATCTGTTTGCTGCCCCCTAGTACTTGTCTGCGCTCCCCCATCACATATCTGGTCCAGTCTTGCACTATTAAGCATTCATCGCCGATCTTGAATGCACTAAAGTAACATGTAGGATATCTTGGCCGTAAGCTAATAATACTCATGGTACCTTTAGTCTCGATCCCATAAGGCACAACATTCATCGGGAGTCCCTGTTGAAGAACATCGTATGGTCACATACTTAGCAATGAAGTTTAGCTTCACAAATAATGTATGGAAAAGATGCACTGAGGACAAATAGTAAAAATCTTACCATCCTTCCTAAATAGATGTGACCGTAGTTCATGACGAACACTATTGGTCGCACGTTTTCAGTACTAAGATTTCTAAGTCCAGGAAGAAAAATTGTCTTGACGGTATCAAGATCCTCAAGCCATGAAACATAATGACTTAGCTCCTCGTAGTTTATTTCAGCCCCGGGACAGTAGTAGGTCCTGTCTACCAAGCACTGGACATGTTTGCTTGCACCGAAATAAGCTGACAATACAAATTAGTTGTCAACTATTTTTGAATAAACAATATCAAAGACATAAATATGGTTGTGAAACTTACATTTTGGTGTAACTGGAGGCGTCTGCACATCGACCCGGATGTCGGTATTACCTTCAATATCATCTTCCGGACGAATATCAAAGGTGATAACCATATCAGGCTCAAATGCATAAGTCTTGCATAGTGCTCGCCATGTTTTGCATCCAAAATAGGTGTAGCCTTCTGAATTGTATAATTTTGCGTGGAAAATATAACCATGCTCGGTCTTCAAATAAACTTTCTTTACCTCCATAGTATGACTGAAACCTATCTTATCCAATACAAAAACTCTTGCATGGCAGGGGATACGCTAGTAGAATAGTAAAAAATATATAAGTTGAAGCAAATGAAGCAGATGTCATGCTTAATTACGAAAAAAGACTTGTTGTTGTGACTTACTGTATCCACTTCGAAGTTCTCGTACAGCTTGATGCTGAAGCGCCTATCATCATCTAGGAAGATTCCGTCGCACAGGCCGCGCTCGTCTTCGTAGTATTTGCAAATACCGAAATCCTTTTTGTCGTCAGACATTTCCTATGTTCATAGTTAAAACATTAATTGAAAATCGATAAAAGACAACTACCAGGATACTCAACACACAAATCCGGGGCACTCGATATTTCCTACATATTCTGGCAAAAGTCATGCCAAAATTCACGGAAAAATCCGGCATGACCTTTGCTAAAATAGGATATATCGAGCGCCTGAAATTTGCCGGAACAGAAATGAATCAACACTCCGGCAAAACATAGGCCACTCGGAGGTGTAACCTGCAAACATGACCGGCCACTTGGATATTGAGCAACACAAGATATACATTTCAAAATATCTTACAAGACTCAAATTAGCATGCATTCAATAAGCAAAAGTAAATCATCTCATGCGTCCATACATCGTCGAATATTATCACTAATACATCCCGAATAGTGTCATACATATAACATCACTAGTACAACTAAAACCCTAGCACACGACGGGTATCGGCAAGGGCGGTGGACACCCACAGAGAAGGAACCATCACGGGATCATAGGTCCAGTGAGATCCCTGGAGAACCTGCCAGGTATTGGAGAACCTGTGCTCCAACGCAAACAAGTAGCGACGGACGTGCGCGTCCTCCTCACTGACATGGTGACGCACCACCTCCGCGGAGTCCTCGAGCCTCTGGACCGTCACTGGCCCACGCGACCGCCACCAAAGAAGGTTCGGGTCAATGACAGGCTGGCTCCTCACCAACCTGCGCCCCCCGGTAGGTAGCGCCTCCCAGTACCACCCCGGCGGAGCCCAGTCCCGGACATGGTCCATCTGGTCAAGCAGGTGTCGTCCTCCGCCGACTCGATGACGAGGATGCGGGATAGGCATCGTCCACGTCGATGCGGGAAAATTGCTTTAACTAAAAAAATAGCAACAAGTTCTTACTAACTAGTTCTATTAATTCAACTAGTTCTTACTAAAAATAAACTTACTATAAATAAAAATATTCTAGTACCTAATTAGTACCTAGTTCTTACTAACTAATTAGTATCTAAGAACTACTGCCCTAATTACCATCTAATTTGATGAACCTATAGGGGTGGAAAGTGGTAGAAACCCTAACTAATTTGATGGAGGTAGAAACCCTAGGCAGAGGTAGGGGAGAGGGAGGAGCAGGCGTGCTCACCTCGGGTGCCTGCGACGAGGGAGGGGCAGGTGGCGTCGAGGTCGTGGTCGGGGCTCCGGGGCGGCGTTGAGGTCGGGGGGGCGGGGGCGGCGTCCGGGGCGGCGTCCCGGGCGGCGTTGAGGTCGGGGGCGGGGCCGGTGTTGAATCTGGGGTCGGGGGCGGCGTGGGGAGAGCGCGCGGCGGCCGAAGGGCGACGGTGGCGGCGAGAGTGGAGTTGATTTGGGGGATGAAGTGGCCGTGGGGAAGAACGAACCGCGTGGTTAAGTCAGAAGTACCAGTAGCGCGTTCCAGAAAGGGCGCTACTGCTACGTTAGCTATAGCGCGTTCTGGAATACACACTGCAGCTAAGGAGATTAGCAGTAGCGCTGGGCCATTATACGCGCTACTGCTAGGTTGGGCTAGCCATGTGCGCCCAGTTCAAACGTAGCAGCAACGCTTTTCGCTAGTATGCGCTACTGCTAAAGTCATAGCAGTAGTGCGGTTTATTTACGTGCACTGCTACTAAGTAGCAGCAGCGCTTGATTTTGTACAGCGCCACTGGTAAAATTCTGTGTATAGGCTTTTCCCTAGTAGTGTAGCATCAACTACAAGGAGTAATTAACACTACTAGCAACCTACTAGCACCAATCCCGGACTTGGAGATAAGAATTGGATACAAGAGATGAACTAGGGTTTTGAGATGAGATGGTGCTGATGAAGATGTTGATGGAGATTGCCCTCTCCCGATGAGAGGAGCATTGGTGATGACGATGGCGATGATTTCCCCCTCCGGGAGGGAAGTTTCCCCGGCAGAACAGCTCCGCAGACCCCTAGATTGGTTCCGCCAAGGTTCCGCCTCGTGGCGGCGGAGTTTCGTCCGAGAAGATGGCTTATGATTTTTTTCCCATCGAAAGACTCCATATAGTAGAAGATGGTCACCGGAGGGCCACCAGGGGGCCCACGAGGTAGGGGGCGCGCCCAGGGGGGTAGGGCGCGCCCCCACCCTCGTGGGCAAGTTCTGGTCCCCCTGGTGAAGTTCTTGCTCTCAGTATTTTTTATATATTTGGAAAACATCTTCCGTGAAGTTTCAGGACTTTTGGAGCTGTGCGGAATAGGTCTCTCATATTTGCTCCTTTTCAAGCCCAGAATCCCAGCTGCCGGCATTCTCCCTCTTTATGTAAACCTTGTAAAATAAGAGAGAATAGGCATAAGTATTGTGACATAATGTGTAATAATAGCCCATAATGCAATAAATATAGATATAAAAGCATGATGCAAAATGGACGTATTAGGGTGCTCGATCGGTGCGACGTGGACTCGGTGGAAATACTTTATGAAAATGCGGTGGTGGCCGGGCCGGGCGGTTTTCTTTTCCTTCTTCATGTTTCCTTTGTTTTTTCTTATATGTTTGTTTTCGTTTTCATTCTACATTTTCATACATATGAAAAAATAAAGTTTCTATACAAAAGTGCACAATTTTTATGAACAAATTACAACATCTAAATTAACTATACATCTAAATAAATATAACTACACATCTGAAATTTTCCTAATCTTAAAACTAAACTAAACATAAACTAAAATAATATAACTACACATCCATACATACATACATACACATACATATACATCTACATTATATATAAACAAAAAAAAACTAATTTTATGAACATAAAAAGGTTTATGAACAAAAAAAACATCACATCAATATTTTCATCCATCCATATATACATACATACATCCATATATATATACATCTGCATTATATATCAACAAAAAATACCTAAACTTTACTAATAAAAAAATGGCAGCGGGCTAAGGCGGTGGCAGCTCATAGCGTGGGTGGCGACGGTGATGGCGATGGAGGGGGCGGGGCAGCGCGCGGGCTCTGGGGCAGGGGCGACGACGACGATGGGGGCGGGCCGGGGCAGGGGGCGCACGCGATGGAGACGGCGGGGGCGGGCCGTGGCAGGGGCGCGGGTGACGGCGACGACGGGGGCGGGCCGGGGCAGGGGCGCGGGCGACGGCGGGGGCAGGGGCGCGGGCGACGGCGACGACGACGGCGGGGGCGGGGGCGGGCAGTGGCAGGGGCAGCCTGGCGGCGTCGATGTGCTCGGCCTCGTCGGGGGCAACTGGTGTGATGAACTCTGCAAAATTTATAAGTGACACTTATATACCATGAGCATTGGTCCCAGTTCGTGGCACAAACCGGGACCAATGCCCCCGTTTAGTCCCGGTTGGTGCCACCAAACGGGACCAAATGTCTCTTTTCAGCAGCCCAAACCGGTACCAATGCACCCCTTTAGTCCCGGTTGGTGCCACCAACCGGGACCAAAGGCCTCGCACAGCGGGGTGGTGGTGGGAGTTTAGTCCCACCTCGCTAGTTGAGAGGGGCGCGCAGTGGTTTATAAGCCCCACTACCGCACCCCTCTCGAGCTCCTCTCCATTGCAGGCTTACGAGACTAATTGTAACTGCTATTCCTGATGGGCCTACTGGGACTTCTGCGGGCCTGAATCCTGGCCCATGGATGGGTTTCTAGTCGTATTCAAACCTTGGTGGCCCAGTAGGTGGCAATTTTTTTATTTTTTTATTTTTTCCCAGTTTTTTGTTTTCTTTTTTGCTTTATTTTTTGTTTTGTTTCTACTTACAACAAAATACTTATTTATTTTATTTTATTTTGTTTCTAATTACTTATTTATTTTATTTTATGATAATTCTTTTTGCTATTAAAGTTTCTAACAAAAAAATTCTTTATGAAAATTCCTTTTGCTTTTAATGATTTTGAACAGAAAATACTTTGATAATTTTAGTTGCATCAATTTTATATAATTTTAGTTTCATAAATTTTAGATGTTGCTTATAATGTTTTGAATAGAAAATACTTTGATAATTTTAGTTTCATAAATTTTATTTATGTTATTAAAGTTTATTTTATTTTGTTTTGTTTCTACTTACATATTTTATTAAAGTTTATATTATTTTGTTTTAAATTACTTATTTATTTTATTTTATGATAATTCTTTTTGCTATTAAATTTTCATGCATTTACTGATTATTTTGAGCTATAAGACCCTGAAATTGAAAAGCATTTCAAATGAACTCTCAAAAAGTTAAAAGTTGGCATGGTATCATCATTTCACCCACATAGCATGTGTAAGAAAGTAGAGAGGCTTACGGAAAAAACTGGATGCACTTCGTGTACAAAACGGACAATCTCTTTCGAAGTATCAGGGTTTCATACGGAAACTCGTCTGTTACAAAGGAATTTCATTTTTTGAACTTATTTGAACTCCAGACTTTTTCTGTGTTCAAAATGCACCATTCAAAGTCACATCATAAATTTTCAACCCTTTCTGACTTCATTTATTATTTTTCATGCATTTACTGATTTTTTTTCCAGCTATAAGACCCTGAAATTGAAAAGCACTACAAATGAACTCTGAAAAGGTTGAAAGTTGGCATGGTATCATCATTTGACCCACATAGCATGTGCAAGAAAGTAGAGAGGCTTACGGCAAAAACTGGATGCACTTCGTGTACAAAACGGACAATCTCTTTCGAAGTATCAGGGTTTCATACAAAAACTAGTTTGTTACAAAGGGATTTCATTTTTTGAACTTATTTGAACTCCATAGTTTTTCTATGTTCAAAATGCACCATTCAAAGCCACATCATCAATTTTCAACCCTTCCTGACTTCATTTCTTATTTTTCATGCATTTACTGATTTTTTTCCAGCTATAAGACCCTGAAATTGAAAAGCACTACAAATGAACTCTGAAAAGGTTGAACGTTGGCATGATATCATCATTTCACCCACATAGCATGTGCAAGAAAGTAGAGAGGCTTACGACAAAAACTGGATGCACTTCGTGTACAAAATGGACAATCTCTTTCGAAGTATCAGGGTTTCATACGGAAACTCGTCTGTTACAAAGGGATTTCATTTTTTTGAACTTATTTGAACTCCATAGTTTTTCTGTGTTCAAAGTGCACCATTCAAAGCCACATCATCAATTTTCAACCCTGTCTGACTTCATTTGTTATTTTTCATGCATTTACTGATTTTTTCAGCTATAAGACCCTGAAATTGAAAAGCACTACAAATGAACTCTGAAAAGGTTGAAAGTTGGCATGATATCATCATTTCACCCACATAGCATGTGCAAGAACGTAGAGAGGCTTACGGCAAAAACTGGATGCACTTCGTGTACAAACGGACAATCTCTTCCGAAGTACCAGGGTTTCATACGGAAACTCGTCTGTTACAAAGGGATTTCATTTTTTTAAACTTATTTGAACTCCATAGTTTTTCTGTGTTCAAAATGCACCATTCAAAGCCACATCATCAATTTTCAACCCTTCCTGACTTCATTTGTCATTTTTCATGCATTTACTGATTTTTTCAGCTATAAGACCCTGAAATTGAAAAACACTACAAATGAACTCTGAAAAGGTTGAAAGTTGGCATGGTATCATCATTTCACCCACATAGCATGTGCAAGAAAGTAGAGAGGGTTACGGCAAAAATTGGATGCACTTCGTGTACAAAATGGACAATCTCTTTCGAAGTATGAGGGTTTCATACGGAAACTCGTCTGTTACAAAGGGATTTCATTTTTTTAACTTGTTTGAACTCCATAGTTTTTCTGTGTTCAAAATGCACCATTCAAAGCCACGTCATCAATTTAGTACATATAGCTCATGTGACCAAATTAATGGAAGTTCATCATCACATTAAAAACAAAGCACATACATAGTTCTCATTGAACAACATATAGCTCTCCAGAGCATCTAGTTAAACCATACATTGAAACTATGTAAAACCTTTCAATGCAACAACAAATGCGATCATAATCACAACCAAGATAAAAATTGATCCAATGACATAATGATACCAAGCCTCGGTATGAATGGCATATTTTCTAATCTTTCTAATCTTCAACCGCATTGCATCCATCTTGATCTTGTGATCATCGACGACATCCGCAACATGCAACTCCAATATCATCTTCTCGTCCTCAATTTTTTTATTTTTTCCTTCAAGTAATTGTTTTCTTCTTCAACTAAATTTAACCTTTCAACAATAGGGTCAGTTGGAATTTCCAGTTCAACTACCTCCTACATAAATAAAATCTATGTCAACTTCATGGGCATAATTGTCATAAACAATAAATGAACCAAATAGTTATAAAAGATAATATATACCACAACCGAATCATAGCCAGGACGAGGGCCAACGGGGGCGGATACCAAAACCATCGCACTATATAATAACAAGCAATAATAAAAGTAAGAAAATTAGACAAGTATCTTCTAAAGTAAGAATTTTTTTTCTTTCAGAAGAAGATAAGAACAAGATGCTCACCACGGTGGTGCAGACGACAGATCAGCGCGGGTGATCGACGGTGGTGAAGACGGGGACGGGACGAGACAGACCGCTAAACCTAGACAAATCTCGGGGAAAATGGAGCTTGGAGGTCGAGCTTCGAGAGGAGAAAGCTTAACTAGCGTGGCTCAGGCATTTCATCGAACAACTCATGTGCATAGGAGGTGAGCTAGAGCACCCAAATGCCCTCTCCTTGCCGGCCAGAAAGAACAGAGCACTGTGGAGTGCTCTGCTGCGGCGACAGGGTATATATAGGCAACTCATTTGTCCCGGTTCGTGGCTGGAACTGGATTAAAGCCCAGCCTTCTGTCCCGGTTCAAGCCAAGAACCAGGACCAATGTTTGTGGGCCAGGAGCGAGGCCCATTGGTCCCGGTTCGTGCCAAGAACCGGGACAAATGGGCCCAGACGAACCGGGACCAATGCCCATGAGGCCCCGGCCGGCCCCCTGGGCTCACGAACCGGGACGAATGCATCCATTGGTCCCGGTTCGTGGCAGAACCGGGACTAATGGGCTGGCCAGGCCCGAACGAAAGCCCCTTTTTCTACTAGTGCAGGAAGCAGAGGGGGGATCGTGGAGGCTATCCATGGCGCCCTGGCCACGTGCCGATCATCCTCGGGCCTCCCCTGCTGGTTAAAATGACGCCCGCGACCCCATTTCGGAACCCTAGATCGACTTCCTTCCTTTCCTCGCGCCGCCATCGTCTTCCCCATGCTCGGGTCGAACCATTGTTGACATGGCCAGCGTCGATCCCGTGGCCACCAAGCTCCCCGACGCCTAGGAGCTTGACCTATAGCTTCGTCTACGTCGCCTACTTCGCCTACAAGGAGCAGGTCAACCAGAGCCGCAGCGACACGAGAGGATCGACCATCTTCTTCGTCTGGTGTCATCGGCGTTTGTCGCCAAATCCACACCGCCCTGCTGCTCCTGACCTATCGTCGGGCCCTCGTGTGCCTCCAAGGTGAGCATCCGCCCGTTTCCCCTTCGATCGTGCTTCGGTTCCGTGCCGTAGCTAGCTGTTAACGTCGTTGTCGCCATTGCCGGAGCTTATCTCCATTGCCGAGCTCGCCATCGTCGCCTGAGGCCTCCCCAGCTCGCGCTTGATGCACCGATGGATGAGTGCGGGCACCAGCACTAGAACGAGCCCTCCCGCGCCTCTTTTGGTTGCCGGAGTGGCGTTTCCGACCGTTGCTCCTGCACACTGCTCCTCGCACGCCCTCGTCCTCGCGACCCACGTCGCGCTCATCTCATGGTCGCCCTGGCCGGAGCCAGCCCTGTCCGCGCACGCTCCGACGCGCCTCGCGCCCGTCCGTGCATGCGTCCGGCCGTGCTCCGACCGCGCCGCTGCCGCTGCTTGTACTGCTATGCTGCTGCTACGCCGCTGCTCCCGACCGCCCCGACGAGCCAGCCCCATGCCCTGCGCAGCTTGTTAGTGCTCACCCCTGGGCCCGCCGCCCGTGGCTTCACCTATGCCGCGCCCACTTCTAGCGGCCTGCGTGCGCGACGCCGCAACCGGCGCTGCTCGCCGTCCCGCCATCCGCCTCTGACGCTGCTGCCATCACCATACGCCGTGCCTGCGCCCTGCTCGCCGGCCGCACCCGCGCTGCCCCTTCACCGGCGGGGCCCTCGCCCAGCTACCGCGTCGCACGCTGCCTCTTCGCCTGGCTCCACCACGGCGCCGCCCCGCCCCTCGCCGCGCTGCAGCCGCCATCCCCTCCGTTGTCGTTGTTCGCCACCGCCGCCGCGTAGCTCGCCCTCCGCCGCCCTAACCCCGCCTCAAAGCACCCTGCCGCGGCTGCTGCCCGACGGGCCGTGCCTAACCATGCGGGCACCCGCACGCCTACGCCTGTTCGGGGCAAAGACCACGCCCGCTAGCGCTCGGTTGGCCCTATGGGCCACTGGCATACGGGCCCCACCGACCCCATTTTAAAAAAAGAGATATAAAAATATAATTAATTAATTAACTTAATTAAAATGGTTTAATTAAACTAATTACTTAGTTAGCCTAACTAAATTGTAATTAGCTAAATGTGAGTTTGACAAGAGGGCCCCACCCCCCGTTGACCAGTCAAACTTTGACTGGTCAACTGGGACCCCCTGGACCCACATGTCACCCTCTGGTACACCTTTGTGTACACAAATCTGGGTGCACATAGCATTTTAACTTTTTAATTTCGAATTAATACTGATTCCACAATATTGTTAAAACTTTAGAAATTCATAGAAAATAAACCATAACTCGGATGAAAAGGTTTTATACATGAAAGTTGCTCAGAAAAATCCAACGAATCCAAATACGCGGTCATTTCATATGTCACGTGCTCCTAGCATGCTGAACATGGAACCGTCGCCTCTCTTTCGTCTATCCGGAAAAAGCCAGATGCCGGGAAACCCCCCAGATGTTTTCCCTCTCCGCTGCAACATGTAGTACTGCGTTAGAGCACTCCTAGCGTAGCTTACTGCCATGTCGTGCTTTCTGTTGCATTTGTATGCTTGCTATTTATTGTTTCTTCCCCCTCTTATCTCCGGTAGACTGATACGTCTCCGTCGTATCTACTTTTCCAAGCACTTTTGCCCTTGTTTTGGACTCTAACTTGCATGATTTGAATGGAACTAACCCGGACTGACGCTGTTTTCAGCAGAATTACCATGGTGTTATTTATGTGCAGAAACAAAAGTTCTTGGAATGACCTGAAACTTCATGGAACAAATTTTCGTAAATAATAAAAAATCCTTGCAAAAGATGAAGGCCAGGGGCCCACCACCTGTCCACGAGGGTGGGGGCGCGCCTGCCCCCCTAGGGCGCGCCCCCCTACCTCGTGGGCCCCCTGGAGCTCCTCCGACCTCGACTCCAACTCTATATATTTGGTTTAGGAGAGAAAAAAAATCAGAGAGAAGGATTCATCGCGTTTTACGATACGGAGCCGCCGCCAAGCCCTAAAACCTCTCAGGAGGGCTGATCTGGAGTCTGTTCGGGGCTCCGAAGAGGGGAATCCGTCGCCATCGTCATCATCAACCTTCCTCCATCACCAATTTCATGATGCTCACCGCCGTGCGTGAGTAATTCCATCGTACGCTTGCTGGACGGTGATGGGTTGGATGGGATCTATCATGTAATCGAGTTAGTTTTGTTAGGGTTTGATCCCTAGTATCCACTATGTTCTGAGATTGATGTTGCTATGACTTTGCTATGCTTAATGCTTGTCACTAGGGCCCGAGTGCCATGATTTCAGATCTAAACCTATTACGTTGTCATCAATATATGTGATTTCTTGATCCTATCTTGCAAGTCTATAGTCACCTATTATGTGTTATGATCCATTAACTCCGAAGTGACAATAATCGAGATACTTACCGGTGATGACCATAGTTTGAGGAGTTCATGTATTCACTATGTGCTAATGCTTTGTTCCGGTACTCTATTAAAATGAGGCTTTAATATCCCTTAGTTTCCATTAGGACCCCGCTGCCACGGGAGGGTAGGACAAAAGATGTCATGCAAGTTCTTTTCCATAAGCACGTATGACTATATTCGGAATACATGCCTGCATTACATTGATGAACTGGAGCTAGTTCTGTGTCACCCTAGGCTATGATTGTTACATGATGAACCGCATCCGCCATAATTCTCCATCACCAATCCATTGCCTACGAGCTTTCCATATATTGTTCTTCGCTTATTTACTTTTCCATTGCTATTGCTATCATCATTACAAAATACCAAAAACATTACTTTTGCTACTGTTACCTTTTGCTACCGTTATCACTACTATCATATTACTTTGCTACTAAATACTTTGCTGCAGATATTAAGTTTCCAGGTGTGGTTGAATTAACAACTCAACTGCTAATACTTGAGAATATTCTTTGGCTCCCCTTGTGTCGAATCAATAAATTTGGGTTGAATACTCTACCCTCGAAAACTATTGTGATCCCCTATACTTGTGGGTTATCAAGACTATTTTCTGGTGCCGTTGGCGGGGAGCATAGCTCTATTCTTTGAGTCACTTGGGATATATATCTGCTTATCATTATGAAGAACTTGAAAGATCCAAGAACCAAGATTTATCCCTCAACTACGAGTGGAGGTAAGGAACTGCCATCTAGCTCTGAACTTGATTCACCTTCTGTTTTGAGTAAGCTTGCGACACCTAAACCTGCTTCTGCTATTCGTTTTGATATGTCGCGTGTTATTGATGATGCTACTTCTGCTATACATGATACTTATGATGAAACTACTTCTATGATTGATACTACTGTGCCACTTGGTGAATTTCTTGATGAACAACTTGCTAGGCTAGAGAGAATGAAAATATTGAATATGACAATATTGATGAAAGTGATGATGAAGACTCACCTGTTATTCCTGAGGGTTATGTTTTTGATAAAGAAGCTTCTTTAGCTATTTTAGCTTGCAAAGATATATACGAACTCAAGAGGTTATTAGCTAAATGGAATCAACAATCTCTTAATGCTAGAATGAAACCTGACCCTGCTTTTGCTACTTCACCTATCTTTGTTACTGATAAGGATTATGAATTCTCTGTTGATCCTGATATAATTACTTTGGTTGAATCTGATCCTTTTAATGGCTATGAATCTAAAACTATTGTGGCACATCTTACTAAATTAAATGATATAGCCACCCTGTTCACTACTGATGAGAGAACTCGTTACTTTTATATCCTTAAAATATTTCCGTTCTCATTAAAGGGTGATGCTAAGATATGTTTTAATTCTCTTGATCCTGGTTGTGTGCGTAGTCCCCGGGATATGATTTATTACTTCTCTGCTAAATATTTCCCTGCTCATAAGAAACAAGCTGCTTTAAGGGATATATATAATTTTGTGCAAATTGAAGAAGAGAGTGTCCCACAAGCTTGGGGGAGGCTTCTCCAATTACTTAATGCTTTGCCTGATCATCCTCTTAAGAAAAATGAAATACTTGATATCTTTTATAATGGACTAACCGATGCTTCCAGAGATTACCTGGATAGTTGTGCTGGTTCTGTTTTCAGGGAAAGAACACCGGATGAAGCTGAAATTCTATTGAATAATATGTTGACAAATGAAAATAATTGGACACTTCCTGAGCCAGCTCCTGAGCCTATTCCTAAACCAACTCCGAAGAAGAGGGGTATTCTATTTCTCAATCCTGAAGATATGCAAGAGGCAAAGAAATCTATGAAAGAAAAAGGTATAAAGCTAAAGATGTTAAGAATTTACCTCCTATTGAAGAAATACACGGTCTTAATTTACCGCCTATTGAAGAAACATATGATCTTAATCCTTTACCTGTTGAAGAAACTCATGGTCTTAATAACCCGACACAGGTTGTAAAGGTAAATTCTCTCTATAGATATGATAAAGATGAAATCCCATTTACTAAGTTTGCTAGCCCATGCTTAGATGAGTTTGATAAATTTATGGCTAAGCAAGAAGATTTTAATGCTTATTTTGGTAGACAGTTGAAATACAATTCAAATATGCTTGAACACTTGGGTGATTATATGGATAATGTTAAAGGTCAACTTAAACTTGTTAGTAAACATGCTTCTATGGTTACCACTCAAGTAGAACAAGTACTTAAAGCTCAAAATGATTTGCTCAATAAATTGAATAGTAAGAATAATGATAATGCTGTTAGAGTTATGACTAGAGGTGGTAGAATGACTCAGGAACCTCTGTATCCTGAAGGCCACCCTAAGATAATTGAGCAAGATTCTCAAAGAAATAATATAGATGCACCTGGTCCTTCTAAAAGGAAGAAAAGGAAAAATGATAGGACTTTGCATGCTTCTAGTGAACCTGTTATTGAAACACATGAGAATCCAAATGATATTTCTATCTCTGGTGCTGAAACACAATCTGGTAATGAACCTGAAACTAGTGATAATGTTAATGATAATGTTCATGATGATGCTCAACCTAGTAATGATAATGATATAGAAATATAACCTGCTGTTGATCTTGATAACCCACAATCAAAGAATCAACATTATGATAAGAAAGACTTTGTTGCTAGGAAACGCGGTAAAGAAAGAGAACCATGGGTTCAGAAACCTATGCCTTTTCCTCCCAAACCATCCAAGAAAAAGGATGATGAGGATTCTGAGCGCTTTGCTGAAATGATTAGACCTATATTTTTGCGTATGTGATTGACTGATATGCTTAAAATGAATCCTTATGCTAAGTACATGAAAGAAATTGTTACTAATAAAAGAAAGATACCGGAAGATGAAATTTCCACCATGCTTACTAATTATACTTTTAAGGGTGGAATACCAAAGAAACTTGGAGATCCAGGAGTACCCACCATACCATGCTCCATTAAAAGAAACTATGTTAAAACTGCTTTATGTGATCTTGGAGCCGGTGTTAATGTTATGCCTCTCTCTCTTTATATCGTAGACTTGATTTGAATAAGTTGACACCAACTGAAATATCTTTGCAAATGGCTGATAAATCAACTGCTATACCTGTCGGTATTTGTGAGGATGTGTCTGTCGTAGTTGCAAACGTTACTATTTTAACAGACTTTGTTATTCTTGATATTCCCGAGGACGATAGTATGTCTATTATTATTGGAAGACCCTTTTTCAACACTGCAGGGTCTGTTATTGATTGCACTAAAGGCAATGTCACTTTTCATGTTAATGGTAATGAGCATACGGTACACTTTCCGAGGAAACAACCTCAAGTTCATAGTATCAACTCTATTGGAAAAATTCCATCGATTATATTTGGAGGTTTTGAATTTCCTCTTCCTACTGTCAAGAAGAAATATGATATTTTTATTATTGGGGATGTGCATATCCCCGTTGAGGTAACATAGTGTTATTCGAAATTTCTCCGGTTCCATGTTATTCGGAATGAGTTCGTTAACAAGACTTGATCAACCTTGTTAGTGGATTCCTTTTGATGATCATGAGATGGATGAAACTAGAAGGCACAACCTTCTGTACCCCACTTTTACTTTCTGTTATTTATATTAAATAAAATAAAAATAGTATTTTTCTGTCTGCTATCTGGTTATCCGTGCAATATAAAAATACCCCGAAAATAAAAGTTCTCCAAATGCCCTAAAATTTAAATATGATTTTTTTCTGGAATATTTGAGAATATTTGGCACTGAGAACACAACAGGGGGTCATCCACCTGGCCACGAGGGTGGAGGGCACGCCCTACCCCCCTGGGCGCGCCCCCTGCCTCGTGGGCCCACGGTGGCCCTCCTCCACTTATCCTTTCACCCACACACTCCTTCTTCCTCCCCCAAACACGAATATCCAGCTCAAACCCGAGTCCAAGCTCATTTTGCTACCATTTTCGATCTCCTTGCTCAAAGCACCTCTCACAAAACTGCTTGGGGAGATTGTTCCTTGGTATGTGACTCCTCCATTGGTCCAATTAGTTTTTGTCTAGGCTTTATTCATGGCAAATCTTTGCTGCTTCGGTGACCCTGTTCTTGAGCTTGCATGCCAAATTTATATGGTCAAAAGTAGTTTTGATGCATGATATAGGCCCTAGGCACTTGTAGGAGTAGTTTCTATCAATATTATTGAGGTTGGTTTACTTTTATTTTGAAGTTACTAAAAATTTCAGAAATTTTTCAGAGAAAGAAATATGCTTAGGAAAATGTTCCAAGGTGGTTCTTCAAGGAAGCAAGGACCCAGGCTTGTAATGCGTGATGCTGATGAAGAGCCACCAAGAGACGCTCTAGTGCGTCCTTGTGAGTGGCCTTCGGAAAATTTTATGGATCGGGCAGGAATTAAGGAAGAATGTAACACATATTTGCGTAACGCTGATCTTGTGGGCTTCGAGGAAGAAAAGTGCAGCCAGTATCACTATCTCACTAGTTCCTTTGTGAGGAGGTTTGAATTTTCATCTTCACATAATTCTCCAACTATCCTGTTTGATCTTTATGATAATTCTTACACTATGGACTTAGAGGATTTTACCACTGCTTGCAAACTTCCACAATGGGGTAGGATAAGGGATCCTCACAAATCTGAATTTAGAGATTTTCTTGCTAGTATAACTGTGGGAGAATCTAGAGATATACCACAAGCTACCATAGGGAGCATTCACTTTACTGCTATACAGTATTTTGCTCTCTTCATAGGTAGATGCATTAATTGTAAAGATGAGGCATGTCACATGTGTGTCCCTGACCTCAGTATTCTTAGTTGTGCTGTGTTAGGAGATAAATCTTATAATTTGGGAGCCATTGTTGCATGTAGGTTGCATCTTAATAGATTTAATGGAGATTTCTTTGGTGGAATTTATGCAACCCGCATAGCTAATTTTCTTGGTGTAGCCATACGCGAAGATGATATTGAATTACCCCCTGCTTACCTAGACTTTAATTCTATGGTTCACCACCAGTTTGTCGAGAGGAATGAATCACCTCTCCTGTATCGTTTAATCTTTGACAGACGCCGTGTTGTCCATATTACTCTCCCTGCTCCTGCCTTCTTTGATTATCAGGCAAAAGGAGTTATTACTAGAGAGGAGGCAAATGAGTACGAGAGGAGGGCGGAGGGCGTTCGTTGCCACGCTGCAGCTCAGGAGGCGATAGCCGCTGCATCTCAGTACGATCCCAACTTTTACTATGGATATCCGCCAGGCCTGCCGTGGCCATAGACCAACTTAGGACAAAAGCCTAAGCTTGGGGGAGTATGTATTTCTCAACGACATTACATTTATATTCATACACTCATTGCCACATGTCGGTGCACATACTTTTCCATTGTATCATCCATGCTAGTTTATTTTCCTTTTTATGCTTTCTTCTTGTGTGTTTAATAAACCTTAAGAAAACCAAAAAAATAGTTGTAGCTTTTAATTAGTTTACTTTCCATGTTTGTAGTAGTAATTAAAAAGAAAACCCAAAAAGATTTCTTGTTCTTCTTTTACTTGTTGGGAGCTCTCCCGTGTAAATAGTTTTATTTCTGTTCTTTTCTTTTCTTTGGGGGTCGATTGGAGAAGACCATAATTAAATTGTTGAAGTGGATCTTATACGCATTATTGTTGATCTGACAAAAGAGCCCATATTGCCTTGTCTTCTCCTGTTTATTGAATGCTTGCAGATTCCATCTTAGTCCAATGCACGAGCACTATTATTATTATTCACACTATTCGGTCGTGCAAGTGAAAGGCAATTATGACGATATATGATGGACTGACTGAGATGAGAAAAGCTGGTATGAACTCGACCTCTCTTGTTTTTTTTAAATATGATTGGTTCATTGTTCCTGATTCAGCCTATTATGGATAAACATGTTTGCAATGGCAACTAGAGATCATAATTCTTGTGCCATGCTTGATTAGCTAGGAGCTTATAATGGTTTACCTTGCGTGCCAACACGCTATTAAAATGGTTGTGATGTGGTATGATAGGGTGGTATCCTCCTCTGAATGATTTAACTGACTTGACTTGGCGCATGTTCACGCATGTAGTTGAAACAAAATCAACATAGCCTTCACGATATTTATGTTCATGGTGGATTATATCCTACTCATGCTTGCATTCGGTGTTGATTAATTTTAATGCATGTTCATGACGGTTGTCGCTCTCTAGCTGGTCGCTTCCCAGTATTTTGCTAGCCTTCACCTGTACTAAGCGGGAATGCTGCTTGTGCATCCAACTCCATAAACCCCAAAGTTATTCCATATGAGCCCACCATACCTACCTATAAACGGTATCTACCTACCGTTCCAAGTAAATTTGTATGTGCCAAACTCTAAACCTTCAAATAAATATCCTGTTTTGTATGCTCGAATAGCTCATGTATCAACTAGGATTGTCTGTATCTTCCATGTTACGCGGGTTATTCTCAAGAGGAGTGGACTCCGCTCCTCACTCACGAGAAAGTGGCTGGTCACCGGGATGCCCAGCCCATGCTTTATGCAAATCAAATCAAAATAATTGCAAACAAAACTCCCCCTGGGACTCTTGTTAGTTGGAGGCACTCGTTGTTTCGAGCAAGCCATGGATTGATGCTTGTTGGTGGAAGGGGGAGTATAAACTTTACCATTCTGTTTGGGAACCGCCTATAATGTGTGTAGCATGGAAGATATCGCCATCTCTTGGTTGTTATGTTGACAATAAAGTATACCGCTCAAAATATTATTCACCTCTATTTCAAAACCGAGCACTGGCACCTCTACAAATCCCTGCTTCTCTGTGCGAAGGGCCTATCTATTTAATTTCATGTTGAGTCATCATCTTCTTATTAAAAAGCACCAGTCGGAGAGCACCGCTGTCATTTGCATTCATTACTGTTAGTTTACATTTAGTATGACTTGACTGGATCTCTTTTACCATGAATTACAATGTCTAGTCAGTCCTTGATCTTTAAAGGTGCTCTGCATTTATGTTTTGCAGTCTTAGAAAGGGCTAGCGAGATACCATCTTGTTATATCATATTATGATTGTTTTGAGAAAGTGTTGTCATCCGAGATTTATTATTATTGCTCGCTAGTTGATTATGCCATTGATATGAGTAAACTTGAGACCTAAGTGTTATTGTGGATGTGGTTAGTTATAATCGTTGCTGAAAACTTGAATGCTGGCTTTACATATTTACAATAACAAGAGCAAACAGAGTTTGTAAAAGTTTTTCTTTGTCACTTTCAGTTTATCAACTGAGTTGCTTGAGGACAAGCAAAGGTTTAAGCTTGGGGGAGTTGATACGTCTCCGCCGTCTCTACTTTTCCAAACACTTTTGCCCTTGTTTTGGACTCTAACTTGCATGATTTGAATGGAACTAACCCGGGCTGACGTTGTTTTCAGCAGAATTACCATAGTGTTATTTATGTGCAGAAACAAAAGTTCTCAGAATGACCTGAAACTTCACGGAACAACTTTTCGGAGATAATAAAAAATCCTTGCAAAAGATGAAGGCCAGGGGCCCACCACCTGCCCACGAGGGTGGGGGCGCGCCCCCTACCTCGTGGCCCCCCTGGAGCTCCTCTGACCTCAACTCCAACTCTATATATTTGGTTTTGGAGAGAAAAAAAATCAGAGAGAAGGATTCATCGTGTTTTACGATATGAAGCCGCCGCCAAGCCCTAAAACCTCTCGGGAGGGTTGATCTGGAGTCTGTTCGGGGCTCCGAAGAGGGGAATCCGTCGCCATCGTCATCATCAACCTTCCTCCATCACCAATTTCATGATGCTCACCGCCGTGCGTGAGTAATTCCATCATAGGCTTGCTGGACGGTGTTGGGTTGGATGGGATCTATCATGTAATCGAGTTAGTTTTGTTAGGGTTTGATCCCTAGTATCCACTATGTTCTGAGATTGGTGTTGCTATGACTTTGCTATGCTTAATGCTTGTCACTAGGGCCCGAGTGCCATGATTTCAGATCTAAACCTATTACGTTGTCATCAATATATGTGATTTCTTGATCCTATCTTGCAAGTCTATAGTCACCTATTATGTGTTATGATCCATTAACTCCGAAGTGACAATAATCGAGATACTTACCGGTGATGACCATAGTTTGAGGAGTTCATGTATTCACTATGTGCTAATGCTTTGTTCCGGTACTCTATTAAAAGGAGGCTTTAATATCCCTTAGTTTCCATTAGGACCCCGCTGCCACGGGAGGGTAGGACAAAAGATGTCATGCAAGTTCTTTTCCATAAGCACGTATGACTATATTCGGAATACATGCCTACATTACATTGATGAACTGGAGCTAGTTCTGTGTCACCCTAGGTTATGATTGTTACATGATGATCCATTGCCTACAAGCTTTCCATATATTGTTCTTCGCTTATTTACTTTTCCGTTGCTATTGCTATCATCATTACAAAATACCAAAAACATTACTTTTGCTACTGTTACCTTTTGCTACCGTTATCAATACAATCATATTACTTTGCTACTAAATACTTTGCTGCAGATATTAAGTTTCCAGGTGTGGTTGAATTGACAACTCAGCTGCTAATACTTGAGAATATTCTTTGGCTACCCTTGTGTCGAATCGATAAATTTGGGTTGAATACTCTACCCTCGAAAACTGTTGCGATCCCCTATACTTGTGGGTTATCATAGACCCTGAGACCGATGCCGCCCCTGTGATCGACTACGTCGACGACGACACTTCTTCCTTTTTAACAGATCTTCCAGGCAAGCAAACCCCCCCTTGAGCATTCCGATATCGCCCATTTCTTTCCCTCTCATGCTTGCATTAGAACTGCTACTGGTTTATGTATGATCCTACTCTGATGCATAGCCTGGTTTTGTTACCTGCTTCCATACCTTACATGCTTATTCTAAACTGCTTAGTATAGGTTGGTTAGAGATCCATCAGTGGACCCCACCTTGTCCCAGTTGCCCCGCTTTATGTTTGATGACTCGATCAACATGATCGACGTCCAGGCCCCGACACCGCACATCGCCCCCACTAGTTGTACGACTCTGTAGAGTTACCATCGAGTGCCGAGGGAGGAACCTCATACATCACTCCTGATGAGATCTTTGTAGTGTAGCTATTCAGTCGTGCTCATCGAGGGTGATTACCTCCTTAACCACTTCCGATACAGCTCTGTCGTGCAACCCCTCAAGTGTGAACCACGAGTGTGGATCCTCTTACGTTCACCTTGATGATTACATCGAGTGGAATTCATCGGGGGTGATTCCTCGGGTTTCTCCCTTTATGTTTGCACACACGGATACTTGGACTTTACAACTGTTACTTGGAAAGGCGGGTCGACCTTGAGGGGTACTCGCGAGTGATTTGGAGACGGGTTGACCTGGAGGGTACCTGAGAGTTGAACACGAGGCGTGGCCGGGCATTCTTAGCCCTTGCTGCAAGTACTCGAGACGGGGCGACGGGGTCACATCTTTCGCGAGTCTCTGCTCGTGACCGCACTACCAACACACTAACAGTTTGGATATTTGATCCGAGGAGCCTCTGGCCCGATAGCACTAACCATCACGTGGGCATAGTATGGGCGTTCTGCATCGTATACATCAGCCGAAGCTTAATAGACATCAGCGACTGAGCGGCGCGCGCCAGGTTGGACTGGATCGCCTCGCCTTGTATAAAGGAGGCTAGGTCTGCTCACCGGCCACCCACACAACGTGTAGGAGTTCCTGGGGCGATGGCCCAAGACCCCTGGGGCCATAGGTTTAGTCCGACGTGCTGACCTCTCTATCAAGCCTAGGTCGGGTTGCAGCGTATTGTTTGGCCGAGGTCGGGCATGACCCAGGAAAGTGTGTCTGGTTGGAGTTAATCGAGCGTGGTGGGTAAGTTGGTGCACCCCTGCAGGGAAGAAAACATCTATCGATAGCCTGTCCTACAGTAGCGGACACTTGGAGTTGTATCTCGATCGATACAACTAGAACTGGATACTTGAGGTGATAACTGGATAGTATGGCTCTGGGATTGCTTTCTCGCAGGGAGTCGAGAAAGGATCTCTGGCCGAGGTTGATAACACTAGTACTACTTTATATTATGTTGATTTGTACTCTTCTAAATGTTGCAAGATGCTTGAAGATGCTAGTCTTCGATAGGCTAGGCTTTCCCCTTCTCTTCTGGCATTATACAGTTTAGTCCACAGATACAACCCATTTCCTTTGATACAGATGCATACTTAGTTTAAATCTGATGTAAGTCTTGCGAGTACTTTGGATGAGTACTCACGGCTGCCTTGCTACCTCTTTTTTCCCATATACCTGATTGTTGTGACTAGATGATGGATCCCAGGAGCCAGATGACACCACTAATGTTTACTACTAACCCGAGGGTGCCTACTACTACGTGGCGGCCGCTGACGATCTGGAGTAGTTAGGAGGCTCCCAAACAGGAGGCCTTGCCTTCTCGATCATTGTTGCTTTTGTGCTAGCCTTCTTAAGGCAGACTTGTTTAACTTATGTCTGTACTCAGATATTGTTGCTTCCGCTGACTCTTGTGTATTCGAGTACATGTATTCGAGCCCTCGAGGCCCCTGGCTTGTAATATAAAGCTTGTGTTATTTTAATTTGTGTCTAGAGTTGTGTTGCGATATCTTCCCGTGAGTCCTTGATCTTGATCGTTGATAACCCACAAGTATAGGGGATCGCAACAGTTTTCGAGGGTAGAGTATTCAACCCAAATTTATTGATTCGACACAAGGGGAGCCAAAGAATATTCTCAAGTATTAGCAGTTGAGTTGTCAATTCAACCACACCTGGAAACTTAATATCTGCAACAAAGTGTTTAGTGGCAAAGTAATATGATAGTAGTGGTAATGATAGCAAAAGGTAATGAATAGTCATACGTGCTTATGGAAAAGAACTTGCATGACATCTTTTGTCCTACGCTCCCGTGGCAGCGGGGTCCTAATGGAAACTAAGGCATATTAAGGCCTCCTTTTAATAGAGTACCGGACCAAAGCATTAACACATAGTGAATACATGAACTCCTCAAACTACGGTCATCCGCGGAAGTGGTCCCAATTATTGTCACTTCGTGGTTGCCGGATCATAACACATAGTAGGTGACTATAGACTTGCAAGATAGGATCAAGAACTCTCATATATTGATGAAAACATAATAGGTTCAGATCTGAAATCATGGCACTCAGGCCCTAGTGACAAGCATTAAGCATAGCAAAGTGCATAGCAACATCAATCTCAGAACATAGTGGATACTAGGGATCAAACCCTAACAAAACTAACTCGATTACATGATAAATCCTCATCCAACCCATCACCCTCGTCCAGCAAGCCTACGATGGAATTACTCACGCACGGCGGTGAGCATCATGAAAATTGGTGATGGAGGAAGGTTGATGATGACGATGGCGACGGATTCCCCTCTTCCGGAGCCCCGAACGGACTCCAGATCAGCCCTCCCAAGAGGGTTTAGGGCTTGGCGGCGGCTCCGTATTTGTAAAACGCGATGAATCCTTCTCTCTATTTTTTTTCTCCCCGAAAGCAAATATATAGAGTTGGAGTTGAGGTCGGAGGAGCTCCAGGGGCCCACGAGGTAGGGCGCGCCACAGGGGGCAGGGCGCCCCCCACCCTCGTGGCTAGGGTGTGGGCCCCCCTGGTCTTCATCTTTTGCAAGGATTTTTTATTATTTCCAAAAAGACGTTCAGTGAAGTTTCAGGTCATTCCGAGAACTTTTGTTTCTGCACATAAATAACACCATGGCAATTCTGCTGAAAACAGCGTCAGTCCGGGTTAGTTCCATTCAAATCATGCAAGTTAGAGTCCAAAACAAGGGCAAAAGTGTTTGGAAAAGTAGATACGACGGAGACGTATCAACTCCCCCAAGCTTAAACTTTGCTTGTCCTCAAGCAATTCAGTTGATAAACTGAAAGTGATAAAGAAAAACTTTTACAAACTCTGTTTGCTCTTGTTGTTGTAAATATGTAAAGCCAGCATTCAAGTTTTCAGCAAAGATTATGAACTAACCATATTCACAATAACGCATAGGTCTCATGTTTACTCATATCAATGGCATAATCAACTAGCGAGCAATAATAATAAATCTCGGATGACAACACTTTCTCAAAACAATCATAATATGATATAACAAGATGGTATCTCGCTAGCCCTTTCTGAGACCGCAAAACATAAATGCAGAGCACCTTTAAAGATCAAGTACTGACTAGACATTGTAATTCATGGTAAAAGAGATCCAATCAAGTCATACTCAATGTAATTCATGGTAAATGACAGTTGTGCTCTCCAACTAGTGCTTTCTAATAAGAGGATGATGACTCAACATAAAAGTAAATAGATAGGCCCTTCACAGAGGGAAGCAGGGATTTGTAGAGGTGCCAGAGCTCGGTTTTGAAATAGAGGTGAATAATATTTTGAGCGGTATACTTTCATTGTCAACATAACAACCAAGAGATGGCGATATCTTCCATGCTACACACATTATAGGCGGTTCCCAAGTAGAATGGTAAATTTTATACTCCCCCTCCACCAACAAGCATCAATCCATGGCTTGCTTGAAACAATGAGTGCCTCTAGCTAACAAGAGTCCCAAGGGGAGTTTTTGTTTGCAATTATTTTGATTTGATTTGCATAAAGCATGGGACTGGGCATCCCGGTGACCAGCCATTTTCTCGTGGGTGAGGAGCGGAGTCCACTCCTCTTGAGAATAACCCGCCTAACATGGAAGATACGGACAGCCCTAGTTGATACATGAGCTATTCGAGCATACAAAACAGGATATTTATTTGAAGGTTTAGAGTTTGGCACATACAAATTTACTTGGAACGGCAGGTAGATACCGTATATAGGTAGGTATGGTGGACTCATATGGAATAACTTTGGGGTTTATGGAGTTGGATGCACAAGCAGTATTCCCGCTTAGTACAAGGTGAAGGCTAGAAAAAGACTAGGAAGCGACCATCTAGAGAGCGACAACAGTCATGAACATGCATTAAAATTAATCAACACCGAATTCGAGCATGAGTAGGATATAATTCACCATCAACATAAATATTGTGAAGGCTATGTTGATTTTGTTTCAACTACATGAGTGAACATGTGCCAAGTCAAGTCACTTAAATCATTCAGAGGAGGGTACCACCCTATCATACCACATCACAACCATTTTAATAGCATGTTGGCCTTCAAGGTAAACCTTTATAAGATCCTAGCTAATCAAGCATGGCACAAGAAACTATGATCTCTAGTTGTCATTGAAAACATGTTTATTCATAATAGGCTGAATGAGGAACGATGAACTAATCATATTTACAAAAACAAGAGAGGTCGAGTTCATACCAGCTTTTCTCATCTCAGTCAGTCCATCATATATCGTCATAATTGCCTTTCACTTGAACGACAGAACGATGTGGATAACAATAATAGTGCACGTGCATTGGACTAAGCTAGAATCTGCAAGCATTCAATAAATAGGAGAAGACAAGGCAATATGGGCTCTTTTGTTAGATCAACAATAATGCATATAAGAGCCACTTCAACAATTTAATTATGGTCTTCTCCTATCGACCCCCAAAGAAAAGAAATAAAACTATTTACACGGGAAAGCTCCCAACAAGCAAAAGAAGAACATGAAATCTTTTTGGGTTTTTTTAATTACTACTACAAGCATGGAAATTAAAACTAGCTAAAAGCTACAACTATTTTTTTGGTTTTTCTTAAGGTTTATTAAGCACACAAGAAGAAAGCATGAAAAGGAAATAAACTAGCATGGACATTACAATGAAAAAGTATGAGCATCGACATCTAGCAATGAGTGTGTGAACATAAATGTAATGTCGGTGAGAAATACATACTCCCCCAAGCTTAGGCTTTTGGCCTAAGTTGGTCTATGGCCAAGGTTGGCCTGGCGGATATCCATAGTATGTAGTTGGGGTCGTACTGAGATGCAGCAGTCATTGCATCATGGGCTGCTGAGCTTGGAGGCGAGCTATCTCAGCTCTCCTCTTATACTCTTCCGCCTCCTCTCTGGTTATAAAATATCTCCCTTTTGCCTGAAAGTCAAAGAAAGTAGAAGCAGGGAGAGCGACGTGATAGGTGCGTCGTCTGTCAAAGATTAGTCGGTACTGGAGGAACTGATCGTTCCTCTCAACAAACTGATGCGAACCATAGGCGCCGCGACGGGCTCGCCGCGCCCCCCACCGAGCTTCCGCCCGGCCCCGCCCCGACTCCCCCGCCCGAAGGAACTGATCGTTCCTCTCAACAAACTGACGAACCATAGCCTCATAATCCAAATAAGCAGGAGGCAACTCAATATCATCTCATGTATGGTTATACCAAGAAAATTAGCTATGCGGTTGCATAAATTCCACCAAAGAAATCTCCATTAAATCTATTAAGATGCAACCTACGTGCAATAATGGCTCCCAAATTATAAGATTTATCTCCTAACCACACACACTCCTAAGAATACTGAGGTCAGGGACACACATGTGACATGCCTCATCTTTACCATTAATGCATCTACCTATGAAGAGAGCAAAATAATGTATAGCAGGAAAATGAATGCTCCCTATGGTAGCTTGTGCTATATCTCTAGATTCCCCCACAGTTATACTAGCAAGAAAATCTCTAAATTCAGATTTGCGAGGTTCCCTATACACTACCCCATTGTGGAAGTTTGCAAGCAGTGGTAAAATCCTCTAAGTCCATCGTATAAGATTTTTCATAAAGATCAAACATGACAGTTGGAGAATTGCGTGAAGATGAAAATTCAAACCTCCTCACAAAGGAACTAGTGAGATAGTGGTACTAGCGGCACTTTTCCTCCTCGAAGATCACAAGATCAGCGCTACGCAAATATGCGTTAAATTCTTCGTTGATTTCCGCTCAATCCATAAAGTCCTCTGAAGGCCATTCACAGGGCCTCACTGGAGCGTCCCTTGGTGGCTCATCATCAGCATTACGCATTGCAAGCCTGGGTTCTTGTTTCCTTGAAGTGCCACCTTGGTACATTTTCCTAAACATATTTCTTCCCTCTGAAAAATTACTGAAATTTTTAGTAACTTCAAAAATTTCTGAATTTTTTAGTGGCTTCAAATAAAAGTGAGCAAAGCTCAACAAAATTGATAGCAACAACTCCTACAAGTGCATAGAGCCTATATCATGCATCAAAGAACTACTTGGAACCAACATAAATTTGACATGCACAACTCAAGAACAGGGTCACCTAGGCAGCACAAAATTTGCAATGAATAAAGCACTAGAACAAAAACTAATTGGACCAACGGAGGAGTCACATACCAAGGAACAATCCCCCAAGCAGTTTTGTGAGAGGTGCTTTGAGCAAGGAGATCGAAAAATCGCAGCAAGATGAGCTCAGAACTCGTGCTTGAGCTAGATAATGGTGTTTGTGGGAGGAAGACGGAGTGTGTGGCTGCAGGAAATTAACCTGGGTGGTGGAGGGGGCGGCCACGGGGGCCACGAGGCAGGGGCCGCGCCCAGGTGGGTAGGTCGCGTGCCCAGGTGGGTGGCGCACCCTCCACCCTCGTGGCCAGGTGGATGCCCCCGTGTTGTGTTCTCAGTGCCAAATATTCTCAAATATTCTAGAAAAAATCATATTTAAATTTCAGGGCATTTGGAGAACTTTTTTTGGGTATTTTTATATTGCACGGATAAATCAGATAACGGACAGAAAATACTTATTTTTATTTTATTTAATATAAATAACAGAAAGTAAAAGGAGGGTACAGAGAGTTGTGTTTTCTAGTTTCATCCATCTCATGATCATCAAAAGGAATCCACTAACAAGGTTGATCAAGTCTTGTTAAAAACTCATTCCGAATAACATGGAACCGGAGAAAATTTTCGAATAACACTATGTTACCTCAACGGGGATATGCACATCCCCAATAATAAGAATATCATATTTCTTCTTGACAGTAGGAAGAGGAAATTCAAAACCTCCAAATATAATCGATGGAATTTTTCCAATAGAATTGATACTATGAACTTGAGGTTGTTTCCTCGGAAAGTGTATTGTATGCTCATTACCATTAACATGAAAAGTGACTTTGCCTTTAGTGCAATCAATAACAGCCCCTACAGTATTCAAAAAGGGTCTTCCAAGAATAATAGACATACTATCATCCTCGGGAATATCAAGAATAACAAAGTCCGTTAAAATAGTAACATTTGCAACTACAACAGGCACATCCTCACAAATACCGACAGGTATAGCAGTTGATTTATCAGCCATTTGCAAAGATATTTCAGTAGGTGTCAACTTATTCAAATCAAGTCTACGATATAAAGAGAGAGGCATAACACTAACACCGGCTCCAAGATCACATAAAGCAGTTTTAACATAGTTTCTTTTAATGGAGCATGGTATAGTGGGTACTCCTGGATCTCCAAGTTTCTTTGGTATTCCACCCTTAAAAGTATAATTAGCAAGCATGGTGGAAATTTCAGCTTCCGGTATCTTTCTTTTATTAGTAACAATTTCTTTCATGTACTTAGCATAAGGATTCATTTTAAGCATATCAGTTAATCGCATACGCAAAAAGATAGGTCTAATCATTTCAGCAAAGCGCTCAAAATCCTCATCATCCTTTTTCTTGGATGGTTTGGGAGGAAAAGGCATGTTTCTGAACCCATGGTTCTCTTTCTTTACCATGTTTCCTAGCAACAAAGTCTCTCTTATCATAACGTTGATTCTTTGATTGTGGGTTATCAAGATCAACAGCAGGTTCAATTTCTATATCATTATCATTGCTAGGTTGAGCATCAACATGAACATTATCATTAACATTATCACTAGTTTCAGGTTCATTACCAGATTGTGTTTCAGCATCAGAAATAGAAATATCATTTGGATTCTCAGGTGTTTCAGCAATAGGTTCACTAGAAGCATGCAAAGTCCTATCATTTTTCTTTTTCTTCCTTTTAGAAGGACTAGGTGCATCTATATTATTTCTCTGAGAATCTTGCTCAATTCTCTTAGGGTGGCCTTCAGGATACAAAGGTTCCTGAGTCATTTTACCAGTTCTAGTAGCCACTCTAACAACATAGTCCTTATTCTTACTATTCAATTCATTGAGCAAATCATTTTGAGCTTTAAGTACTTGTTCTACTTGAGTGGTAACCATAGAAGCATGTTTACTAATAAATTTAAGTTCACCTTTGACATTAGCCATATAATCACCCAAGTGTTCAAGCATATTTGAATTGTATTTCAATTGTCTACCAAAATAAGCATTAAAATCTTCTTGCTTCAACCATAAAATTATCAAACTCATCTAAGCATGGGCTAGCAAACTTAGTAAATGGGATTTCAGCTTTATCATATCTATAGAGAGAATTTACCTTTACTACCTGTGTCGGGTTATCAAGACCATGTATTTCTTCAATAGGTAATGGATTAAGATCATATGTTTCTTCAACAGGCGGTAAATTAAGACCATGTATTTCTTCAATAGGAGGTAAATTCTTAACATCTTCAGCTTTAATACCTTTTTCTTTCATAGATTTCTTTGCCTCTTGCATATCTTCAGGACTGAGAAATAGAACACCTCTTTTCTTCAGAGTTGGTTTAGGAATAGGCTCAGGAGCTGGCTCAGGAAGTGTCCAATTATTTTCATTTTTCAACATATTATTCAATAGAATTTCAGCTTCATCCGGTGTTCTTTCCCTGAAAACAGAACCAGCACAACTATCCAGGTAATCTCTGGAAGCATCGGTTAGTCCATTATAAAAGATATCAAGTATTTCATTTTTCTTAAGAGGATGATCAGGCAAAGCATTAAGTAATTGGAGAAGCCTCCCCCAAGCTTGTGGGAGACTCTCTTCTTCAATTTGCACAAAATTATATATATCCTCAAAGCAGCTTGTTTCTTATGAGCAGGGAAATATTTAGCAGAGAAGTAATAAATCATATCCTGGGGACTACGCACACAACCAGGATCCAGAGAATTAAACCATATCTTAGCATCACCCTTTAATGAGAATGGAAATATTTTAAGGATATAAAGGTAGCGAGATTTCTCATCATTAGTGAACGGGGTGGCTATATCATTTAATTTAGTAAGATGTGCCACAATAGTTTCAGATTCATAGCCATGAAAAGGATCAGATTCAACCAAAGTAATTATATTAGGATCAACAGAGAATTCATAATCCTTATCAGTAACATAGATAGGTGAAGTAGCAAAAGCAGGGTCAGGTTTCATTCTAGCATTAAGAGATTGCTGCTTCCATTTAGCTAATAACCTCTTTAGATCATATCTATCATTGCAAGCTAAAATAGCTCTAGCGATTCTTCATCCAGAACATAACCCTCAGGAACAACAGGCAATTCATATTTATTAGGGGGAGAGTCTTCATCATCACTTTCATCAATATTATCAGTTTCAATAATTTCATTCTCTCTAACCCTAGCAAGTTGTTCATCAAGAAATTCACCAAGTGGCACATGTAGTATCAAGCATAGAAGTAGTTTCATCATAAGTATCATGCATAGCAGAAGTGGCATCATCAATAACATGCGACATATCAGAACGAATAGCAGAAGCAGGTTTAGGTGTCGCAAGCTTACTCAAAACAGAAGGTGAATCAAGTGCAGAGCTAGATGGCAGTTCCTTACCTCCCCTCGTAGTTGAGGGATAAATCTTGGTTCTTGGATCTTTCAAGTTCTTCATAATGATAAGCAGATATAAATCCCAAGTGACTCAAAGAATAGAGCTATGCCCCGGAAAGATGCCCAGAAAATAGTCTTGATGAACCCACAAGTATAGGGATCGCAACAGTTTTCGAGTAGAGTATTCAACCCAAATTTATTGATTCCGACACAAGGGGAGCAAAGAATATTCTCAAGTATAGCAGCTGAGTTGTCATTCAACACACCTGGAACACTTAATATCTGCAGCAAAGTGTTTAGTAGCAAAGTAATATGGTAGTAGTGGTAACGGTAGCAAAAGGTAATGATAGCAAAAGTAATGCTTTTGGTATTTTGTAGTGATGATGGCAATAGCAACGAAAAAGTAAATAAGCGAAGGACGATATATGGAAAGCTCGTAGGCAATGGATCGGTGATAGAGAATTATGCCGGATGCGGTTCATCATGTAACAGTCATAACATAGGGTGACACAGAACTAGCTCCAATTCATCAATGTAATGTAGGCATGTATTCAGAATATAGTCATATGTGCTTATGGAAAAGAACTTGCAGGACATCTTTTGTCCTACCCTCCCGTGGCAGCGGGGTAGATAGGATCAAGAACTCTCATATATTGATGAAAACATAATAGGTTCAGATCTGAAATCATGGCACTCGGGCCCTAGTGACAAGCATTAAGCATAGCAAAGTCATAGCAACATCAATCTCAGAACATAGTGGATACTAGGGATCAAACCCTAACAAAACTAACTCGATTACATGATAAATCTCATCCAACCCATCACCGTCCAGCAAGCCTACGATGGAATTACTCACGCACGGCAGTGAGCATCATGAAATTGGTGATGGAGGAAGGTTGATGATGATGATGGCAACGGATTCCCCTCTCCGGAGCCCCGAACGGACTCCAGATCAGCCTTCCCGAGAGGTTTTAGGGCTTGGCGGCGGCTCCGTATCGTAAAACGCGATGAATGCTTCTCTCTTATTTTTTAATCCCCGAAAGCAAATATATAGAGTTGGAGTTGAGGTCGGAGGAGCTCTAGGGGGCCCATGAGGTAGGGGGCGCGCCCAGGGGGGCAGGCGCGCCCCACCCTCGTGGCTAGGGTGTGGGCCCCCTAGTCTTCATCTTTTGCAAGGATTTTTTATTATTTCCAAAATGATGTTCCATGAAGTTTCAGGTCATTCCGAGAACTTTTATTTCTGCACATAAATAACATCATGGCAATTCTGCTGAAAATAGGGTCAGTCCGGGTTAGTTCCATTCAAATCATGCAAGTTAGAGTCCAAAACAAGGGCAAAAGTGTTTGGGAAAGTAGATACGACGGAGACGTATCAATCGTACACATTTGTGTGTATGATTAGTGTATGATTGAATCGAGGGCGTCACAAGTTGGTATCAGAGCCGACTGCCTGTAGGATCCTCCTTTCCAACTCCTTGGCCGAAGTTGAGTCTAGTCTATGAAAACTGGTTTACTAACATGGCTGTGTGGCTTACGGGCCTATGTTGCCATTGGGTGGTATTAGGATCTTTTATTCCTCGTCTATACTCTCGAAATCTGACCTCTCTTCTATTCAGGTTAAATGATTTTGCAAACTCTAACATTAGGTTCTCGTAAATGCTTCCTCCCGGAGAGCCTCTCATTCCGGATGATCGCCTGCTTCGCCAGAGGATACTTTTCGATGTTTTCTGAGACCCTTGTGCCCATCGCTTTTGCATTTCCCTTCCATCGATAAACCCCTATGGATGACCACGTACACTTTTCATTCATACAACCATTCCCCCGTTGATCTTGTTATCAAGATACCCTGAAATCCTCTCTATTGTTTTGAGAATACTTTGTGCCCACTGCCTTGGAGTTCTTTGCCACATGAATACCCCTACGGATAATTCCTCGCACTTACCGAGTATCCGCTCATCCCCACTTGTTCCTGTATTTCACAACCTTCTTTGAAATACTATTCAATTTTCTAAAAATCCTCAGCAACATATTGCTTTGGAAAGTCTTGCGTGCCTGCATTATGGTTAATCCCATATTTCTAGTAATCTCCGTTGGCATCCTCTATCACTATCGTTTCGAGTCCCTTGATCCAATATGTTGCGAATGCTCGAAATCCTCAATTTGATCCTGGAATTCCTCCTTCTGGCTCAGATGTCATTTTAAACCTGAGCTGGATCTCGACCAATCAAATTGTCATCAATTGTACCCCTAAGGCTATTCAACTTATCCATCCCTAATCAGAGCATTGCTTCTGATCCCTTGTCTTGTAATTCATAATTCCTTTGTTAATTACACTTTGAGTTAGTCAGATGTTTCTATAATCTCATCTCCTTGCATTCTTTCTTTGTCTAATTGGGTACCGATACCCACATCAGCTCTGTTATGGGTCATCATATTATTTGTTGGACTACCATACGACAGTGTCCTTCATATTTAATCACCTTGTGAATTCTTCCCTGATACACAATGCCTTTGATAAATTGTATCCCCTACTTTTGTCTACCATGCTCCGCTTCTAAGCTTGAGTTAATTACCTCTGAAGTTTTTGCAAGTGTTCCTAAGATGCCCGACGGGTTGAACTAATGCTTTCCCTAATTTGTGTGAACCCAAAAATTTCTATGGGTCATACTCTACTGGTGTTACGCCGGATAAAAATTTCTACACTACAACTTCGTCAAAAGCGAGAAGTAAATAAGAGGTTATGCATTGAAGAAGTGGGAGTCGACCTTGAACCTTTGTGTTCATGCCCATGGACCCGATGTAGAACTTATCATGGAAGCTGCTCGTAAAATATGTATTTATTTGGTACAAGCTCATCTTGTATCTATGAATTGATCCTTTGCAACCATGGTTCCGACCATATTTTCTCCCTGATTCCATTTCTCAGACCAGTTAAAGCACTTGTCTTCTATAGATCAATGTATCTCCGTAACCTCTATTTTGATCTTCCTTCGAGTATTACCCTCTGGTATCTCGAGAATATCATGGGACTACATAACTTCTTATGAGTTCTTCCTCAACTATTATTACTCGCCGATTCCAATTTTCCACGGGTTCTGGGTTATTAGTCACTTGAGAACACCGATAAGTGAATCGATTCCGCACTATGATTCTATAACTCTCAAGTAATTTTCGTTGCTTACGAGTTCAATAATCCTTCAAGTCATTCCTAGCTTGATCATCTATATCATTATTGTACTAAAAAATTTAACGGTGCTACCTGGTCCTTCTTCCCGGAGCACAATTTCCGACAATGAGCTAAGCTTACATCGATATTCCTCATCATACCATTTCGCCTTGAATAGCAAGCTTGCTTTCGAGTTTGTGTCGTACCCATGGTTCCAATAACTTTTCGCTTCATCATTCCTTTGACTTGATGTCATCGCCGATCGATTACATCTTCATGAAATTTTTCGACAAATGTGTCGTGATCGTCATCAACATTCTGAGCTGTTCCAGGATATTAATTAAATTCATGATGAGAAATACCATCCTTTCCCCTCGATGATTTGTGTTATCATCGACAACATTTAGGCCTTCACCCCAACACAAACTTGTTCATATAATTTTGGAAACACATCCTTTGTGACATGTCGATGGTTGCTGCTGAACCCATCGGCCACCTCCTCGTCTTTTCCTTGATAAAATTGCATGAGATGTTCTAGAAATTCCTGATGGATCCTATGTGTTCCCAAGGTCCGACCTTTACCTCATGACCATGTCAATGCTATCCCGAAGCATGGTTGTGGTACTCCGAACATCATTAAGAACCTTGGAAGCGCAATGCTAAATCTTCTTGTTCAATTACCCTCACACCGTTGTATGGGTAATATCATGATTCTACCCTCGCCCCATTATCTAAATGCTTTTGAACTTGCTGTCCTATCATGTATATCCTACTCCGCATTTCCTTGGAAAGGATATACTCCCAACTCTTATGTGTAAACACATCTTCCTTTCCTTTGGACTGTTTGAACTGATAATCATATTTTTCCTTTCCATTGGTTTGTTTAACTTTTCTTGTGATCTATATGATATAAGCAGAAATAAATCCCTACTTATAAAACACCCCAATGTACAACCTTGTCAGTGAGACCCTGTTACTAATGTTGCTGACATTTCGGTAACACCGATGGACGAGAGCTTTGCCTATTGGTCCGCCTCGCCTTCTGAGCAGGAAAATGGTTGTCTTCGTCCCTTGCCATGGTACCAATGTTGTTGCGAACATAAATGATAGTCTATCCTCTAACCTGCCTTGCTATCATGACCGTGCCGGATGTTAGTGCCCTTCCTACTTTTAACTCACATGGTGGGCCCATAACCCACAGGTCCCAGGATCGAAGCCTGACTCTCCTATACACCCCATGTTTCCAAAGTTATTCCTCATTCTTGGATTCATATGTAATTCATGAGCCACCTTCAGAGGGATCACAAATTCTGGTATCAGACACAATGCTTATTCCGTTGCTCCGAACTCCCTCCGCACTCTACTTCAGGCATCGAACGATTGCTTACCTGTTTGAAATTTCCGTACCCTCTTATAATGCTCTTGACGTATTTCAAGTATTCAACTAGAGAGATACTTTATGCTTCTTCCCCTGACTTAACTGTCTGATGCTCAATCTTGTTAAAATCCGTCCTTGTAGAGTTTTCCCCTCTTATCC
The DNA here is from genome assembly GCF_003073215.2 of Triticum urartu. Classification (NCBI taxonomy): domain Eukaryota; kingdom Viridiplantae; phylum Streptophyta; class Magnoliopsida; order Poales; family Poaceae; genus Triticum; species Triticum urartu. Next base: position 434,843,053 of record NC_053026.1, on the reverse strand, counting down.
TTTCGTAAGTACGATGAAGATCCTGAAGGAAGGATGACGGCTTCATGATGATACCCTGATGCAGCGAAATGAAGACATCAACGAGTGGGATCAACTTCTTCGAGAAGAGCAACCAAGGACGAGAAGATCCTTTAGAATTTCGTAATCAGAACTTTCCCCCTCACTTCACCTCTTAAATCTCGAGACGAGATTTCTTGTAGTGGAGGAGATTTGTAACACCCCGAGAATTGTGCTATAGTAATCTCATGCCTAATGATGCCATGTCATCATAATTAAGTTGCTAATTCTCAATGTGTTTCAAACTAAGCTCAATTTCAAATTTTAAAATGAAGCCAAATAAATTATTTCTCCAAACAGTAAAACAAAAACGTTCACTAGGTTAAAAATTTCCATTAACTAATTGTCATGAATGATTAAAGATCATTTTAGAGTTTTATTATCCCCAGGAAATTAAAACGGTTCCAAATTAGCATTTTTAAATGCTTTCCTATTTTTTTAAAAATAATCCAAATCAATTCAAACTCCTCCCAAACTTTTTGTGGCAGTGACAAATATCGTAATGTATTTATGTGGCCAAGTTCTGCATTTTACAAAGACGAATTGGAAACTCAAAGTATTGCAAACAGATTCAGTAAAAGAAAAATAGAAAATAATTTAACAAAACGAGAAAGCCTAACTACCACTGTGCACTTGTAGCCCATTGCTACAGTGCACAAACCCAGCCCAACAACCCCCTTTCCCCTTCCTCCTGCTACAGGAAGCAGAGGGGGGATCGTGGAGGCCATCCATGGCGCCCTGGCCACGTGCCGATCATCCTCGGGCCTCCCCTGCTGGTTAAAATGACGCCTGCGGCCCCCTTTCGGAACCCTAGATCGACTTCCTTCCTTTCCTCGCGCCGCCATCATCTTCCCTACGCTCGGGTCGAACCATCGTTGACATGGCCACCATCGATCCCATGGCCACCGAGCTCCCCGACGCATAGGAGCTTGACCTATAGCTTCGTCTACGTCACCTACTTCGTCTACAAGGAGCAGATCAACCGGAGCCGCACCAACACGAGAGGATCGACCATCTTCTTCGTCTGGTGTCATCGGCGTTTGTCACCAAATCCACACCGCCCTGCTGCTCCTGACCTATCGCCGGGCCCTCGTGTGCCTCCAGAGTGAGCATCCGCCCGTTTCCCCTCCGATCGTGCTTCGGTTCCGTGCCATAGCTAGCTGTTAACGTCGTTGTCGCCATTGCCGGAGCTTATCTCCATTGCCGAGCTCGCCGTCATCGCCTGAGGCCTCCCTAGCTCGCGCTTGATGCACCGGTGGATGAGTGCGGGCACCAGCACTAGAACGAGCCCTCATGCGCCTCTTTTGGTTGCCGGAGTGGCGTTTCGGACCGTTGCTGCTGCACACTGCTCCCCGCACGCCCTCGTCCTCGCGACCCACGTCGCGCTCATCCCATGGCCGCCCTGGCTGGAGCCAGCCCTGTCCGCGCGTGCTCCGACGCGCCTGGCGCCCGTCCGCGCATGCGTCCCGCTGTGCTCCGACCGCGCTGCTGCCGCTGCTCGTCCTGCTGTGCTGCTGCTGTTACGCCGCTGCTCCCGACCGCCCTGACGAGCCAGCCCCATGCCCCGCGCAGCACGTCGGCGCTCACCCCCGCGCCCGCCGCCCGTGGCTTCACCTCTGCCGCGCCCACTTCTGGCGGCCTGCGTGCGCGACGCCACAATCGGCGCTGCTCGCCGCCCCGCCATTCGCCTCTGACGCTGCTGCCGTCACCATACACCGCGCATGCGCCCTGCTCACCGGCCGCACCCGCGCTGCCCCTTCACCGGCAGGGCCCTCACCCATCAACCGCGCCGCACGCTGCCTCTCCACCCGGCTCTACCGCGGCCGCCGCGGCCGCCCCTCGCCGCGCTGCAGCCGCCAGCCACGCCATTGCCGTTGTTCGCCACCGCCGCCGCGCAGCTCGCCCTCCGCCGCCCTAACCCCGCCTTGCCGGCGCCCTGCCGCGGCTACTGCCCGGCGGGCCGTGCCTAACCGCGCGGGCGCCCACACGCCTACGCCCGTTCGGGGCGAAGACCACGCCCGCTAGCGCTCGGTTGGCCCTATGGGCCACTGGCATACGGGCCCCGTCGGCCCCGTTTTAAAAAAAGAGATATAAAAATATAATTAATTAATTAACTTAATTAAAATGGTTTAATTAAACTAATTACTTAGTTGGCCTAACTAAATTGTAACTAGCTAAATGTGAGTTTGACAAGAGGGCCCCACCCCCTGTTGACCAGTCAAACTTTGACTGGTTAACCGGGACCCCTGGACCCACATGTCACCCTCTGGTACACCTTTGTGTACATAGATCTGGGTGCACATAGCATTTTAACTTTTTAATTTTGAATTAATACTGATTCCAGAATATTGTTAAAACTTTAGAAATTCATAAAAAATAAACTGTAACTCGGATGAAATTTTTTTATACATGAAAGTTGCTCAGAAAAATCCAATGAATCCAAATACACGGTCATTTCATATGTCACGTGCTCCTAGCATGCTGAACATGGAACCGTCCCCTCTCTTTCGTCTGTCTGGAAAAAGCCAGACGCCGGGAAAATCCCCCGGATGTTTTCCCTCTCCGCTGCAACGTGTAGTACTGCGTTAGAGCACTCCTAGCGTAGCTTATTGCCATGTCGTGCTTTCTGTTGCATTTGTATGCTTGCTATTTATTGTTTCTTCCCCCTCTTCTCTCCGGTAGATCCCGAGCCCGATGCCGCCCCTGTGATCGACTACGTCGACGACGACACTTCTTCCTTTTCAACAGAGCTTCCAGGAAAGCAAACCCCCCTTGAGCATTCCTGTAACATTCCAAAATTTTCCAAATTTTGGAATGAATAATAAGATACTATTGATTGAATTGCTTTGGTTTTCAGGAGAAACGAAAACCTTTTGAGTCCTTGTTTAAACTTTTTTTTTCTCACACCATGTTGGATAACATTTCCATCCAATAAGAAAACTATGGTTGAAAAGTTTATTCAATAATTTAAAGTGGCATTCATTTCTTTTAACTCATTTGAAATATTTTGAAACCATATTAAATACTATGGAGTGAGAATAAAATGACTTTCTCAAATGTGGTGGATAAAAATTTCATTTGAGGTTCTTTGATATTGGAGTTCCATTTGCAATTAGATCTTATTTGAAAATTTAATGCGATTCAGATATTTCCAAATTAACAAATAAATTTAATGAGAGGATATAATGCGACTTCCCAAAAAATATATTTGGAAATACAATTATCTTTTTGTGAATTTGCAAAACTCAAAATTCATTTTTGAGTAAATAAATTATGTCCATAAAGCATTAATAGTAGTTTGTGCACAAAATATATTTTTCTTAAATTCTGAAACTAATTTTTGTGGACTCTAAATAATATTTACACTAATGTAAACATTTTTATTATTTGTTTTAAGTAAACTTTTTGTGAACGTACTGATGTACGTAATTATATTTCAATCCTAATCCCTAAACTCTAGCTCAACCCAGTTCATTCTCTCTCTCTAAATCTCGCACAGGCGTGAGGCAACAACACATCACAGCCCACCTTGTTTTTTTCCTTGCCTTTTCCCTTTGGGCCAATTTCTCCCACTAAGGCCCATACCAATCGATGGTCATCTTCCTCTCATCGTTCACGCCCCAAAACCGCTCTGAACGGATCCCCCACTCCGCCCCGACTCTTTCTCTTCCTTTACCCACAATAAACCTCGCCCTAATGACCATTACCACACCAGAAACGGCTGCCATTGATGCCTTAACATTGAAGATGCGCCGCTCCGTTTCGGCTCTCTGCTATGGTATAAAAGGGGGGGCCCGAGGAACCTCTATTCACCCTGCATCTCCCAGTCCACGGACCCCTCTCCAATGCCCTTCGATTCCCGAGCAATTGCTCGTCGGAGTCCAGGCCGCCGTCTTCTTTCATTGAAGCTCACGACCTCTCCAGTGAGACCCTTGCTCTCAAACTCCTTACCTGGACGAGTTGTTCCCATGCGAATTTTTCTGACAATTTGTTTTCCGCAAGCACCAAGTCAGAGCACGACCTCCGCGAAGAACGCAACTGACCGGAGCTCCATGCAACTCCGGCGATATCTCCACGACACTCGAGGAAGGAGACGAGCACCTATCTGTGTCCCTCGCGACCGCCTCGTCGACCTCTACACCGTCCAACCGTTCAATGACGCCGGGGGCTTTCTTCTCGAACTCCGGCAAAACTCCGACGAATTCTCACGGTGAGCACCCAGCCATTTTCCTCAAGCGTGTTCTTATATGAAGAGGTATCAACCAATCAGAAGTGGCCACATGGCAGCTCAATGATAATCCCGTAATTCAATTTTCGGAAAAATATCCAAACTTTAGAAATTCGTATCTCCCAAACCGTATGTCCGATTTCGGCAAATAAGATATCCCTGGGTAGGTGCAGACCTCTGGTTTATTATAAAATTTTCAAATCTCACTTTTGCGCAAATTAAAATTTAGTTTTGATTTAAATACGAATTTGAGTAATTTTGCTATATCTTTTATTCTGTAAACCATATAAAAATGTTTTATATATGGAAGTTGAACCTTAAGACCTAACCTTTCCATTGGAACTGATGGATGAATTTTTCCAACATATTTTAGATGATGTTTTATCATCAACACCTTAATTTGACCTTCTTGGATCATCATTTAATAATTTAGTTAAAATAAAATTTGACTATAGGGTAAAACTCTTAGATTGATCCCTAGGGAACCTCTCTAGACATTTGATATCACCAAAAAAGAACTTTGAAGTTACAAGATTAAGGATTTAATCCTTTTATCTTGAAACTTATGCCACGCCAGTGTTATTTAACAATAATCTCATGATAGATTTGTTGTAAGAACTTGTCTCACAACCCATCTTCTATATCAAACCAAGATCTTCACTTAGTATCATTTCCAACCCTAGAATATTACTATTTCATATTTTCTTCCAAGACCACACCTGATTCTATATCAACCCTAACCGTGCCCTAGAAATTATGATAGTGGCAATCGAATAATTTGTGTTGTTATTTGGATTTTCATTTGGATGTTATTTGTGTGTTGAATGCTTGCTTGAATCATTGTTATGTGAATGTCGATATGCCGAGTGTCTTACTTGAGTTATTTATCGCGTCAGATTGCGACGAGTGCGAAGGTGAATTCTATGAGGAGGTAGAACCTTGTGACTACGAAACCGAAGGCAAGTTGCAAATTGATCATGCTTTGACCTATATTTTTATATTATACATATCTCATTAAATTTTAATACTATGCATATTTTATAAAAGTTTTGCAAAGTATTATTTTTTAGCTCGAGCCATAGGCTCAAGACTCACCATTGGCCACGCTTGCACAAAATGGGTGGGATGAAAACCAAACTTGTTTTAAACTTTGAACTTGCTCTCTTTGGAGTGAAGTTTTGAGAAAATCTTTTTAAAACAAAATTATATATTGTTTTACTTCTACTCCCTGGGCGGGATGGTATAACGGGAGCGTCTACAAGTGATTGCGTCCATCGGGGTCTTGCAGTGAATGCGCTCGACTGGGGTCTTGCACACAGGTTTTTGGTGGGGACCGCCGTCCAGGGGAATGAGATCTTCCAAGTACAGTTCGATGTAGCTTCCAGTACAGCCACATGCTACTATGGGCTCTAGCTTAGCTTAGTACTAACGGGAAACCCTTACCTCAGGACCGCCATTGGAGAGGGGCTTTCATTGCCTAAGTTGCGGGCAGCTTGGTCAGGTATAGGGGGCTGTTACGGAAAGGCTTCGTCGCAATCTCCTCCTAGTTGTACACCCAAGTGTGTAACGATAAACGGGGTTGGTTGTGTCATGTGGGGAATGTGTACGACCTCTGTAGAGGGTTTAACCTAATCGATTAGCCGTGCCCTCGGTTATGGGCAAATTGAGCAACTGAAGACTTGGACTGAAGAAGAATCTCCCCTCTCTTTTCTAAAAATCTATTTAAGGGTTAAAGTTGAGGAATGAGCACAGTGAGTGTGTTTCACCTCAACCTTAGGTATGTTTTAAACTATTTTGGAGAATGAGCACTGGTGCGTATATCCAAGTGTCTCGCTCCTACTTTTATACTAAAAAAACTATTTATTTCAAAGAAGTTTTACAAAATTTAGTATCGTAGAAAATTGGCTTTATGCAAAGGAACCCTCCACCAATATTTACCCTGCATATATAATCTGTTGTACTCTCCTTTGCAACTTGCGAGTACATTCCACGTACTCATCTGCACCTGTCATGTGCAGATCTCGACAGATTAAGAGACGATAGGGTTATGGTCTACACTCAATGAGCCCAGTGGCATCGATGGAGCCTAACTTAGTGACTACGTATAAATCCGCTGTATTATCTGCCAGCTTGAGCTGTGCCTAAGGTATGATTTATATATATCTGGATCTACCGTTGTAGTAGAATGATGTATGTCTTACTGATATTTATTTTTGTTACTGTGTGTGCTAGCTATGATCCAGGGATAGCACAGTAAGCACAGAGACTTGGATTTTACCAAATCCGGGTCGTTACAATTCCGATATTGCCCATTTCTTTCCCTTTCATGCTTGCATTAGAACTGCTACTGCTTTATGTATGATCCTACTCTGATGCATAGCCTGTTTTTGTTACCTGATTCCATACCTTACCTGCTTATTCTAAACTGCTTAGTATATGTTGGTTAGAGATCCATCAGTGACCCCCACCTTGTCCCAGTTGCCCCGCTTTATGTTCGATGACTCGATCAACGTGATCGACGTCCAGGCCCCGACACCGCACATCACCCCACTAGTTGTACGACTCTGCAGAGTTACCATCGAGTGCCGAGGTTGGAACCTCATACATCACTCCTGATGAGATCTCTGTAGTGTAGCTATTCGGTCGTGGTCATCGAGGGTGATTTCCTCCTTAACCACTTCCATACAGCTCTGTCGTGCAACCCCTCAAGTGTGAACCTCGAGGGTGGATCCTCTTACGTTCACCTTGATGATTACATCGAGTGGAATTCACCGGGGGTGATTCCTCGGGTTCCCCCCTTGATGTTTGGACACACAGATACTTGGACTTTACAACTATTACTTGGAAAGGCGGGTCGACCTTGAGGGGTACCCGCGAGTGATGTGGAGACAGGTTGACCTGGAGGGTACTCGAGAGTTGAACACGAGGCGTGGCCGGGCATTCTTAGCCCTTACCGCAAGTACTCGAGACGGCGATGGGGTCACATCTTTCATGAGTCCCTGCTCGTGACCGCACTACCAACACACTAACGGTTTGGATATTTGATCCGAGGGGCCTCTGGCCTGATAGCACTAACCATCACGTGGGCATAGTATGGGCGTTCTGCGTCGTATACATCAGCCGAAGCTTAATAGACGTCAGCGACTAAGCGGCACGCGCCGGGTTGGACTGGAACGCCTCGCCTTGTATAAGGGAGGCTAGGTCTGCTCAACGGCCACCCACGCAACGTGTAGGAGTTCCCGGGGTGATGGCCCAAGACCCCTGGGGGCATAGGTTTAGTCCGACGTGCTGACCTCTCTATCAAGCCTAGGTCGGGTTGCGGCATATTGTTTGGCCGAGGCCGGGCATGACCCAGGAAAGTGTGTCCGGCTGGAGTTAATCGAGCGTGGTGGGTAAGTTGGTGCACCCCTGCAGGGAATAAAACATCTATCGATAGCCTGTCCTACGGTAACGGACACTTGGAGTTGTATCCCGATCGATACAACTATAACTGGATACTTGAGGTGATAACTGGATAGTATGGCTCTAGGATTGCTTTCTCGCAGGGAGTCGAGAAAGGATCTCTGGCCGAGGTTGATAACACTAGTACTACTTTACATTATGTTGATATGTACTCTTCTAAATGCTGCAAGATGCTTGAAGATGCTAGTCTTCGATAGGCTAGGCTTTCCCCTTCTCTTCTGGCATTATACAGTTTAGTCCACAGATACAGCACATTTCCTTTGTTACAGATGCATACTTAGTTTAGATCTGATGTAAGTCTTGCGAGTACTTTGGATGAGTACTCACAGCTGCCTTGCTACCTCTTTTTCCCCTATACCCGATTGTTGCGACCAGATGACGGATCCCAGGAGCCAGACGACACCACTGATGTTTACTACTACCCCGAGGGTGCCTACTACTATGTGACGGCCGCTGACGATCTGGAGTAGTTAGGAGGCTCCCAGGCAGGAGGCCTTGCCTTTTCGATCGTTATTGCTTTTGTGCTAGCCTTCTTAAGGCAAACTTGTTTAACTTATGTTTGTACTCAGATATTGTTGCTTCCGCTGACTCTTATGTATTCGAGTTTATGTATTCGAGCCCTCGAGGCCCCTGGCTTGTAATATAAATCTTGTATTATTTTAATTTGTGTCTAGAGTTGTGTTGTAATATCTTCCCGTGATCCTTGATCTTGATCGTACATATTTGTGTGTATGATTAGTGTATGATTGAATCGAGGGCATCACAGGACTGCCCATGATCGAGGACAAGGATGCTTATAGGGTGGCTGCCCTATCAAGCACGTACACGGCGAAGTCCACCTATTGTCGACTATGATGTGGTTTACAACGAGCCCCTTTTGCCAATTGCATCTGGTTGCTAAAGTGCAAACTTTTCGTCTGGCTCGCGGTACAATAATAGATTTGGACTTCGGATAGGTGTGCTAAACATGGGCTACAAGATCAATCCTCGGCCTGCTACACCTACATGAAAGAGGAGGATAACGCAGAACACATACTTGTGCAATGTGTTTACGCGTGGGAGGTATGGCACAAATGCTTTGACGCCTTGAATACCAATGTGCGACGCCTGGAGTAGCATGACACCTTCCTGGAATGGTGGCTAGAGGCCAAACGGACCTTTGCTCGCGCCAACAAAAGAGGCTTCGACACCTTCGTCACAGCGGTGGCATGGTCCCTATTGGAACAGAGACATGCTAGGGTGTTCAGCAGGACGGACTAGGTCAAGACCCCCTCTGAGTTGGCGGAGTGCATCCTCCTGGGAGTAAAATATTGGAAACGGGCAGGAGTGGGTGGGGTAGGGCTGCAACCATTTGTGAGAGAGTAGGGCTAGTCTCCCTTCGGTGTTGGTTGTAATGGATCTCGAGCTTGGAGGCGATGCACGCATCGTCTCTCTGGCTCTCTTGTAAACTATCATCTTTCTTCTATAAAGTTATGGTACGCCATTAGCGTACTCTCAAAAAAACCTGAACGCGTTGCATAAAAGTATCTATAATAGATGGTGTAAAATAGGGCATCAAGTTATACTTTAAGCCAAATTTGCATCACCTAGAAGTGTTTTCTTACGTCAAAAAAACCCTCCAACTCCAATAGATGATGTAAAATAGGGCGCTAGTGCTCCAATAGGATGATGTAAAAAAATAGTCCATCCACACAAATAAAAATGCAAGGATACTAAGTTCATTTTAAATATAGTTCATACTACAAACATTGCAGCATCTACTTAATACCGATACAACTTGATCACCCTAAACATAAACTACTCGCTGGACTCGGGCTAGCTCTAGATAGAGTTCTAGAGCGCGATGGTCTCCTCGTAAGAGTTGTCAAGCTCCTGCTCATCGTCGGACTCAATCTTGATCATCGTGGAGGACCCAGCCGTACCCATTGTTGCCCGTCTTACTTTTTGACGGCATGACAACGGCACAGGTGCAGCACCGACATTGGCAGCGGCGTAGGCTGGATTCCGGATCGAGTATGTGGGGTGCCACAGAGGTGGTGCGGTGTCGGAATTGGGCGGTGGATTGCGGGCAACATGGTTGGAATGGGTGGATCCAGCGGCCACTAGGTGCGGTGGGTGGGTTTCGTCAGCGACGATCGTGCGAGGATGGTATGACAATCGCATGATGGTGGGCAAAAGGATGTTTCACACGGCGGTTGAGCGTTCGCTCGACTGGTTTTGGATTTGCTCCAGCGGCACACGTGATACAAAGTTGCACCACTTGGTGGCCTATTTAGATCATGCCCTATCCCTTGACTAAAAAATATTTACATCTACATTATTTATTGAAGAATCGTTTTGCTGCAGTAAATGTGAAAATCTGTCTACATCATCTATTGGAAATACTTGGAACAAAGAAATTTGCGTAGTTCTAGGTCATCGATTTGAGAAATTAAATATGTGTTATATGTCATGAAAAGTATATCACTGGATTTCTATACGGATGCAGTTTCTAAATATATATATTTTTATCACATATAATACATATTTAGATAAAATCGTCGATCTAAAACTACGCGAATAACTTATTCACCAAGACAGGGTAGTAAGAACGAGCCAACCGCGCTAATGAAAACGTTTCATACAAGAGGCCGCTCCGAGCGAATGAATGGATCCTTCATCGCTCAGCTGAGTGGGCCTGACTCCTTTTTCTGCTACGCTTCTGTAGCAATTTTTGGTGACTCCTAAAATACAATATCTACAGTAAATTGCACGATAACTATAAACTATCCCTACATGAAATTGCTATTGCTCAAGTAAAAAAATAAATAAATGTAGATGACAAAAATATGGCAACAAAGATTTTTAATACTGTTTTAATAATAAATGACACAACAAGTTGAAAATGATACTGTATAAAAAATTGCCGTGCTGGAAAAAATAGAATTTTCATGACATTAAAAAATTAAAAATGCCATGCTCTTAATAATAAAATGTGCGCACTATATGTTTTCTTTGTCGCAACATAAAAATCACATGCATAAAATGGTCAGGTGGTGAACCAACCTGTGGTTGGTTGGTTAGGAGTACAGTGGTATCCCTAACCCACCAGGGTTCAAGTCCCGGTGTTCGTATTTAGCTTGGATTTATTTCAGGATTTCTGACGATACGCGTTCAGTGAGCGGAGACGTTCCGGCGCATACGGTGACTTCGTAAAATCTCAAGATGATATGTCGGTTCAGTTTCTTGGAAGTGCTCATAGGGGTAGGATGTGAGTGTGTACGTACATAGGGGTGATTGTATGTGCGTTTGTATGAGCGCTTGTGTACTGTGTTAAAATAATGGTTAAGTGTGCTAAAGTATTTTTTTTGCCATGGTAAGTCCAATTTCCTAAATAATAAAATTGCCATCCTACATACAACACAATTACCATTGTCTACCTATGAAAAAACTACCATGGTCTAATTTATGAAAATTGCCACTGTCTAAAATAATATGCATGCCATGCTACCTATAGCAAAATTGCACATGACAAATTTAGGAAAAAATGTTGACTAATAAAACATGGTAAAATTTTGAGAATTTGTAATGGGCGCATGGCAAATGTTAGGAACTTTGTTTATTTGAAAATATGGCAAAATTTTGGAAATTGTCAAGGATACACAACAAATTTAGGAATTTTGTTTCTGTAAAAAACATGGTAAGTTTATGAACATTATAAAAATTGCTATGGTTTTAAGAAATAGAGATTTTCCATGGTTCCATAAAAAGTGAATTTGCCATGGCCTATGAAATGAAATTTGCCATGTTCCATGTAGTGAATTTGTCGTGGTCCATACAAAGAAAGAAAATTGACATGATATGATACATAAAGAAAAAGAAATTTGGCATGGTCCATTAAGTGATTGTGCTATGGTAAATAAAACTGAATTTGCCAAGTTCCATAAAAGAAATGATTTTTTATGATATGTAAAGAAAAGAAATTTCCATTCTCCCTACAAGTGAATTTGCCATGCTGATTGAAGTGAATTTGGCATGGTATATAAAGTGGATGTGCTATTCTTGCTGAAGTGCATTTGTCATGGTCCATAAACTGATTTTGCCAAGGTTCACAATTTTTTTTGTCATGGTACATAAAGAAAAGAAATTTGCCATTGTCCATGAAAATGAATTTGCCATGGTTCATAAAGTGAATTTGTCCGGATGGCGGACCATAGGGTTGGCTCTCTGGCAGGCACCATGGCGGTCATGTTGGCTTTCCCTCTTGGTCGTGTGGGTGGCAAGAGGTGGAGCGGCGGGTGGCTGGGGCATGCTCTCTATCACTGGCAGTGGCGTCGCCTTGATCCGGATCTGAAGACATGAACTCGTTGCGCTTGTTCTGAAGAGCTCATGGTGGTACGGGGGAGCTGCCAAGTGAAAGCTCTGTGCTTTGTCGCCGCCTCTGCCGACGCTCACGGGCGTCGCTCTCTTCTTGAAGACATCGTCATGGTGCTCCTCCTCGGTGTTGGGGTTCAGGGTGAAAACCTTTGTCCACTGGGACTCGACTGCGGTGACTCTTAGCGCCGTTCTCCCTCTCGGGGGCAATGTTGTGGAACTTAGGTATTATAGGGGGTTAGCGTGACGTTGTACTCAGTTCTAGGAGTGGCAAGCATGATCGACAGACACGGAACTACATGCAATCAAACATTTGTGCAAGCATATGGCAATATTTTAAGAAAAGAAATTAAATTGCACACAAATAGGAAGCATACAATTACGTGTGGTCGATGGACATGCAACTGCATGCGACTGTCGTGTGTATAAATAATGGCACTATTTTTTTAAAGAAAAAATGTTAAGTTGCGCAAAGATTGTGGTAGTGCATTTCCGCATGGCCTGAAGGACATGCAATTGCATGTGGCCGCACGTGTGTAAAATCAGGCGATGTTATTTTAAAAATTAAAAATCAAAACATCACTATTTAGAAAAAAAATCAAAACATAAAAAATTTAGAAAGAAAAGTATAAAATGAAAAAATGGACAAAAATGAAAAGGTCAATAATAAACCCACATACCAAGCCGCCCAAGTTTCTTGTCCCCCCTAGCATCCTAGTTACCCCCATCTAGTGTGGCTTGCAGTTGCATGTGGGCTACAACATATGTAGTTACATGCAAGTAGGTGACCCATTTGGAAAACAAACACCTGTATAGGAAAGATTAAAAAACACATAAAAATCATGGTAGACATGCAATTGCCCTCTTGCCAAACAAAAGACCATTGAATTGTTGTGCAATTACTGTCGAGAGTGACACTTACAGTTGTATGCCTAGGGAGACACTTGTAGTTGGGGGTGGGGAGTAACGCTTGCAGTTTCATGGCTACTATCGGGCATGCCCTACGCCACTCCTACCCCGTCGTTGTCGCCTCCGACAAAACAAATCCCTAGTTGCAACCCTGTTGGAAGACATGCAATTGTAGTTGGGGGACGACACTTGTAGTTGCATGACTATTGTGGGAGATGCAACTGACCCCTTCTCCTCGAAATCCCTCCGACAAACAAAAGCCTGATTGCAACCAACTTAGAAAGACATGCACTTGCATGACTATAGTTGGACATGCAGTTGCGGTCGGGTGCGACGCTTGCAGTTGCGGGGATGTTGTCGAGCTTGCAACTGGCCCGCCCCTTCTACCGGTGCCCCCTCTGACAAAACAAAAAACTTCAGTTGCGGTCGGGCTAGAAGACATGCACTTGCGGTCGGGTGCAACACTTACGGTTGCATGCCTAGTGTCGGACATGCAACTGGCCCACCCCCTCTCTTGCCGCTCCTTCCGACAAAATAAAGATCCAATTGCAAGCATGTTGGGGGACATGCAGTTGCGGTCGGGTGCGACGCTTGCAGTTGCGGGGCTGTTGTCGGGCTTGCAACTGGCCCGCCCCCTTTGACGGAACAAAAAAGTCTAGTTGCGGTCGGGTTACAAGACATGCAGTTGCGGGTGAGTGCGACACTTGCAGTTGCATTCCTAGTGTCGGACATGCAATTGGCCCGCCTCCTCTCCCGCCGCCCCCTCCGACAAAACAAAGGTCCAATTACAACCATGTTGGGGACATGCAATTGCGGCTGGGTGTGGCGCTTGCAGTTGCAGGGATGTTGTCGGGCTTGCAACTGGCCCACCTCCTCCGACAGAACAAAAAACTCCAGTTGCGGTCGGGTTACAAAGACATGTAGTTGCGGTCAGGTGCGACACTAGCAATTGCTTGGCTGTTCTCGGGCTTGCAACTGGCATGCCCCCGCCGACAGAACAAACAAGTCCAGTTGCGGTCGGGTGCGACATTTGCAGTTGCATTCCTAATGTCAGACATGCAACTGGCCCGCCCCCTCCAACAAAACAAAAAAGTCCAGTTGCAATTGCGGGGATGTTGTCGGGCTTGCAACTGGCCCGCCCCCTCTACCGGCGCCCCCTCCGACAGAACAAAAACTTCCAATTGCGGTCGGGCTAGAATACGTGGAGTTGCGGTCGGGTGCGACACTTGCAGTTGCATTCCTAGTGTCGAACATGCAACCGGCCCTACTGATCCCTACTCGAACCACAAACAAAGTTAAAAAAAGCAGAAACAAAGTCTAGTTGGCCGGTGACAAATATTTTTGGAAAGGAAAAAGATAAGTTACATGCCAACGACATACATACAGTTGTGTGTGGCCGATGTGCATGGAACTATGTGTGCTCGACGGGTGTGTCAGCGATAATATTTTTTGGAAAGAAAAAAAGTTACATACAAACACTGACAAATTAAACATGGCATATGATTCAATGTACAATATTTTTTTAAAATAGCAATTGAAAATAAAAAATAAATAAATAACAAAAAGAAAATGGGAACAAAACCAAAGTGAACAGCCCTATTAATCGCTCCTGTCCCCAGGTAACACATGCACTAACAAAAAGTTCAGCCTAGAAGAAAGCCCAAAAAAAAACCACACCACCCCCCACGGCCAGCCCATGGGGCATCTCTGTCCAACAGAAAAAATAAAAGAGAAGGCAAGAAAAAGGAAAAAGAAACAAGGCAATGGGCCGGGGGCACAACTAACAGGCCGATTCAGCACAAGCAAACGGCGACCCTGAATCTTAAACAGGTCACGATGGGAGGTCAAATAATACATCGACTGAGACTTCATTAAAAATCAGTCGACTAATTTTTAGCCCAACCGATAATTTATATCCTTTTTAATATGACACTAAATAGAAAACTCTAGTACAAATTGGCGGTGATAGATTTTATCTCTCTCCAGTTTTATAAATTAACCAGAGAAATGATTAGTCTTCTTAAAATTCGGATTGTATGTAGTAGACAGTAGAATCCAATACAACATATCACATTGAGGGGGGGGGGGGGGGGGGGGGGGGGGGGGGCGCTGGCGTGAGGAAGCGTCGTCTCCAACAACATCCCTAAAATAGGGCACCCAGATCAATAAAACCATTTTTTTGAACGAACAATCGAATTCTACGACTATATTTCATAGTTCGACCGAAGTTTAAACATGCAAACTACTTGCTCTATAAAAACATCTGAATATGACAACAACATGCTAGTATATCAATCAAGTTCAACAGTGATTGTTCTCTGACGAAACTGAAGTTAGATAGTGGTTGTTCTTTGAAGAATCTGAAATTGCAATCATTATCAAACATCACACTGTCAAACATTTGTTCTCCGACGAAACTGAATTTATCAAATATCACACTGTCAAACTGAAAGTGACGAATCTGAAGCAGCTGCCGCCGGTGGTGCCACCAAATCCATGAGTCGCCGCGGCGCTCGTTGCGGGCTCCCGCCCGCAGCAGTAGCGGCCGGTGGTCGCTCGGGGTCGGCCGCCGGCTGGAGGGCCGCCGGTGCCGCACCCGCACGACTTGTATGCTCTAAAACTTTGAGGATACGCGCGCAACCTGCAGTACTAGTGA
Source organism: Triticum urartu (assembly GCF_003073215.2). NCBI lineage: Eukaryota > Viridiplantae > Streptophyta > Magnoliopsida > Poales > Poaceae > Triticum > Triticum urartu. Next base: position 434,827,388 of record NC_053026.1, on the reverse strand, counting down.
GGTCCAAACTTAAGCAGACTTGGGTGATAGCCGAGGGGGCCTATGGTATACATTACGACGAGGACATGCGTGATGAACTCCCCACCGGTGCTGAGATGCTCGCGATGGAACGCGGCCCCGCAGCGAGGCGCAATGTAGTAGAGCATCTCCAGCCAGACGTCGACGATGAGCCCCCAGCGATCGGCTTCCGGGACGCCGGCCAGCGACTCGGCCACCCTGAACGCGCGAGGCAGCACCGGGTCACCGAGGATATCAGCGGTGCTGGGGTTGGCCGGCACTGTGTCTGAACTAGAGCGTGCCTGCGCGAACAGCGGCGATCCCACCAAATGCTGCACAGCCATGGCTATGCCTTTCTTACCCCGGGATGATGATCCATCATGTTGTTCATCTCGCCGCCCGGCCTTGACAAGAGCGGTGATCTCATCACCGGCTTTGCGGAGCAGGAACTTGGAGTTGCTGCTGAGCATGACGCCGCACTTGAAGATGAGGTACATGATGTAACCTGAGAGCTGCCTGCTAATAATGGTTTTGTCGTCGGAGGCCTCGCCGGCAGCGTCGGTGAAGAAGCGTATGTCCGTGGCAATGTGCCAGATGAGCACGCTGGTTGGGAAATCCACTTCCTTCACACTCTCGCTTAGGACCTTCTCTGACAGGCTGAGGCTCTGTGGCGGCTGCTGATCAGCCCACCGCCTCCCCAGCGCCACCTCGCCCCGCGAGCTGGTGAAGTCCGTCGCCATCATCTTATCGTCTAGCAGTTTCTTGACGACCAGGTGCTTGAGGTCGTCGGCGACGGGAATGCGCTCGACGCCAGACGCGCTCGAGCTCAGGCGCTCGACGACCCACCGCGGCACCATTGAGCTGCCGGAAGCTCTCTTGACGGATCTCTGGATGATGCTGTACTGCGTTAGTGTTTTGGACCACTGCGGTCTCCGCCACCTCCTCCTTAGCGAATCGGCGCAAGTCCCGCAGGTGATGAAGAAGACGCAGTGGATCACAGGGAGCTTGCCGGAGCAGCAGAGCGGGTGCCTCCAGAGGTCTTCGCGGGAGAACATGGACATGAAGAAGGAGGCTGCCTCCAGAGTGACGGCGCCTACGAGCAACAGGGTGGACACGGCGACGTCAGCTCCGCCGTAGCCGCTTTTACCTGCCATGAAGAAGAGCGCCATGGCCGCCGAGGTGGAGAGAAACCCGAGGAGATGGAGCAAGGCGCCAGCAGGGGAGAGACGGAACACGGCCTTGGTGTAGAGACGTTGGTAGCAGACCCAGAGCCTGTCCTCGGCGAAGAAGTAGGCGTTGCGACGGTAGTGTGGCGTGGAAGGATCGATCTGCTTGGAGTAGAGGTCCGAGAAGACGTCGCGGGAGACGGACCAGTCGTAGTCGGGCAGGATGTCCGTGGACATGATGTCCATGGCAGGATTCAGGGACACCTCGGTGAACGTGCGGCTGCTGAGATAGGACCCCAGGCCTTCTCTGGCGATGGCTTGCATCTCCTTGATGGAGCGTATTCGGTCTTCAAAGCCACGCAGGAACTCCTTCATGAGCCGCCCTGGGTTGGCCGTGGCGAGGCAGTAGATGCGCTCGCCGTACTTGATGCTCGCCGACAGGAACATGAGCAGCATGGCGGCGAGGAGCCGGCGGTCTGGCCAGGGCGACTTGGAGACGACGAAGACGGCCACCGCCAGCTGCGAGGCGAAGCCCAGCAGGTGGCGCATCCACAGAGCGTTGTCCTGCATGGAGAAAGCCGTGATAGTGTCCTGGCCGCCCAGATGGAGGAGCACGAAGGGCGCCCAGAAGAGAAGCAGCTGGTGGCCGCCGCCGGCGGTGTGGACGGAGAGATGGCCCAGGACGAACACGGCGACGGAGTCGGCCGACATGTAGCCCAGCCACAGCAGCACCCCCACGACACGGGAGGAGCTGCGCAGCCGGAGGCCCGCGGTGGAGAAGAGGAACACTTGCAAGGCGAAGCTTGCCACTATCAGGCAGTGGATCTCCCATTGGTTCCACAGGTTTTGGACGTCCGCCAAGCTACACGCATGCAAGATATGGTTAGTCAATGCCGCTAGATTAACCAAAGCGATTAAGATTAATTGCTACTAGTATCTTTTGCGTCTTGCTTACTTTTGTGGATCATGGCTGCCAACTTTGTCACCGTTCCTCATTTTCATCGGCCTCATTTCATTCTTCTTCTTCTTCTTCTTCTTCTTCTTCTTTGTACAAAAAAGCTTGGAAGTTACGTACCAGATTGGCATGCATGTGGCAGTCCCGTACTAGTATACGAGATAGGTAATCAGGACGGGACCTGGACTTTGGGGCTTCAAGAAGACCGGACGCGACGACCCCAGTCTTCTCAGAGCCGAGCAGGGTGGAGAAGTCGTCAAGTCCACACCTCGTTGCTGGAGCAGAAGCAAATTTCGTACTCCCTCCCTCCGCCCGAAAATACTTATCATTAAAATGGATAAAAAAGATGTATCTAAAATTAAAATACATCTAAATACATTTTCTTTTATCTATTTTGATGACAAGTATTTTCGAAGGAAGAGAGTACGAGGTTAGGAAATCGAATCGGAAGACCACTTGACCAGAGAGTGACCACGGACGGCAGCTTTCAGATGGGCACAAACAAGCATTCTCTTATTTCCACACCCTCTTTCCACCAAAGCCTCGAGAGATGACAACCTTACGGTCTATTTATATATAGTATCTCATCACTCATCAGTCATCAGTGTGTAAATCACACCTATACCTCAGGTTTCTCTTTCGGACGGCTGCTTTGTCGGAGAACCTTGTTCGGTTTCTTGCTTTGTTACTTGGAGAACCTTGTTCAGTTCGTCTGATCAGACTTCCTTTATTTCGGGCCCGCAGCTGATTCTGTTCGTTAGTTCTCAGAAGAATTGGTTACACACCTATTTCGGCTCCTGCATTATTAGGATGATTCTCTTACTTTCCTGACGCTAGTTGTGTGAAGCAAGTTAGAGAGCGTGTCAGTAGTTGTCTTGGACTGGGTCTGCTACTTTTCGTGAGATCGAATAAGAGCTCAAAGTTTTCTTTGGTGCTAGTAGTACATGCACATGGAGGTTAAAAATAAATGACTGTTGAGCAAATAATTAGAGTATTTACAACCGGACCTTTCAAACCCGTCTCATACGTCCGGACGGGCCGCCCGGTCATGACTTTTTGACCCATAAGGACCTCTCAAGCGGCCCTCAAACGCCCTGACTGACCGGCACCCCCCATATCCAGCCCAAATATGGGGTGGATATGGGGGCGCCTGGGACGCCTGCCTCGTCGGACAGACGAAGGGGTCCTAGACGGAAACGCCCTCAAACCCGGTGGTCCGAAACTCGTCTCATCCGTCGGACCGATGACGCTGCGTGGTGCAGCTCCGGCGAGCCGCGTATTGCATTGCCCGTCTATTTAAGTCGACCGGCGACACCGAAACCTTACCATCGATCCACATTTTCCTCCTCCCACCCGTCGCCGCCGTCACTTTCCACCCCACCCGTCTGCCTAGTAGCCATACCCGGTTATATGATCAATCTTGGATGTTTTACAATCATTTTATAGCAACTTTATATTATTTTTTGGGACTAAACTATTGCCATAGTGACAAGTGCCAGTTGCTGTTTTTACTTGTTTTTCTTTCGTAGAAAATCCTTATCAAACAGAGTACAAATGCCACGAAACATTTGGGTGATTTTTTCTGGACCACAAGAAAGCGTATGGGCCAAGGAAGCAACCAGAGGGAGTCCCATGGGGACCACAAGACACCTGGGCGCGCGCAAGAGCCCAGGTGCACCCAGGTGGGTTGTGGGGCCCATGGGGGGTCTCCTCCACTGACTTTCAGCTCTATAAATACTCAAATATTCCAAAAACCTAGGGGAGTCGACGAAAAATTGTTTCAGCCGCCGCAAGTTTCAGAACCACGGGATCCAATCTAGAGCCATTTTCCGGCACTCCGGCGGAGGGGAACACGATCATGGATGGGTTCATCATCCTTATTGGTGCCTCTCCGATGATACATGAGTAGTTCACCTCAGACCTACGGGTCCGTAGACAGTAGCTAGATGGCTTCTTCTCCTTTTGTTCTTCAATACAAAGTTCTCTTGAAGATCTATTTGATGTAATAACTTTGTGCGGTGTGTTTGTTGGGATCCGATGAAGTGTGAGTTTATGATCAGATTTGTTTTGCCTTAATATCCGTACTTGATTATTATAGCCTCGTATTTCTTCTTCGATATTTGGGTTTTGTTTGGTCAACTTGATCTATTTATCTTGCAATGGGAATAGGTGCTTTGTGATGGGTTCGATCTTGCGGTGTCCTTTCCTAGTGACGGAAGGGGCAGCAAGGCACACATGTATCGTTGCTATTAAGAATAAAAAGATGGGGTCTATTCCTACATGGATCTTGTTCACATCATGTCACCGTTCTTATTGCATTACTACGTTTCTCCATGAACTTAATACACTAGAAGCATGCTGGATAGCGGTCGATGTGTGGAGTAATACTAGTAGATGCAAGCAGGAGTCGGTCTACTAATCTTGAATGTAATGCCTATATACACGATCATTGTCTTGGATATCATCATGATTATTCGCTTTTCCATCAATTGTCCAACAATAATTTGTTTATCGACAATGTGCTATTTTTTGAGAGAAGCCACTAGCGAAACCTACGGCCCCCGGGTCTATTTTCCTATCATATACTTTCAGATCTACATTGCTATTTGCCTTTTCCTTTATTTGCATTTTTTATTTTCAGATCTATATTATCAAAAATTCAAAAATACTTCACTGAATTTTATTTGCCGTTGTTCCATTTGCTTTTACCCATCTACCTATTTCCCTATCTTTTACTCAGGAGGGATTGATAACCCCTCTTACGCGTCGAGTTGGAAGTATTTGTTCTTTATGTGTAGGTACCGTTTACATAGTGTTACATGATTTTTCTATTGATTTGATAATCTTGGTTTTATAACTAAGAGAAATACTTATCCGTCGCTGTGTTGTATCATCCCTTTCTTTTTTAGGAAATACCGACGTAATCTCAAGCCACGTCATGTCTCATCATCATTTTTCCATGACCCCTGTAGGTACATGCAACGTGCGACCATCGCCGCACTGGACAACCACCCTATGTGTCAAACCATCATCCATACTCCACACATCAGCAATTAAGACTGACATTAGATATTTTCCTCGCTGGTTATTACAAACTCAAAATCGAAGCAATTTTGACCACTGTAGAGGCCATCGTTCATATCATGAGTCACTTGATGTCCATCCAACAGTGTGTCCCTCTGCTTGTAGGAGAAGGGAACGTCACAGGACGCTCTTGTTGCCACCATGGACACCGTTACCCTAGTCTTTGGGGGCACGGTGACTTGGTAGGCGACATCCTGGGTTGTTTCTTTCTCCATGGATGATCCCCAGCTGTACGGTCCACTAAACTCGTCTGTAACCTCCACATTCCCACCGGCGGTGATCCGCGGAACGCCAGCATGGATCTTCGCCCCGACACCAAGGTTCACCGTAACACTTGAACCCCAGGTCCTTTTCTCCGTGTCTCTGCACTCTAGCCTGAGTTGAGCCGTGTCGCCGGAGGCGGCGTTGTTGAGAGCAGAGGCAGCCGCCATGCCGACGACGCGGGTCTTCCCGTGGACTCTAGGCCGCGAGAGGTCGAAGACGACGTCGTAAATCTCACGGGAAGCAACGGCTTCTTCCAGCCGTAATCTTGCCTCCGCCGTGATGGTTGGGGCCCCGGCGTTGAGGCAGCTCTTCTTGCCTTCGGTGGTCAGCCTGTTGCAGTACCAGTTGTTGCCGAGGCTCTGGAGCGCCACGAAGCTGCCGAAACTGACTGCCCGGAACAGCGTGTCGACGTCGACGCCGTCGCCGCTTGTGGCGCCGTCGGGGGAGTCGCAGAAGATCCAGTTGGGGCTGCGCCGCCAGAATCTGCCGAAGTGGTTCGACCATATACGGCACGTTCCGTCCTGGTTGCTGTGGACGCGGTTGACCAAGGCTTGATCCACGCCCCGTGCTGAGAACTGAAGGTATTCATGGCGCTCGATGATCTGCGGGCAGAGGTACATGCCGTTGTCACCTTTGAAAGCAAGGTATCTAGGCAAGACCACCTGCTGCGACAGATCGTGGACGATGTATCCACCGCCCAAATCTTCATCTCCTTTCTCCAAGGAGAAATGGAGATTCTCCTTGGACACGCACGCGTACATCTGGAGCTGAGCATGTACAAACCTGTTTTGAGAATATATATACAAGAGTCATGATTAAGTTGGACCTTCTTACAGAACATGAGGAAAATGAACCTTGGGCCAATACGAAACGCACCTGATATAGCCGGAGCTACGGTCGCCGGGCGTGGTCTTAAACAGCGTGCACGTCGTTTTGGACAAGTCTTCCTCCGCTTCGTCGGCGGCTCCGACGATCCAGCCGCCGTCGTCGTCGCCGTCGTGCAGTTGCTTCGCCGCCCAGTACTTGTTGTCGTAGCAGCACCTGACGTGCAGGAGCCCGGGGTGCGCCTTGGACGGCTCCATGAAGAACCTCGTGTGAGGGCTGGTGACGTCCTCGCCGTCTAGCTGGAGCAACCCATCGGCGGCAGCCCCATTGCCTTGGCGCGCGTAGCACAGGTACTTGCCGCTGGGTTCTGATGATTGGAAAGCAACGCACCTGGGCGGCCTTGGACCTGAAGCTGGAGGCGCCTCGCTCATCGTCTCCATCGGATCCACTGCTCCGGCAACAGCAACGCATCCGCCCATGACGATGGGAGAAAGGTTTCAGAATTAATATGATGGGTTTGATGAGGAATTGTAAGCTTGGATGGCGAAGAGCTGTAGGCTGTGAAGAAGAAGTAGCAGAAGCTGGAATTTGGATCTGGATTACGTACTCCGGAGCATAACCTGCCGGACAGCCGGAGGAAAAAGAAGAGGCATGTAGCTCGATTTTATTCTGTGTGCATCCGTTCTATCGTTGACCAGCCCTTTTCGTGGTCTTGGTCTTTGATCCTTTTTCTCCCAGTTGGCGAAAGTGCTACACAAGGCGTTTCAGAGCATCTCCAACAACGGTGTCAAAAAACGCACACGCCAAGTAAATTTTCACTTTAACGCGCGTGGGACGTTTTGGCGTGTTCCAGTGGTAGCGGGAAACTAGCGCGCGCGGGGGAAAAGGCGGCAGCGCGCGCTAGATTTGGCATACCGCTTCGAGCGCGCCTATAAATTGCCGCACTCGCCACGCGGCCTCCACACTACGCGCGCTCTCCTCGTTACTTTGCCGCACACTTTGCTGCTTGCTCGCCGCTTCCTGCCCCCGCCACCACCGCGCAACCATGCCGCCGTGGGCCGTCTGGCTACCGCGGCGTCCGCGAGCGCCCCGGCGGCACCTACTACGCCGAGATCCGGTCTGGCGACGTTCGGCTCGTCCTCGGCACATTCGGGACCGTGCACAAGGCCGCCCGCGTGAACGACGCGGCGGCGTGGCGCCTAGAGAGGTCGCCGACGTAAATGAACTTTCACGACGTCTTCACGCGCGAGCAGATGCAGGACATCGCCCCTCCGCCTCATCTTATCACGGACCAGGACCGTGCAGAGCACCGTCGGCGGCAGCGCCGCCTCGTCGTCGTCGAGGAGGACGAACGAGCCATGGCGGAGTGGCGCCAGCGCCACCCGAAGGACGTCGCGATGGAGCACGCTTCTGGGCGGAAAGGACGGTAAAGCGCCGCGCGGAGCGGTTGGAGAGGCGTCGGCGGAAGGCCCTGGCGATATCGCAGTGCGATATCATTGAGACAGGTGGGGTGTCGATCTTTGGGGATAATGATTCTCGTTGGGAGGACATGTGGATCGATACCTCGGACAACACCAGTCCGGATGAGGACGAGGACGACTCGGAATAGGGTGTAGTTGCATCATAGTTCATCTAGTTGCACCATAGTTCATGTAGTTGCACTGTAGTTTTATCAATCTATGCTATTGATGACGGGAAAATGGTGGGCGTGAGACATGCGTCCACGTCATTGATACAGAATGAATAATTTAAATGCATACAATAAAAATAGGATCAGACATTGTAGGTACTTTATTTATAGATGTCTTACATTTACATAAAAATTCTGTTAATTACATCTCCAAAGAGAAAACCCCTGATTAAGAATTCCAACTATCCTATTACATAGAATTGCAACACATGCCTATTACAATATTCTACAAGAGAAATCCTCCTCACGATCCACGATGAACTCCTTCTTGGTGAACTTGAAGTTTGGTTTTATGCAAATACTCCTTCATGATTTCATGTATGATGTTGGGAATATATTTTCCTAGCATGCAACCATTTGTGCGTGTTCAACCTCATTTATATGCGGAATGCAGGTTGATTTTGGCTAGGCATAGTTTTATCATACGTTTGGCATATATGATATGTATATATTTTCCTTTGGGAATTTTATATGACATCTTTGGTTTTGGTGGCATGGATATATGTGACATGCCAATTTTAATAGGATTTGCATCATCACATTACTACTATCACCGCGCGACACTGATGTGATGCCCGTGTGTAGTGTAATGGACTGAAGCTTTCTGACACAAAATTGATGCTTTTTATGGTGCATATGATATGTGCCATATTTTGTTGACTCTTTGTCCGCCCAGTATCAAGCCTGGCCTGAGTGGAATTTGCTTATGATACTTTTTGTTTGTTTAAAGCCTATGTGGGCTACATGGAATATGCTTTATCATGTATTTTATATGAATTTTGTATGCATACGTGGATGTGGAGTGAACCTATTTTTTTATTAAGTCTCGCTTTACCTGTATTACTACTAACACCGCGTAGAACTAAGATAATGCCTACGTGCAGCGTAACCAAGCAAAGATATGTGGAGCCATTATGGTATTGCATAAGTTACATGACATCTATCATTTTTGTTTATGTTTGTACCTTACATGGTATTAGCACTAATTCCACATAGCGTCATTTCGTTGGTGTGTAGCATAACCCAAGTAAAGTGAGTTTGTGATATCCATTTGTGATGATGCTAATAGTTTAGGCTCCTATAGCATTGGAGCATCCCATGACATATTTTATTTTACTTTGGCCAAAATATGTGGCCCGGATATTTTGTTTAATTTTCTCCCATCTGTATTACTACTAACACTTCATAGCATTAAGATAATGCCCGCGTGTAGCGTAACCAAGTAAGATTGGTTTTTATGATCCAACATGTTTTATAATCCATCTTGCATGATTTTGTTTTTTGGGTGTGTAACATGAACATATTTTATTAAGTTTTGCCCTCCTCATATTACTACTAACGCCAAGTAGCATTAAGATAATGCCCTCGTGTAGTGTAACCAAGTGAAGCAACATTTTATATATTCTTGTTCGTATTACAGCTAACGCGACACTAAGGTCCGTACCGCAACCAAACAAGGACAAATTCAGTTTAGCATATTCGTGATTTCATTCCAACTTAGTCATATCAATTTTTTTATGGTGACAAAATTAAGGCATTTTTTATGAAGTTTTCGTGCCTATGATAATCTCTTGATTCGTATCCGCGTATAGGGACCAAACCAAGAAACGAGATGATCGTCCTAGCCTGTATCGCTAAGGGGACCGAATCAAGAAGGAGATCATTAGGACAAAGCATATGCAACATGCAGAAGGAACATGCATGCTCCTTGGCTCGTACCGTGATGGCCGAGTCGAAGGCGAAAGTTTGGGTAGATATAACACGCTCCTTGATTTATACCATGATGGCCGAGCCAAAGGCAACAATTTGGGGTGTATATAACATGTCCCTTGGTTTCTACCGTGATGGCCGAACCAAGGACAAAAATTTGAGATGAATTAAACATGCACCTTAGTCTGTACCGCGATGGCCGGACTAAGGACGAGAATTCTGGAGAGATGAAACATGCTCCTTGATTTGTACCACGATGGCCGAACCAAGGGCTAGAGTTTTGAGAGGGGAGAAAGAAGAAAGCTCGTTGATCTGTACCATAATGGCCAAATCAGGAGCTAGGGAAGAGCCATGAATCTCACCTTCAACATTCTAGCAAGAACCACGCCTGCCTCTTCTTTCTCTGTGTGCTTTTATATGATTTATGGTGTGTAGTAGAATATTGCTATTAGAGGAAGAAGAAAATCAGAGAACTCTGCAACAAAAATGAGTCCAACCAGAGAAGCAAAAGGATTAGGAGAGCACCATAAATCTCACCTTCTTGTTGAACTCCTCCAAATTTCTCTCTCCTCACGTATGTGTGTGTGGGATTTTTCTTGTAACAGTATATGTGCAGCAGCAGCAGAACAACAGATGAAATGAGCAGTCCAACCTCTTGTACGTGAAGGTATGGAAGTATTTATAGAGCAGCAAATTCCTCTGGTGGGCGCGCCCACGTTCCTGATCATGGGGTCGTGCATGAGATCATGGGAGCGGTCGGTTGGCTTCTTTCTTTAATCTATTCCTTCGATTAATTGCTAGTTGACTAAGATTTAAACCGGCCACTTGCCTCTAATTAGCTGGTGGGCTTGGATTATTTTAGTTGGCATGTAGGTCTTGGCTCCACCACTTGCGTGCATGCACAACAGCTTTTTGGGAGTCACAGCCATGCATATGTGGCTATATTTTTCTTTAAAGGCTAAACCTGGTTAGCTATTAATGATGCATTAAGGTTTATAATGAGGATGTGCATGCTTAATTATTTTCTATGCAATTCAAAGTTCAATGTCATATATATAAGATGCATATATGCGTCGACCAAATATTTCCTGACTGAATATGTATGTGTCGATGCCCCATTAGAAGCATCACTTATTTATTTCCATATACTGCGCATATATTTTGTTTGCGCGATATATATTTTTATGTGTCGCATCGATATTTCTCATCGGCGGTGAAAGAAGGACTCCATTTACCATACGGTCGATATTTCAGAAATATTATGATTTTATGTTGGTATCTCGCACCCGCCCTAGGTGGTGGCGTGCATGTATGAAGATTACGTATGATTTTAGTCGGGACAAATTTTTCATGGAGATTTTTATTCACTTTGCAAATTTCCCAAACATCAGCTCTTTTATTAATTTATTTTGTGTGCCTGCTGTTTTGTATTAAGCGATGGAAATTCACCTTGGTCGTTTACACTCAATGATGTATTTTATCATTTTCACCATTTAAAGTAATTCATTTGCTTTTAATCGCACTATATTCCCTTCGGCCAAAGTCGGTGTCAACAGCTATGAACTATGTAAAATATCTATGTACGTTTTTATTATCTATGAAATATGTATCATTTTTATTTAAAAAATATGTATGCAATGTTTCATGAGATAGCGCGCACGCTGCATTTTAGCGCGCGTGCTAAATTTTAGCGTGGCTGCTGGAGCCAGCGTTGTCCGTCATGCTTTTCCAGGCGATGGGTGCGCTGCAAAGTAGTTTTTAGCGCGCCGCGCGTTCGGCGGTTTTTGGAGATGCTCTCATAGGGGATTGGGGTATCTCCAACGCCGACCCACAAACCTCCTGCAATGATTTGGATCATTGAAGCATTTCAACGCGGACCTGTATCAATTCACGGCGTGGTCCAGACGCGATTTCTCCCAAGAGACAAAAGTGGGGTGGTCTGCGAGAGTCTGGATTGATCCCAAGCCCGTTTCTAACCGCCGTGACCCACCAAAAACTCCTCCCCCTTCCCGCGTGTTTTCGATCAGCGCCCTCCAGAGCATCAGCGCCCGTATTCATGCCCGACCGGAGCGGATGCAGCAGCTCACTGCCGCCGGCATTGAAGCGGCGCGCTGACCGAGAGAGCGCCGCCCACGCCATTTCCCGATGCAGGCGACTGCCGCACGTTCAAATGACAGGACGGCCACACGTCCGTACGTATGCCACCCGCATTGATGGCACGTTGTTGCTGATGTGTCTCCTCCGGCACCACCCATCCGTCCCTCTGTCGCCCATCGGTGCTATATAAACCGTTGCCCTGGTGCCCCAGTCATAGCCACATTCATCCATCTCCACACCACTCCCCGCCATGGATCCCTCCACGGCCAAAGCTCTCTGGGATGAGCTTACGTCGGAGTAGAAGAAGGCCATGGCCGCCATTGCTGCCGACTACCAGGCCGACAGGTAGCCGAAGGACGTGCAAATGGAGGACGCCCCTGATGACGAGCCAGCACCACTCTCATCTTCCTCTGCTCCACCCTCGTCGGTGCATTACAGTGTGACCATCGGCGAGGCCCATGCCTATTATATGAACATGGTGCGGGAGGAGCGGGAGGAGCAGTTCTGGGATGCACAGGCCGACGACAACTACAACCACAACCTCTTCTAGGAGCATCTGCAGGCGGAGGAGAAGGTCACCGTCGACAGGGCAGTCACGCCGGACGCAGACCTGACGAAGCAGAAGGTGTTGCTCGAGTTCTACCGCTCCGCTCGCGAGATTCGCCTCGCTCACTGGCGGTACCGCCAGAGGATGGCAGAGGTGGCGGCCGCCGACAAGTAGTGCGACGACGATGCGGGTGAGGCGTTGTTCGACGACACCGCGAGGAGGACATTGCCGAGACCGTGCCTTGGCGCGACGACCATGAAGAAGTCGGCACGTTTGCGGGCGCCATCGGTGGCGAAGAAGAGTAGTGCACGGTAGATCGCCGCCGCTCATGTCCCAGGAAGGCCACCGCTCCTCCCCTTTCATGAAGCTTCAGTTCTCGGGGCTGATGTGTTGGGGAACATAGTAATTTCAAAAAAATTCCTACGCACATGCAAGATCATGGTGATGCATAGCTACGAGAGGGGAGACTGTTGTCCACATACCCTCGTAGACCGAAAGCGGAAGCGTTAGCACAACGCGGTTGATGTAGTCGTACGTCTTCACGATCCGACCGATCAAGTACCAAACGCACGGCACCTCCGAGTTTTGCACACGTTCAACTCGATGACGTCCCTCGAACTCCGATCCAGCCGAGTGTTGAGGGAGAGTTTCGTCAGCACAACGGCGTGGTGACGATGATGATGTTCTACCGACGCAGGGCTTCGCCTAAACACCGCTACGATATAATCGAGGTGGATTATGGTGGAGGGGGGGCACCGCACACGGCTAAGAGATCAAGAGATCAATTGTTGTGTCTTTGGGGTGCCCCCTGCCTCCGTATATAAAGGAGTGGAGGAGGGGGAGGGCCGGCCCTCTCTATGGCGCGCCCTGGGGGAGTCCTACTCCCACCGGTAGTAGGATTCCCCCTTTCCTAGTAGAACTAGGAGCCCTTCCAAGTAGTAGGAGTAGGAGGGAAGGAAAGGGAAGAGAAAAGGAGAAGGAAGGAAGGGGGCGCCCCCCTTCCCTAGTCCAATTCGGACCAGCCCATGGGGAGGGGTGCGGCCACCCTTTGAGGCCTTTCTCTCCTTTCCCGTATGGCCCATTAAGGCCCAATATGAATTCCCGTAACTTCCCGGTACTCCCGAAAATACCCGAATCACTCGGAACCTTTCCGATGTCCGAATATAGTCGTCCAATATATCGATCTTTACGTCTTGACCATTTCGAGACTCCTCATCATGTCCCCGATCTCATCCGGGACTCCGAACTCCTTCGGTACATCAAAACACATAAACTCATAATATAACTGTCATCGAACTTTAAGCGTGCGGACCCTACGGGTTCGAGAACTATGTAGACATGACCGAGACACGTCTCCGGTCAATAACCAATAGTGGAACCTGGATGCTCATATTGGCTCCTACATATTCTACGAAGATCTTTATCGGTCAAACCGCATAACAACATACGTTGTTCCCTTTGTCATCGGTATGTTACTTTCCCGAGATTCGATCGTCGGCATCTCAATACCTAGTTCAATCTCGTTACCAGCAAGTCTCTTTACTCGTTCCGTAACACATCATCCCGCAACTAACTCATTAGTTGCAATGCTTGCAAGGCTTATAGTGATGTGCATTACCGAGTGGGCCCAGAGATACCTCTCCGACAATCGGAGTGACAAATCCTAATCTCGAAATACGCCAACCCAACAAGTACCTTCGGAGACACCTGTAGAGCACCTTTATAATCACCGAGTTACGTTGTGACGTTTGGTAGCACACAAAGTGTTCCTCCGATAAACGGAAGTTGCATAATCTCATAGTCATAGGAACATGTATAAGTCATGAAGAAAGTAATAGCAACAAACTAAACGATCAAGTGCTATGCTAACGGAATGGGTCAAGTCAATCACATCATTCTCTAATGATGTGACCCCGCTAATCAAATGACAACTCATGTCTATGGCTAGGAAACTTAACCATCTTTGATTCAACGAGCTAGTCAAGTAGAGGCATACTAGTGACACTCTGTTTGTCTATGTATTCACACATGTATTATGTTTCCGATTAATACAATTCTAGCATGAATAATAAACATTTATCATGATATAAGGAAATAAATAATAACTTTATTATTGCCTCTAGGGCATATTTCCTTCAGCCTCCCACTTGCACTAGAGTCAATAATCTAGTTCACATCGCCATGTGATTTAACATCAATAGTTCACATTACCATGTGATTAACACCCATAGTTCACATCGTCATATGACCAACACCCAAAGGGTTTACTAGAGTCAATAATCTAGTTCACATTGCTATGTGATTAATACCCAAAGAGTACTAAGGTGTGATCATGTTTTGCTTGTGAGGAAAGTTTAGTCAACGGGTCTGCCACATTCAGATCCGTATGTATTTTGCAAATTTGTATGTCAACAATGCTCTGCACGGAGCTACTCTAGCTAATTGCTCCGACTTTCAATATGTATCCAGATTGAGACTTTGAGTCATCTGGATCAGTGTCAAAACTTGCATCGACGTAACCCTTTACGACGAACCTTTTGTCACCTCCATAATAGAGAAACATATCCTTATTCTACTAAGGATAATTTTGACCAATGTCCAGTGATCTACTCCTAGATCACTATTGTACTCCCTTGCCAAACACAGGGCAGGGTATATAATAGGTCTAGTATACAGCATGGCATACTTTATAGAACCTATGGCTGAGGCATAGGGAATGACTTTCATTCTCTCTCTATCTTCTGCCGTGGTCGGGTTTTGAGTCTTACTCAACTTCACACCTTGTAACAAAGGCAAGAAATCCTTCTTTGACTGTTCCATTTTGAACTACTTCAAAATCTTGTCAAGGTATGTACTCATTGAAAAAACTTATCAAGCGTCTTGATCTATCTCTATAGATCTTGATGCTCAATATGTAAGCAGCTTCACCGAGGTCTTTATTTGAAAAACTCCTTTCAAACATTCCTTTATGCTTTGCAGAATAATCCTACATTATCTCCGATCAACAATATGTCATTCACATATACTTATCAGAAATGATGTAGTGCTCTCACTCACTTTCTTGTAAATACAGGCTTCACCGCAAGTCTGTATAAAACTATATGCTTTGATCAACTTATCAAAGCGTATATTCCAACTCCAAGATGCTTGCACCAGTCCATAGATGGATCGCTGGAGCTTGCATATTTTGTTAGTACCTTTAGGATTGACAAAATCTTCTGGTTGCATCATATACAACTCTTCTTTAATAAATCCATTAAGGAATGCAGTTTTGTTTATCCATTTGCCAGATTTCATAAAATGCGGCAATTGCTAACATGATTCGGACAGACTTAAGCATAGATACGAGTGAGAAACTCTCATCGTAGTCAACACCTTGAACTTGTCGAAAACCTTTTTACGACAATTCTAGCTTTGTAGATAGTAACACTACTATCAGCGTCCGCCTTCCTCTTGAAGATCCATTTAATCTCAATGGCTCGCCGATCATTGGACAAGTCAATCAAAGTCCATACTTTGTTCTCATACATGGATCTCATCTCAGATTTCATGGCCTCAAGCCATCTCGCAGAATCTGGGCTCATCATCGCTTCCTCATAGTTCGTAGGCTCGTCATGGTCAAGTAACATGACCTCCAGAATAGGATTACCGTACCACTCTGGTGCGAATCTCACTCTGGTTTACCTACGAGGTTTCGGTAGTAACTTGATCTGAAGTTACATGATCATCATCATTAGCTTCCTTACTAATTGGTGTAGTAGTCACAGGAACAAATTTCTGTCATGAACTACTTTCCAATAAGGGAGCAGGTACAGTTACCTCTGATGGGGAACGTAGCAGAATTTTAAAATTTTCTACGCATCACCAAGATCAATCTATGGAGTCATCTAGCAACGAGGGAGAGGGGAGTGCATATATATACCCTTGTAGATCGCGCGCGGAAGCGTTCAAGAGAACGGGGTTGATGGAGTCGTACTCGTCGTGATCCAAATCACCGATGACCTAGCGCCGAACGGACGGCACCTCCGCGTTTAACACAAGTACGGTTGGGAAGACAACTCCTCCAACTTGATCCAACAAGGGGGAAGGAGAGGTTGATGAAGATCCAGCAGCACGACGGCGTGGTGGTGGAAGCAATGGTGATCTTGGCAGGGCTTCGCCAAGCTCAGGGAGAGGGAGGAGTGTCACGGGAGGGAGAGGGAGGCGCCAGGGGCTAGGGTGCGGCTGCCCTCCCTCCCCCCACTATATATAGGACCCCTAGGGGGGGGCGCCGGCCCTAGGAGATGCAATCTCCAAGGGGGGCGGTGGCCAAGGGGGTGGAGTGCCCCCCAAGCCAAGTGGGGCGCCCCCACCCCTAGGGTTTCCAACCCTAGGCGCAGGGGGAGGCCCATGGGGGGCGCACCAGCCCACTAGGGGCTGGTTCCCCTCCCAGTTCAGCCCATGGGGCCCTCCGGGATAGGTGGCCCCACCCGGTGGTCCCGGTACAATACCGATTACCCCCGAAACTTTCCCGATGGCCGAAACTTAACTTCCTATATATAAATCTTCACCTCCGGACCATTCCGAAACTCCTCGTGATGTCCGGGATCTCATCCGGGACTCCGAACAACTTTCGGGTTACCGTATACTAATATCTCAACAACCCTAGCGTCACCGAACCTTAAGTGTGTAGACCCTACGGGTTCGGGAGACACGCAGACATGACCGATATGACTCTCCGGTCAATAACCAACAGCGGGATCTGGATACCCATGTTGGCTCCCACATGCTCCTCGATGATCTCATCGGATGAACCACGATATCGAGGATTCAATCAATTCCGTATACAATTCCCTTTGTCAATCGGTACGTTACTTGCCCGAGACTCGATCATCGGTATCCCAATACCTCGTTCAATCTCGTTACCGGAAAGTCACTTTAATCGTACCGTAATGCATGATCCCGTGATCAACCACTTGGTCACATTGAGCTCATTATGATGATGCATTACCGAGTGGGCCCAGAGATACCTCTCCGTCATACGGAGTGACAAATCCCAGTCTCGATTCGTGCCAACCCAACAGACACTTTCGGAGATACCCGTAGTGTACCTTTATAGTCACCCAGCTACGTTGTGACATTTGGCACACCCAAAGCACTCCTACGGTATCCGGGAGTTGCACAATCTCATGGTCTAAGGAAATGATACTTGACATTCGGAAAAGCTATAGTAAACGAACTACACGATCTTTGAGCTATGCTTAGGATTGGGTCTTGTCCATCACATCATTCTCCTAATGATGTGATCCCGTTATCAATGACATCCAATGGCCATAGTCAGGAAACCATGACTATATTTTGATCAACGAGCTAGTCAACTAGAGGCTCACTAGGGACGTGTTGTGGTCTATGTATTCACACATGTATTACGATTTCCGGATAACACAATTATAGCATGAACAATAGACAATTATCATGAACAAAGAAATATAATAATAACCATTTTATTATTGCCTCTAGGGCATATTTCCAACAACCTCATCGAGTTCTACTTTCCTCCCACTCACTTCTTTCGAGAGGTTTAGTCATGCAGTTCTGGTGTTGATCATGTTTTGCTCTAGGGAGAGGTTTAGTCAACGGATCTGTCACATTCAGGTCCGTATGTACTTTACAAATATCTATGTCTCCATTTTGAACACTTTCACGAATGGAGTTGAAGTGACGCTTGATATGCCTGGTCTTCCTATGAAACCTGGGCTCCTTGGCAAGGGCAATAGCTCTAGTGTTGTCACAGAAGAGAGTCATCGAGCCCGACGCATTGGGTATGACTCCTAGGTCGGTAATGAACTCCTTCACCCAGATTGCCTCTTGTGCTGCCTCCGAGGCTGCCATGTACTCCGCTTCACATGTAGATCCCGCCACTACGCTTTGCTTGCAACTGCACCAGCTTACTGCCCCACCATTCAAAATATACACGTATCCGGTTTGTGACTTAGAGTCATCCAGATCTGTGTCAAAGCTAGCATCGACGTAACCCTTTACGACGAGCTCTTCGTCACCTCCATAAACGAGAAACATATCCTTAGTCCTCTGCAGGTACTTCAGGATATTCTTGACCGCTGTCCAGTGTTCCATGCCGGGATTACTTTGGTACCTTCCTACCAAACTTACGGCAAGGTTTACATCAGGTCTGGTACACAGCATAGCATACATGATAGACCCTATGGCTGAGGCATAGGGGACGACACTCATCTTTTCTCTATCTTCTGCCATGGTCGGGCATTGAGCCGTGCTCAATCTCGTACCTTGCAATATAGGCAAGAACCCCTTCTTTGACTGATCCATATTGAACTTCTTCAATATCTTCTCAAGGTATGTACTCTGTGAAAGACCAATGAGGCGTCTCGATCTATCTCTATAGATCTTGATGCCTAATATGTAAGCAGCTTCTCCAAGATCCTTCATTGAAAAACACTTGTTCAAATAGGCCTTTATGCTTTCCAAGAATTCTATATCATTTCCCATCAACAGTATGTCATCCACATACAATATGAGAAATGCTACAGAGCTCCCACTCACTTTCTTGTAAATGCAGGCTTCTCCATAAGTGTGCGTAAACCCAAATGCTTTGATCATCTCATCAAAACGAATGTTCCAACTCCGAGATGCTTGCACCAGCCCATAAATCGAGTGTTGGAGCTTGCACACCTTGTCAGCATTCTTAGGATCGACAAAACCTTCCGGCTGCATCATATACAATTCTTCCTTAAGGAAACCCTCAAGGAATGTCGTTTTGACGTCCATTTTCCATATCTCATAATCATAGAATGCGGCAATTGCTAACATGATTCGGACGGACTTCAGCTTTGCTACGGGTGAGAAAGTCTCATCGTAGTCAACCCCTTGAACTTGTCGATAACCCTTAGCGACAAGCCGAGCTTTATAGATGGTCACATTACCATCCGCGTCTGTCTTCTTCTTAAAGATCCATTTGTTTTCTATGGCTCGCCGATCATCGGGCAAGTCAGTCAAAGTCCGTACTTCGTTTTCATACATTGATCCTATCTCGGATTTCATGGCTTCCAGCCATTTGTCGGAATCTGGGCCCGCCATCGCTTCTTCATAGTTCGGAGGTTCACCGTTGTCTAACAACATGATTTCCAAGACAGGGTTGCCGTACCACTCTGGTGCGGAACGTGTCCTTGTGGACCTTCGAAGTTCAGTAGCAACTTGATCTGAAGTTTCATGATCATCATCATTAACTTCCTCTCTAGTCGGTGCAGGCACCTCAGGAACATTTTCTTGAGCTGCGCCACTTACCAGTTCAAGAGGTAATACTTCATCGAGTTCTACTTTCCTCCCACTTATTTCTTTTGAGAGAAACTCTTTCTCTAGAAAGGATCCATTCTTGGCAACAAAGATCTTGCCTTCGGATCTGAGGTAGAAGGTATACCCAATAGTTTCTTTAGGGTATCCTATGAAGATGCATTTTTCTGACTTGGGTTCGAGCTTTTCAGGTTGAAGTTTCTTGACATAAGCATCGCATCCCCAAAATTTTAGAAACAACAGCTTAGGTTTCTTCTCAAACCATAATTCATATGGTGTCGTCTCAAGGATTTCGACGGAGCCCTATTTAAAGTGAATGCGGCAGTCTCTAAAGCATAGCCCCAAAATGACAGTGGTAAATCGGTAAGAGACATCATAGATCGCACCATATCCAATAGAGTGCGATTACGACGTTCGGACACACCATTACGCTGAGGTGTTCCAGGCGGCGTGAGTTGTGAAACTATTGTTGGAAATATGCCCTAGAGGCAATAATAAAAGCATTATTATTATATTTCCTTGTTCATGATAATTGTCTTTATTCATGCTATAATTGTGTTATCCGGAAATCGTAATACATGTGTGAATAACAGACACCAACATGTCCCTAGTAAGCCTCTAGTTGACTAGCTCGTTGATCAACGGATAGTCATGGTTTCCTGACTATGGACATTTGATGTCATTGATAACGAGATCACATCATTAGGATAATGATGTGATGGACAAGACCCAATCCTAAACATAGCTTAAAGATCGTATAGTTCGTTTGCTAGAGTTTTTCCAATGTCAAAGTATCTTTTCCTTAGACCATGAGATCGTGTAACTCCCGGATACCGTAGGAGTGCTTTGGGTATACCAAACGTCACAACGTAACTGGGTGACTATAAAGGTATACTACGGGTACCTCCGAAAGTGTCTGTTGGGTTGACACGGATCAAGACTGGGATTTGTCACTCCGTATGACGGAGAGGTATCACTGGGCCCACTCGGTAATGCATCATCATTATGAGCTCAAAGTGACCAAGTGTCTGGTCACGGGATCATGCATTACGGTACGAGTAAAGTGACTTGCCGGTAACGAGATTGAACGAGGTATTGGGATACCGACGATCGAATCTCGGGCAAGTAACATATCGATTGACAAAGGGAATTGTATATGGGGTTGCTTGAATCCTCGACATCGTGGTTCATCCGATGAGATCATCGTGGAGTATGTGGGAGCCAACATGGGTATCCAGATCCCGCTGTTGGTTATTGACCGGAGAGTCGTCTCGGTCATGTCTGCATGTCTCCCGAACCTGTAGGGTCTACACACTTAAGGTTCGGTGACGCTAGGGTTGTAGGGATATGTATATGCAGTAACCCGAATGTTGTTCGGAGTCCCGGATGAGATCCCAGACGTCACGAGGAGTTCCGGAATGGTCCGGAGGTAAAGAATTATATATAGGAAGTGCTGTTTCAGCCATCGGGACAAGTTTCGGGGTTATCGGTATTGTACCGGGACCACCGGAAGGGTCCCGGGGGTCCACCGGGTGGGTCCACCTGCCCCGGGGGGCCACATGGGCTGTGGGGGGTGCGCCTTGGCCTACATGGGCCAAGGGCACCAGCCCCAAGAGGCCCATGCGCCTAGGGTTCACAAAAGGGAAGAGTCCCACTAGTGGAAGGCACCTCATAGGTGCCTTGGGGGGGGGGGGGAGGGAAACCTCCCTTGGCCGCCGCCCCCCTAGGAGACTGGATCTCCTAGGGCCGGCGCCCCCCCTTGGCCCTCCTATATATAGTGGGGGAAGGAGGGCTTTTCATCCACGCCTTTGGTTGCCTCCTTCTCCCTCTCCAACACCTTCTCCTCCTCCATAGTGCTTGGCGAAGCCCTGTTGGAGTACTGCAACTCCATCACCACCACGCCGTCGTGCTGCTGCTGGAGCCATCTTCCTCAACCTCTCCTTCCCTCCTGCTGGATCAAGAAGAAGGAGACGTTACGCTGACCGTACGTGTGTTGAACGCGGAGGTGCCGTCCGTTCGGTGCTAGGATCTCCGGTGATTTGGATCACGTCGTGTTCGACTACTTCATCCCCGTTCTTTGAACGCTTCCGCTCGCGATCTACAAAGGTATGTAGATGCATCCGATCACTCGTTGCTTGATGAACTCATAGATGGATCTTGGTGAAACCGTAGGAAAATTTTTGTTTTCTGCAACGTTCCCCAACAGTGGTATCAGAGCTAGGTCTATGCGTAGTTCTTCTTGCGCGAGTAGAACACAATTTGTTGTGGGCGTAGATGTTGTCAACTTTCTTGCCGTTACTAGTCTTATCTTGCTTCAACGGTATTGTGGGATGAAGCGGCCCGGACCAACCTTACACGTACGCTTACGTGAGACCGGTTCCACCGATTAACATGCACTAGTTGCATAAGGTGGCTGGCGGGTGTCTGTCTCTCCTACTTTAGTTGGAGCGGATTCGATGAAAAGGGTCCTTATCAAGGGTAAATAGAAGTTGACAAATCACGTTGTGGCTTTCACGTAGGTAAGAAAACGTTCTTGCTAGAACCCTATTGCAGCCACGTAAAACTTGCAACAATAATTAGAGGAGGTCTAACTTGTTTTTGTAGCAAGTGCTTTGTGATATGATATGGCCAAAGTTGTGATCAATGATGAATGATCTATATGTGATGTATGAGATGTTCATGCTATTGTAATAGGAATCACGACTTGCATGTTGATGAGTATGAAAACCGGCAGGAGCCATAGGAGTTGTCTTTATTTTTATATGACCTGCGTGTCATTGAGAAACGCCATGTAAATTACTTTACTTTATTGCTAAACGCGTTAGCCATAGTAGTAGAAGTAATAGTTGGTGAGCAACTTCATGGAGACACAATGATGGAGATCATGGTGTCATGCCGGTGACAAGATGATCATGGAGCCCCAAGATGGAGATCAAAGGAGCTATGTGATATTGGCCATATCATGTCACTATTATTATTTGATTGCATTTGATGTTTATCATGTTTTGCATCTTGTTTACTTAGAACGATGGTAGTAAATAAGATGATCCCTCATAATAATTTCAAGAAAGTGTTCCCCCTAACTGTGCACCGTTGCGACAGTTCGTTGTTTCAATGCACCACGTGATGATCGGGTGTTTGATTCAAACGTTCACATACAACGGGTGTAAGAAAGATTTACACATGCAAACACTTAGGTTGACTTGACGAGCCTAGCATGTGTATAGACATGGCCTCGGAACACAGAAGACTGAAAGGTCGAGCATGAGTCGTATAGAAGATACGATCAACATGAAGATGTTCACCGACGTTGACTAGTCCGTCTCATGTGATGATCGGACACGGCCTAGTCAACTCGGATCATGTTATACTTAGATGACTAGCAGAGGGATGTCTATCTAAGTGGGAGTTCATTGAATAATTTGATTAGATGAACTTTATTATCATGAACTTAGTCTAAAAATCTTTGCAATATGTCTTGTAGATCAAATGGCCAACGTAGTCCTCAACTTCAACGCGTTCCTAGAGAAAACCAAGCTGAAAGACGATGGCAGCAACTATACGGACTGGGTCCGGAACCTGAGGATCATCCTCATAGCTGCCAAGAAAGAATATGTCCTACAAGCACCGCTAGGTGACGCACCCGTCCCACAGAACCAAGACGTTATGAACGCTTGGCAGACACGTGCCGATGACTACTCCCTCGTTCAGTGCGGCATGCTTTACAGCCTAGAGCCGGGGCTCCAAAAGCGTTTTGAGAGACATGGAGCATATGAGATGTTCGAAGAGCTGAAAATGGTTTTCCAAGCTCATGCCCGGGTCGAGAGATATGAAGTCTCCGACAAATTCTTCAGTTGTAAGATGGAGGAAAATAGTTCTGTCAGTGAGCACATACTCACTATGTCTGGGTTACATAACCGCTTGACTCAGCTGGGAGTTAATCTCCCGGATGATGCGGTCATTGACAGAATCCTCCAGTCGCTTCCACCAAGCTACAAGAGCTTTGTGATGAACTTCAATATGCAGGGGATGGAAAAGACCATTCCTGAGGTATTTTCAGTGCTGAAATCAGCAGAGGTAGAAGTCAAGAAGGAACATCAAGTGTTGATGGTGAATAAAACCACTAAGTTCAAGAAGGGCAAGGGTAAAAAGAACTTCAAGAAGGACGGCAAAGGAGTTGCCGCTCCCGGCAAGCAAGCTGCTGGGAAGAAGCCAAAGAATGGACCCAAGCCCGAGACTGAGTGCTTTTATTGCAAGGGAAGTGGTCACTGGAAGCAGAACTGCCCCAAATACTTAGCAGACAAGAAGGCCGGCAAAACAAAAGGTATATATGATATACATGTAATTGATGTGTACCTTACTAGTACCCGTAGTAGCTCCTGGGTATTTGATACCGGTGCAGTTGCTCACATTTGTAACTCAAAGCAGGGGCTGCGGAATAAGCGAAGACTAGCAAAGGACGAGGTGACGATGCGCGTCGGGAATGGTTCCAAGGTCAATGTGATCGCCGTCGGCACGCTACCTCTACATTTACCTACGGGATTAGTTTTAAACCTCAATAATTGTTATTTAGTGCCAGCTTTGAGCATGAACATTGTATCGGGATCTCGTTTAATTCGAGATGGCTACTCATTTAAATCCGAGAATAATGGTTGTTCTATTTATATGAGAGATATGTTTTATGGTCATGCTCCTATGGTGAATGGTTTATTCTTAATGAATCTCGAGCGTAATGCTACACATATTCATAATGTGAGTACCAAAAGATGTAAAGTTGATAATGATAGTCCCACATACTTGTGGCACTGCCGCCTTGGTCACATAGGTGTCAAACGCATGAAGAAGCTCCATGCAGATGGAATTTTAGAGTCTCTTGATTACGAATCATTTGACACGTGCGAACCATGCCTCATGGGTAAGATGACCAAGACTCCGTTCTCAGGAACAATGGAGCGAGCAACCAACTTATTGGAAATCATACATACTGATGTGTGCGGTCCAATGAGTGTTGAGGCTCGCGGTGGCTATCGTTATGTTCTCACCCTCACTGATGATTTGAGTAGATATGGGTACATCTACTTAATGAAACACAAGTCTGAAACCTTTGAAAAGTTAAAGGAATTTCAGAGTGAGGTTGAGAATCAACGTGACAGGAAAATCAAGTTTCTACGATCAGATCGTGGAGGAGAATACTTGAGTCACGAATTTGGCACACACTTAAGAAAATGTGGAATAGTTTCACAACTCACGCCGCCTGGAACACCTCAGCGTAATGGTGTGTCCGAACGTCGTAATCGCACTCTATTAGATATGGTACGATCTATGATGTCTCTTACCGATTTACTACTATCTTTTTGGGGCTATGCTTTAGAGACTGCCGCATTCACTTTAAATAGGGCTCCGTCGAAATCCGTTGAGACGACACCGTTTGAATTATGGTTTGGTAAGAAACCTAAGTTGTCGTTTCTAAAAGTTTGGGGATGCGATGCTTATGTCAAGAAACTTCAACCTGAAAAGCTCGAACCCAAGTCGGAAAAATGCGTCTTCATAGGATACCCTAAAGAAACTGTTGGGTATACCTTCTACCTCAGATCCGAAGGCAAGATCTTTGTTGCCAAGAATGGATTCTTTCTAGAGAAAGAGTTTCTCTCGAAAGAAGTAAGTGGGAGGAAAGTAGAACTTGATGAAGTGTTACCTCTTGAACCGGAAAATGGCACAACTCAAGAAAATGTTCCTGAGGTGTCTGCACCAACTAGAGAGGAAGTTATTGATGATGATCAAGATACTTCTGATCAAGCTCCTACTGAAATTCGAAGGTCCACAAGGACACGTTCCGCACCAGAGTGGTACGGCAACCCTGTCTTGGAAATCATGTTGTTAGACAACGGTGAACCTTCGAACTATGAAGAAGCGATGGCGGGCCCGGATTCTGACAAATGGCTAGAAGCCATGAAATCCGAGATAGGATCCATGTATGAAAACGAAGTATGGACTTTGACTGACTTTCCCGTTGAACGACGAGCCATAGAAAATAAATGGATCTTTAAGAAGAAGACAGACGCGGATGGTAATGTGACCATCTATAAAGCTCGGCTTGTCGCTAAGGGTTATCGACAAGTTCAAGGGGTTGACTACGATGAGACTTTCTCACCGGTAGCGAAGCTAAAGTCCATCCGAATCATGTTAGCAATTGCCGCATTCTACGATTATGAGATATGGCAAATGGACGTCAAAACGGCATTCCTTAATGGTTTCCTTAAGGAAGAATTGTATATGATGCAGCCGGAAGGTTTTGTCGATCCTAAGAATGCTGACAAGGTGTGCAAGCTCCAACGCTCGATTTATGGGCTGGTGCAAGCATCTCGGAGTTGGAACATTCGCTTTGATGAGATGATCAAAGCGTTTGGGTTTACGCAGACTTATGGAGAAGCCTGCGTTTACAAGAAAGTGAGTGGGAGCTCTGTAGCATTTCTCATATTATATGTAGATGACATACTTTTGATGGGAAATGATATAGAACTCTTGGACAGCATCAAGGCCTACTTGAATAAGAGTTTTTCAATGAAGGACCTTGGTGAAGCTGCTTATATATTAGGCATCAAGATCTATAGAGATAGATCAAGACGCCTCATAGGTCTTTCACAAAGCACATACCTTGATAAGATATTGAAGAAGTTCAATATGGATCAATATAAGAAGGGGTTCTTGCCTGTGTTACAAGGTATGAAATTGAGCTCAGCTCAATGTCCGACCACGACAGAAGATATAGAAGAGATGAGTGTCATCCCCTATGCCTCAGCCATAGGTTCTATTATGTATGCCATGCTGTGTACCAGACCTGATGTAAACCTTGCCGTAAGTTTGGTAGGAAGGTACCAAAGTAATCCCGGCAAGGAACACTGGACAGCGGTCAAGAATATCCTGAAGTACCTGAAAAGGACTAAGGAAATGTTTCTCGTTTATGGAGGTGACGAAGAGCTCGTCGTAAAGGGTTACGTCGACGCTAGCTTCGACACAGATCTGGATGACTCTAAGTCTCAAACCGGATACTTGTATATTTTGAATGGTGGGGCAGTAAGCTGGTGCAGTTGCAAGCAGAGCGTCGTGGCGGGATCTACATGTGAAGCGGAGTACATGGCAGCCTCGGAGGCATCACATGAAGCAATATGGTGAAGGAGTTCATCACCGACCTAGGAGTCATACCCAATGCGTCGGGGCCAATCAAACTCTTCTGTGACAACACTGGAGCTATTGCACTTGCCAAGGAGCCCAGGTTTCACAAGAAGACAAGGCACATCAAGCGTCGCTTCAACTCCATTCATGAAAATGTTCAAGATGGATACATAGATATTTGTAAAGTACACACGGACCTGAATGTAGCAGATTCGTTGACTAAACCTCTCCCTAGAGCAAAACATGATCAACACCAGAATTCCATGGGTGTTCGATTCATCACAATGTAACTAGATTATTGACTCTAGTGCAAGTGGGAGACTGTTAGAAATATGCCCTAGAGGCAATAATAAAAGCATTATTATTATATTTCCTTGTTCATGATAATTGTCTTTATTCATGCTATAATTGTGTTATCCGGAAATCGTAATACATGTGTGAATAACAGACACCAACATGTACCTAGTAAGCCTCTAGTTGACTAGCTCGTTGATCAACAGATAGTCATGGTTTCCTGACTATGGACATTGGATGTCATTGATAACGAGATCACATCATTAGGAGAATGATGTGATGGACAAGACCCAATCCTAAACATAGCTTAAAGATCGTATAGTTCGTTTCCTAGAGTTTTTCCAATGTCAAAGTATCTTTTCCTTAGACCATGAGATCGTGTAACTCCCGGATACCGTAGGAGTGCTTTGGGTATACCAAACGTCACAACGTAACTGGGTGACTATAAAGGTATACTACGGGTATCTCCGAAAGTGTCTGTTGGGTTGACACGGATCAAGACTGGGATTTGTCACTCCGTATGACGGAGAGGTATCACTGGGCCCACTCGGTAATGCATCATCATTATGAGCTCAAAGTGACCAAGTGTCTGGTCACGGGATCATGCATTACGGTACGAGTAAAGTGACTTGCCGGTAACGAGATTGAACGAGGTATTGGGATACCGACGATCGAATCTCGGGCAAGTAACATATCGATTGACAAAGGGAATTGTATATGGGGTTGCTTGAATCCTCGACATCGTGGTTCATCCGATGAGATCATCGTGGAGTATGTGGGAGCCAACATGGGTATCCAGATCCCGCTGTTGGTTATTGACCGGAGAGTCGTCTCGGTCATGTCTGCATGTCTCCCGAACCCGTAGGGTCTACACACTTAAGGTTCGGTGATGCTAGGGTTGTAGGGATATGTATATGCAGTAACCCGAATGTTGTTGGGAGTCCCGGATGAGATCCCGGATGTCACGAGGAGTTCCGGAATGGTCCGGAGGTAAAGAATTATATATAGGAAGTGCTATTTCGGCCATCAGGACAAGTTTCGGGGTTATCGGTATTGTACCGGGACCACCGGAAGGGTCCCGGGGGTCCACCGGGTGGGTCCACCTGTCCCGGGGGGCCACATGGGCTGTGGGGGGTGCGCCTTGGCCTACATGGGCCAAGGGCACCAGCCCCAAGAGGCCCATGCGCCTAGGGTTCACAAAAGGGAAGAGTCCCACTAGTGGAAGGCACCTCCTAGGTGCCTTGGGGGGGAGGGAAACCTCCCTTGGCCGCCGCCCCCCTAGGAGATTGGATCTCCTAGGGCCGGCGCCCCCCCTTGGCCCTCCTATATATAGTGGGGGAAGGAGGGCTTTTCATCCACACCTTTGGTTGCCTCCTTCTCCCTCTCCAACACCTCCTCCTCCTCCATAGTGCTTGGCGAAGCCCTGACGGAGTACTGCAGCTCCATCACCACCACGCCGTCGTGCTGCTGCTGGAGCCATCTTCCTCAACCTCTCCTTCCCTCCTGCTGGATCAAGAAGAAGGAGACGTTATGCTGACCGTACGTGTGTTGAACGCGGAGGTGCCGTCCGTTCGGTGCTAGGATCTCCGGTGATTTGGATCACGTCGTGTTCGACTACTTCATCCCCGTTCTTTGAACACTTCCGCTCGCGATCTACAAAGGTATGTATATGCATCCGATCACTCGTTGCTAGATGAACTCATAGATGGATATTGGTGAAACCGTAGGAAAATTTTTGTTTTCTGCAACGTTCCCCAACAACTATTCCACATTTCCTTAAGTGTGTGCCAAATTCGTGACTCAAGTATTCTCCCCCACGATCTGATCGCAAGAACTTGATTTTCCTGTCACGTTGATTCTCAACCTCAGTCTGAAATTCCTTGAACTTTTCAAAGGTCTCAGACTTGTGTTTCATTAAGTAGACATACCCATATCTACTCAAGTCATCAGTGAGGGTGAGAACATAACGATAGCCACCGCGAGCCTCAACACTCATTGGACCGCACACATCAGTATGTATGATTTCCAATAAGTTGGTTGCTCACTCCATTGTTCCTGAGAACGGAGTCTTGGTCATTTTACCCATGAGGCATGGTTCGCACGTGTCAAATGATTCGTAATCAAGAGACTCCAAAAGTCCATCTGCATGGAGCTTCTTCATGCGTTTTACACCTATGTGACCAAGGCGGCAGTGCCACAAGTATGTGGGACTATCATTATCAACCTTACATCTTTTGGTATTCACACTATGAATATGTGTAACATTACGCTCGAGATTCATTTAGATACATTACAACCGCACACTTTTCTGACTCTCTCAGGCCATCAACACTTTTGGCCATCGGATCTGGACTTTCGGGCGCCGCTGGCCGTTCGAACTATTTGCCATTCCTCCTAGGCTTTGCTTGATGCACAGGGAGCGCTATTGGGCTGGGGCGATGCTCCCGTGAAAAAATCGGTAGTTTGCTGTTTATTGGGCCAACTGGGCCTTTGAGTCCGTGAAGAGAAAAACCAGCACGCATGTGAAATCCTCTTGACTCGGGCAACGCGAACGGGCGGTGAGCCGATGACGGGGGCAGCCAATTGCCACATATCTATTCGACTCCACTTCCCGGCGATTGAGTATTCACCATTGCTTCAGGGCTTTAATGGAAATCAATGCGCACTACTCGCTTTTGGTTGATAATTACAAGATCATTACCATGGCGCTAGCTCCCTGTTCTTCCTCTACTGCACGCATGTTCATATATTCTCTGCTTCCTACCTTGCGTCGGGCGACGGTGGCATCGTCGGATTCCCCCCCTCCACGACTCCTTCCTCTCCGTCCACGGCGTAGCAACTAGGCCCGAAAGACCGACCTGGCTGCCAGGGAGCACGACACCGAGACCTAAGCGCGCTAACGGCGCCAGCAGCGACCTTCATCGATTCCCACCTCCGAGCTACTCCAAGTCGCGGCCTATTGCTATAGGTGCTGGGTTGAGGCTTGCCAGATCGCGGCTCCGCCCATTTTCTCTCCCACCTATCTCCCACTATTTCTCCATCCAATTTATACTCCTTATTGACGGTGCTTTTCTTTACTGAGATTTCAGCAGGTGCCCTCAATCGTTGGGTTGGAGACTGGTCATGATGGGTTGATTTCATCCATGTTGCTGATTTATCTTCTTACTACATCCTCTCTTCCACCGATCTTTCTTATTGCTGCTATTTTTTTATTACCAGCTACCAAATTGATGCAGGTCGGTAAGAAAGTATTGTTGTTGTTCTGGTAGTGGTAGGTTGTTGTTCTGGTAGTGGTAGGTTCGATCAGGAAATTCCTGAAGCTCATGATTTGCAATGGGTCAATGGCTCTCAGCCATGTTAGTTTATGTGTACTCTCATATCTAATCTTATGGCTATGATTTGTAAAATCTCATCCTTGTGTCCGTAGATTTTAGCAACGTGGATGGGTCTCTTTATTCAGGTTCATATATTGCAGAACTGAACACAATTGTTATCTAACATGAGAAAAATTTCTCAATAACAACTAATTGTCTATACAACTTTAGAATGTGTTTGGTGCCTGCATCTACAAGTACTTGATTTATAGACGCGAGTGCGGATATGACACTAAAAATAGCTCTGTAAAAGTAGCTACTTTTCCTTCCCTGATTAGCACATATATATCTATTTGTCTCATATGAGTTCAGTGGTGCCATATCTGAATTCTCAACATGCACTGGGCACCTGGAAAATAAATTGTAGCTAGGCATATCTATTCTCGCTGTTCTTTGCTTTTGGCCATGCACAGCTGCAAGATACACCATTTAGTAGGTGGAGTTTGTCTTGAACTCTTGATAATGTTTTCTCCATTGAGCAAACATTTAAAGAAGATATGGGAGCTTTAAACCAGATAGACCAAAAAGGGAGATTACACTACCATGGTATAACTTCTACTACCACATATTAGTAGGTGGAGTTTGTCTTGAACTCTTGATAATGTTTTCTCCATTGAGCAAACATTTAAAGAAGATTTGGGAGCTTTAAACCAGATAGACCAAAAAGGGAGATTACACTACCATGGTATCACTTCTACTACCACATAAAGTAGTAACATAACCACCCTTAAGTACGTGCATATTTGTGCTCTGGAATGATACGAAAGATCTTAAACCTAGGGAGTAATAGCATCATAGTTAAGCCTACTTGGAATAATGGCTGCTATATATCTATAAAGTGGGGTGAAAGCCTTTTTCGGTGAAACACTTGGGACTTCTGATCAGTTCGCGTATAACCAAATATTGATTGGTATATATGACTGATCTCTTCTATAAGTAATTTGGTTGCTCCAAGTCTCCAACCATCATTGAGTGTCATTGAGTAGGATACACAAGTATGACATTGAGTATTGTCAATGACGTACCATCTCATGTCCCAGCACTGATAAATGTACACCATCCTAATTCATGATGCTAAATATCTTTGTTCTAACCAGAATATGTATGTGTCAATTTTTATCCAAGTAATACCGACTTGGAAGGAGACTCAGATTTTGATTAAACATGTGTGTGCCTATTTCAAGGAACTGTAATTCATTTTTCTCACATTTACAATCTTTATTTTCACCCAATCTACAGAGTTTCTAATAAATGGGTGCGGCAACGCGCGCCATCATGGTCTAGTTAAGAATAAACCATTCACCAGTGGAGCATGACCATAAAACATAGCTCTCATATAAATAGAACAACCATTATTCTCGGATTTAAATGAGTAGCCATCTCGAATTAAACGAGATCCTGATACAATGTTCATGCTCAAAGCTGGCACTAAATAACAATTATTGAGGTTTAAAACTAATCCCGTAGGTAAATGTAGAGGCAGCGTGCCGACAGCGATCACATCGACCTTGGAACCATTCCCGACGCGCATTGTCACCTAGTCCTTCGCCAGTCTCCGCTTATTCCGCAGCCCCTGCTTTGAGTTACAAATGTGAGCAACCGCACCGGTATCAAATACCCAGGAGCTACTACGAGTACTGGTAAGGTACACATCAATTACATGTATATCACATATACCTTTAGTGTTGCCGGCCTTCTTGTCCGCTAAGTATTTGGGGCAGTTCCGCTTCCAGTGACCACTTCCCTTGCAATAAAAACACTCAGTCTCAGGCTTGGGTCCATTCTTTGACTTCTTCCCGGCAGCTTGCTTACCGGGCGCGGCAACTCCCTTGCCGTCCTTCTTGAAGTTCTTTTTACCCTTGCCTTTCTTGAACTTAGTGGTTTTATTCACCATCAACACTTGATGTTCCTTTTTGATTTCCACCTCCGCTGATTTCAGCATTGAATATACCTCAGGAATGGTCTTTTCCATCCCCTGCATATTGAAGTTCATCACAAAGCTCTTGTAGCTCCGTGGAAGTGACTGAAGGATTCTGTCAATGACCGCGTCATCCGGGAGATTAACTCCCAGCCGAGTCAAGCGGTTATGCAACCCAGACATTTTGAGTATGTGCTCACTGACAGAACTATTTTCCTCCATCTTACAACTGAAGAACTTGTCAGAGACTTCATATCTCTCGACCCGGGCATGAGCTTGGAAAACCATTTTCAGCTCTTCGAACATCTCATATGCTCCGTGTCTCTCAAAACGCTTTTGGAGCCCCGGTTCTAAGCTGTAAAGCATGCCGCACTGAACGAGGGAGTAATCATCAGCACGTGACTGCCAAGCGTTCATAACGTCTTGGTTCTCTGGGATGGGTGCGTCACCTAGCGGTGCTTCTAGGACATAATCTTTCTTGGCAGCTATGAGGATGATCCTCAGGTTCCGGACCCAGTCCGTATAGTTGCTGCCATCATCTTTCAGCTTGGTTTTCTCTAGGAACGCGTTGAAGTTGAGGGCAACATTAGCGTGGGCCATTTGATCTACAAGACATAGTGTAAATATTTTAGACTAAGTTCATGATAATTAAGTTCATCTAATAAAATTATTCAATGAACTCCCACTCAGATAGACATCCCTCTAGTCATCTAAGTGAAACATGATCCGAGTTAACTAGGCCGTGTCCGATCATCACGTGAGACGGACTAGTCAACATCGGTGAACATCTTCATGTTGATCGTATCTTCTATACGACTCATGCTCGACCTTTCGGTCTTCTGTGCTCCGAGGCCATGTCTGTACATTCTAGGCTCATCAAGTCAACCTAAGTGTATTGCGTGTGTAAATCTGGCTTACACCCATTGTATTCGAACGTTAGAATCTATCACACCCGGTCATCACGTGGTGCTTCGAAACAACGAACCTTCGCAACAGTGCACAGTTAGGGGGAACACTTTCTTGAAATTATTACGAGGGATCATCTTATTTAAGCTACCGTCGTTCAAACAAATAAGATGTAAAACATGATAAACATCACATGCAATCAAATAGTGACATGATATGGCCAATATCATTTGCTCCTTTTGATCTCCATCTTCGGGGCTCCATGATCATCGTTGTCACCGGCATGACACCATGATCTCCATCATCATGATCTCCATCATTGTGTCTTCTTGAAGTTGTCTCGTCATCTATTACTTCTACTACTATGGCTAACGCTTTTGCAATAAAGTAAAGTAATTACATGACGTTTATGTTGACACGCATGTCATAAATAAATAAAGACAACTCCTATGGCTCCTGCCGGTTGTCATACTCATCGACATGCAAGTCGTGATTCCTATTACAAGAACATGATCAATCTCATACATCACATATATCATTCATTACATCCTTTTGGCCATATCACATCACATGACACATGCTGCAAAAACAAGATAGACGTCCTCTAATTGTTGTTGCAAGTTTTTATGTGGCTGCTATAGGTTTCTAGCAAGAACGTTTCTTACCTACGCCAAAACCACAATGTGATATGCCAATTTCTATTAACCCTTCATAAGGACCCTCTTCATCGAATCCGATCCGTCTAAAGTGGGAGAGACAGACACCCGCCAGCCACCTTATGCAACTAGTGCATGTCAATCGGTGGAACCAGTCTCACGTAAGCGTACGTGTAAGGTCGGTCCGGGCCGCTTCATCCCACGATGCCGCCGAATCAAGATAAGACTAGTAACGGCAAGCAAATTGACAATATCCACGCCCACAACTGCTTTGTGTTCTACTCGTGCATAGAAACTACACATAGACTTAGCTCATGATGCCACTGATGGGGAACGTAGCAGAATTTTAAAATTTTCTACGCATCACCAAGATCAATCTATGGAGTCATCTAGCAACGAGGGAGAGGGGAGTGCATCTACATACCCTTGTAGATCGCGCGCGGAAGCATTCAAGAGAATGGGGTTGATGGAGTCGTACTCGTCGTGATCCAAATCACCGATGACCTAGCGCCGAGCGGACGACACCTCCGCGTTCAACACACATACGGTTGGGAAGACGTATCCTCCAACTTGATCCAGCAAGGGGGAATGAGAGGTTGATGAAGATCCAGCAGCACGGCGGCGTGGTGGTGGAAGCAACGGTGATCTCGGCAGGGCTTTGCCAAGCTCAGGGAGAGGGAGGAGTGTCACGGGAGGGAGAGGGAGGCGCCAGGGGCTAGGGTGCGGCTGCCCTCCCTCCCTCCACTATATATAGGACCCCTAGGGGGGCGCCGGACCTAGGAGATGCAATCTCCAAGGGGGGCGGCGGCCAAGGGGGTGGAGTGCCCCCCAAGCCAAGTGGGGCGCCCCCACCCCTAGGGTTTCCAACCCTTGGCGTAGGGGGAGGCCCATGGGGGGAGCACCAGACCACTAGGGGCTGGTTCCCCTCCCACTTCAGCCCATGGGGCCCTCCAGGATAGGTGGCCCCACCTGGTGGACCCCCGGGACCCTTCCGGTGGTCCTGGTACTATACCGATTACCCCCGAAACTTTCCCGATGGCCGAAACTTAACTTCCTATATATAAATCTTCACCTCCGGACCATTCCGAAACTCCTCGTGATGTCCGGGATCTCATCCGGGACTCCGAACAACTTTCGGGTTACCGTATACTAATATCTCAACAACCCTAGCGTCACCGACGAACCTTAAGTGTGTAGACCCTACGGGTTCGGAGACAACGCAGACATGAACCGATATGAACTCTCCGGTCAATAACCAACAAGCGGAATCTGATACCCATGTTGGCTCCCACATGCTCCTCGATGATCTCATCGGATGAAACCACGATATCCGAGGATCAATCAATTCGTATACAATTCCCTTGTCATCGGTACGTTACTTGCCCGAGACCTTCGATCATCGGTATCCCAATACCTCGTTCAATCTCGTTACCGGAAAGTCACTTTAATCGTACCGTAATGCATGATCTCATGATCAACCACTTGGTCACATTGAGCTCATTATGATGATGCATTACCGAGTGGGCCCAGAGATACCTCTCCGTCATACGGAGTGACAAATCCCAGTCTCGATTCGTGCCAACCCAACAGACACTTTCGGAGATACCCGTAGTGTACCTTTATAGTCACCCAGCTACGTTGTGACGTTTGGCACACCCAAAGCACTCCTACGGTATCCGGGAGTTGCACAATCTCATGGTCTAAGGAAATGATACTTGACATTCGGAAAAGCTATAGTAAACGAACTACACGATCTTTGAGCTATGCTTAGGATTGGGTCTTGTCCATCACATCATTCTCCTAATGATGTGATCCCGTTATCAATGACATCCAATGTCCATAGTCAGGAAACCATGAATATCTTTTGATCAACGAGCTAGTCAACTAGAGGCTCACTAGGGACGTGTTGTGGTCTATGTATTCACACATGTATTACGATTTCCGGATAACACAATTATAGCATGCACAATAGACAATTATCATGAACAAAGAAATATAATAATAACCATTTTATTATTGCCTCTAGGGCATATTTCCAACAACCTCATCAAGTTCTACTTTCCTCCCACTCACTTCTTTCGAGAGAAACTCCTTCTCTAGAAAGGATCCATTCTCAGCAATGAATATCTTGCCTTCAGATCTGTGATAGAAGGTGTACCCAACATTTTCTTTTGGGTATCCTATGAAGACGCACTTCTCCGATTTGGGTTTGAGCTTATCAGGTTGAAACTTTTTCACATAAGCATTGCAACCTCAAACTTTAAGAAACGACAGCTTAGGTTTCTTGCCAAACCATAGTTCATACGGGGTCGTCTCAACAGATTTAGATGGTGCTCTATTTGACGTGAATGTAGCTGTCTCTAATGCATAACCCCAAAACGATAGCGGTAAATCAGTAAGAGACGTCATAGATCGCACCATATCTAATAAAGTACGATTACGACGTTCAGACACACCATTACACTGTGGTGTTCTAGGTGGCGTGAGTAGTGAAACTATTTCACATTGTTTTAACTGAAGGCCAAACTCGTAAGTCAAATATTTTACTTCTGCGATAATATCGTAGAAACTTTTATTTTTGTTACGATGATTCTCCACTTCACTCTGAAATTCTTTGAACTTTTCAAATGTTTCAGACTTGTGTTTCATCAAGTAGATATACTCATATCTGCTCAAATCATCTATGAAGATCAGAAAATAATGATACCTGCTGCGAGCCTCAATATTCATCGGACCACATACATCAGTATGTATGATTTCCAACAAATCTTTTGCTCGCTCCATTGTTCCGGAGAACGAAGTCTTAGTCATCTTGCCCATGAGGCATGGTTCGCAAGCATCAACTGATTCATAATCAAGTGATTCCAAAAGCCCATCAGCATGGATTTTCTTCATGCGCTTTACACCAATATGACCTAAACGGCATTGCCACAAATAAGTTGCACTGTCATTATTAACTTTGCATCTTTTGGCTTCAATATTATGAAAATATGTATCACCACGATCGAGATCCAACAAACCATTTTCATTGGGTGTATGACCATAGAAGGTTTTATTCATGTAAACAGAACAACAATTATTCTCTAACTTACATGAATAACCGTATTGCAATAAACATGATCCAATCATATTCATGCTCAACGCAAACACTAAATAACATTTATTTTAGGTTTAACACTAATCCCAAAAGTATAGGGAGTGTGCGATGATGATCATATCAATCTTGGAACCATTTCCAATACACATCGTCACTTCACCCTCAACTAGTCTCTGTTCATTCTGCAACTCCCGTTTCGAGTTACTATCCTTAGCAACTGAAATAGTATCAAATACTGAGGGGTTGCTATAAACACTAGTAAAGTACACATCAATAACATGTATATCGAATATACCTATGTTCACTCTGCCATCCTTCTTATCCACCAATTACTTGGGGTAGTTCTGCTTCCAGTGACCAGTCCCTTTGCAGTAGAAGCACTCAGTTTCAGGCTTAGGTCCAGACTTGGGGTTTTCACTTGAGCAGCAACTTGCTTGCCGTTCTTCTTGAAGTTCCCCTTTCTTCCCTTTGTCCCTTTACTTGAAACTAGTGGTTTTGTTTACCATCAACACTTGATGCTTTTCTTGATTTCTACCTTCGTCGATTTCAACATCATGAAGAGCTTGGGAATCATTTCCGTTATCCCTTGCATATTATAGTTCATCACGAAGTTCTACTAGCTTGGTGATGGTGACTAGAGAATTCTGTCAATCACTATTTTATCTGGAAGATTAACTCCCACTTGATTCAAGCGATTGTAGTACCCAGACAATCTGAGCACATGCTCACTGCTTGAGCTATTCTCCTCCATCTTTTAGTTATAGAACCTGTTGGAGACTTCATATCTCTCCACTCGGGTATTTGCTTGAAATATTAACTTCAACTCCTGGAACATCTCATATGTTCCATGGCGTTCAAAACGTCTTTGAAGTCCCGATTCTAAGCCGTTAAGCATGGTGCACTAATCTATCAAGTAGTCATCATATTGAGCTAGCCAAACGTTCAGAACGTCTACATCTGCTCCTGCAATAGGTCTGTCACCTAGCGGTGCATCAAGGGCATAATTCTTCTATGCAACACTGAGGATAATCCTCAGATCACGGATCCAATCCGCATCATTGCCACTAACATTTTTCAACTTAGTTTTCTCTAGGAACATATAAAAATTAAACGGGGAGCAACATCACGAGCTATTGATCTACAACATAGATATGCTAATACTACCAGGACTAAGTTCATGATAAATTAAAGTTCAATTAATCATATTACTTGAGAACTCTGATAACCCACAAGTATAGGGGATCGCAACAGCTTTCGAGGGTAGAGTATTCAACCCAAATTTATTGATTCGACACAAGGGGAGCCAAAGAATATACTCAAGTATTAGCAGCTGAGTTGTCAATTCAACCACACCTGGAAACTTAGTATCTGTAGCAAAGTGTTTAGTAGCAAAGTAATATGATAGTGGTGGTAGTGGCAACAAAAGTAAAGACAACAAAAGTAATGTTTTTGGTATTTTGTAGTGATTGTAACAGTAGCAGCAGGAAAGTAAATAAGCAAGAACCAGTATATGGAAAACTCGTAGGCACCGGATCAGTGATGGATAATTATGCCGGATGCGGTTCATCATGTAACAGTCATAACATAGGGTGACACAGAACTAGCTCCAATTCATCAATGTAATGTAGGCATGCATTCCGTATATAGTCATACGTGCTTATGGAATAGAACTTGCATGACATCTTTTGTCCTACCCTCCCGTGGCAGCGGGGTCCTATTGGAAACTAAGGGATATTAAGGCCTCCTTTTAATAGAGAACCGGAACAAAGCATTAGCACATAGTGAATACATGAACTCCTCAAACTATGGTCATCACCGGGAGTGGTCCCGATTATTGTCACTTCGGGGTTGCCAGATCATAACACATAGTATGTGACTATAGACTTGCAAGATAGGATCAAGAACTCACATATATTCATGAAAACATAATAGGTTCAGATCTGAAATCATGGCACTCGGGCCCTAGTGACAAGCATTAAGCATAGCAAAGTCATAGCAACATCAATCTCAAAACATAATGGATACTAGGGATCAAACCCTAACAAAACTAACTCGATTACATGATAAATCTCATCCAGCCCATCACCGTCCAGCAAGCCTATGATGCAATTTCTCACGCACGTCGGTGAGCATCATGAAATTGGTGATGGAGGATGGTTGATGATGACGACGATGACGAATCCCCCTCTCCGGAGCCCCGAACGGACTCCAGATCAGCCCTCTCGAGAGGTTTTAGGGCTTGGCGGCGGCTCCGTATCGTAAAACGTGATGATTTCTTCTCTCTGATTTTTTTCTCTCCGAAAGCAAATATATAGAGTTGGAGTTGGCGTCGGAGGGTTTCCAGCGGGCCCACGAGGTAGGGGGCGCGCCCTAGGGGGGGGGGGGGCGCCCCCCACCCTCGTGAGAAGGGTGTGGCCCCCCTGGTCTTCATCTTTGGCGAGGATTTTTTATTGTTTTTTCTAAGATGTTCCGTGGAGTTTCAGGTCATTCCAAGAATATTTGTTTTCTGCACATAAAACAACACCATGGCAATTCTGCTGAAAACATCGTCACTCCAGGTTAGTTCTATTCAAATCATACAAGTTAGAGTCCAAAACAAGGGCAAAAGTGTTTGGAAAAGTAGATACGACGGAGACATATCAACTCCCCCAAGCTTAAACCCTTGCTTTTCCTCAAGCAATTCAGTTGACAAACTGAAAGAAAGAAAGAAAAACTTTTACAAACTCTGTTTGCTCTTGTTGTTGTAACTATGTCAAGCCAGCATTCAAGTTTTCAGCATAGATCATAACTAACCACATTTGCAATAATTCTCAGATCTCACAATTACTCATATCAATAGCATAATCAACTAGCAAGCCATAATAATAAATCTCGAATGACAACACTTTCTCAAAACAATCATAATATGATATAACAAGATGGTATCTCTCTAGCCCTTTCTGAGACCGCAAAACATAAATGCAGAGCACCTTTAAAGATCAAGGACTGACTAGACATTGTAATTCATGGTAAAAGAGATCCAATCATAGTCATACCCAATATAAATTAACAGTGATGAATGCAAATGACGGCTGTGCTCTCCAGCTAGTGCTTTTTAATAAGAGGGTGATGACTCAACATAAAAGTAAATGGATAGGCCCTTCGCAGAGGGAAGCAGGGATTTGTAGAGGTGCCAGAGCTTGGTTTTGCAATAGAGATAAATTGTATTTTGAGCGGTATACTTTCATTGTCAACATAACAACTAAGAGATGGCGATATCTTCCATGCTAAAAACATTATAGGCGGTTCCCAAACAGAATGGTAAAGTTTATACTCCCCCTCCACCAACAAGCATCAATCCATGGCTTGCTCGAAATAACGAGTGCCTCCAACATACATCAGGTCCCAGGGGGAGTTTTGTTTGCAATTAATTTTGATTTAGTTTGCATAAAGCATGGGACTGGGCATCCCGGTGACCAGCCATTTTCTCGTCAGTGAGGAGCGGAGTCCACTCCTCTTGAGAATAACCCGCCTAACACGGAAGATAAGGACAAGCTTTGTTGATACATGAGCTATTCGAGCATACAAAACAGAATGTTTATTTGAAGGTTTAGAGTTTGGCACATACAAATTTACTTTGAACGGCAGGTAGATACCGCATATAGGAAGGTATGGTGGACTCATCTGGAATAACTTTGGGGTTTAAGGGATTGGATGCATAAGCAGTATTCCCGCTTAGTACAGGTGAAGGCTAGCAAAAGACTGGGAAGCGACCAACTAGAGAACGACAACAACCATGTACATGCATTAAAATTAATAAAAATTGGATGCAAGCATGAGTAGGATATCATCCACCATGAACACAAATATCGTGAAGGCTATGTTGATTTTGTTTCAACTACATGCATGAACATGTGCCAAGTCAAGTCACTTAAATCATTCAAAAGAGGATACCACCCCATCATACCACATCATAATCATCTCAATAGCATGTTGGCACACAAGGTAAACCATTATAACTCATAGCTAATCAAGCATGGCACAAGCAACTACGATCTCTAATTGTCATTGCAAACATGCTTATTCATAATAAGCTGAATCAAGAACGAGGGACTCATCATATTTACAAAAACAAAAGAGGTCGAGTTCATACCAGCTTTTCTCATCTCAGCCAGTCCATCATATATCATCATAATTGCCTTTCACTTGCACGACCGAACGGTGTGAATAATAATAAGAGTGTACGTGCATTGGACTAAGCTAGAATCTGCGAGCATTCAATAAACAGGAGAAGACAAGGCAATATGGGCTCTTGGTTAAATCAACAATAATGCATATAAGAGCCACTTCAACAATTTAATTATGGTCTTCTCCTACTGACCCCCAAAGAAAAGAAAAGAAATAAAACTATTTACACGGGAAAGCTCCCAACAAGCAAAAGAAGAACGGGAAATATTTTTGGGTTTTCTTTTTAATTATTACTACTACGGTAGAAAAATAAACTACTACTATTTTTTTGGTTTTTCTTAAGGTTTAACAAACACACAAGAAGAAAGCAGGAAAAATAACATAAACTAGCCTGGATATTAC
Organism: Triticum urartu; assembly: GCF_003073215.2. Classification (NCBI taxonomy): domain Eukaryota; kingdom Viridiplantae; phylum Streptophyta; class Magnoliopsida; order Poales; family Poaceae; genus Triticum; species Triticum urartu. The sequence goes on along the minus strand of NC_053026.1, from coordinate 434,785,761 downwards.
AGTGAAAAAGTATGAGCACCGACATCTAGCAATGAGTGTGCGTGAACATAAATGTAATGTCGGTGAGAAAGACGTACTCCCCCAAGCTTAGGCTTTTGGCCTAAGTTGGTCTATGGCCATGGCTGGCCTGGCGGATATCCATAATAATAGTTGTTGGGGTCGTACTGTGATGAGTAGGAATAGTTGGGATCATACTAATGTGCAGTGGTTATCGCCTGCTGAGTTGCAGCGTGGAGTCGAGCTGCCTCCGCTTTCCTCTCATACTCTTCTGCCTCCTCTCTGGTAATAACATATCTTCCTTTTTTCTGCAAATCAAAGAAGGCAGGAGCAGGGAGAGTAATACGGAAACCATGTTGTTTATAAAAAATTAAACGATATAAGAGAGGTGATTCAGGCCTCTCGACAAACTGGTGCGAAGCCATAGTCATAATCTAAATATGCAGGGGGCAACTCCGTATCTCCCTCGCGAATGTCTATCTCAAGAAAATGAGCTAAGTGGGTTGCATAAATTCCTCCAAAGAAATCTCCATTATGTCTATTATGATGCAACCTACGAGCTACAATGGTTCTCATATTATAAGATTGGTCTCCTAACACAGCACTCCTAAGAATGCTAAGATCGGGGACACACATGTGACATGCTTCATCCTTAGCATTTATGCATCTACCGATGAAGAGAGCAAAATAATGTATAGCAGGAAAGTGAATGCTCCCTATGGTGGTCTGTGTTATATCTCTAGATTCCCCCACAGTTATACTAGCAAGAAAGTTTTTAAATTCAGATTTAGGGGGATCCCTAACACTACCCCATGATGGAAGTTTGCATGCAAGAGTGAAATCCTCTAGGTCCATGGTATAAGATTTGTCATAAAGGTCAAACATGACTGAAGTAGAATTACGCGAAGATGAATACTCAAACCTCCTCACAAATGAACTTGTGAGATCATGATACTGGGGGCATTTGTTAGCCTCAAAATCCTCAAGACCGGCACTACACAAATATGCTTTGAATTCTTCTTTAATTCCCGCACGGTCCATAAAATTTTCCGACAGCCATTCGCAAGGCCGTACTGGAGCGTCTCTTGGTGGATCCTCGTCAGCATCGCGCATAGCAATCCTGGGCCCTTGCTTCTTAGAGGAACCACCTTGGAACATCTTCCTAAGCATATTGTTTTTCTCTGAAAAATTCTGAAATTTTTAGTAACTTCAAACAAAAATGAACCAACTTCAATAATATTGATAGCAACTACTCCTACCAGTGCCTGGGGCCTATATCAAGCATTAGAACTACTTGGAACCATATAAATTTGACATGCAAGCTCAAGAACATGGTCACCTATGCAGCACAAATTTGCAAAGAATAAAGCACTAGAACAAAAACTAATTGAACCAATGGAGGAGTCACATACCAAGGAACAATCTCCCCAAGCAGTTTTGAGAGAGGTGCTTTGAGCAAGGAGATCGAAAATCGCAGCAAAAGTGGCTGGAACTCGTGCTTGAGTTGGTTTTTCGGGTTTGTGTGAGATAGAGGAAGAAGATGGGTGCTGGGATAAGTGGAGGAGGGCCACCGTGGGCCCATGAGGCAGGGGGGCGCGCCCTAGGGGGGCGCCCACCACCCTCGTGGCCAGGTGGCAGCTCCTCCCGCGGTAATTTTTGCACAGTAAATCCTCAAATATTCCTGAAAAAATCATATTAAATTGGCATGGCATTCTGAGGACTTCTATTTTCGGGATATTTTTATATTGCATGAATAAGTCAGGAAACAGATAGAAAATACTATTTTCACTTTATTTAATATAAATAACAGAAAGTATAGAGAGGGTACAGAAGTTTGTGCTTCTAGTTTCATCCATCTCATGCTCATCGAAAAGAATCCACTAACAGGGTTGATCAAGTCTTGTTAACAAACTTATTCTGATAATCATGAAACCGGAGAAATTTCGAATAACACTAAGTTACCTCAACGGGGATATGCACATCCCCAATAATAAGAATATCATATTTCTTCTTGACAGTAGGTAGAGGAAATTCAAAACCTCCAAATATAATCGATGGAATTTTTCCAATAGAATTGATACTATGAACTTGAGGTTGTTTCCTCGGAAAGTGTACCATATGCTCATTACCATTAACATGAAAAGTGACATTACCTTTGTTGCAATCAATAACAGCCCCTGCAGTATTAAGAAAAGGTCTTCCAAGAATAATAGACATACTATCATCCTCGGGAATATCAAATAACAAAGTCCGTTAAAATAGTAATGTTTGCAACCACAACAGGCACATCCTCACAGATACTGACAGGTATAGCAGTTGATTTATCAGCCATTTGCAAAGATATTTCAGTAGGCGTCAACTTATTCAAGTCAAGTCTACGATATAAAGAGAGAGGCATAACACTAACACCAGCTCCAAGATCACATAAAGCAGTTTTAATATAATTTCTTTTAATGGAGCAAGGTATAGTAGGTACTCCGGGGTCTCCAAGTTTCTTTGGTATTCCACCCTTAAAAGTATAATTAGCAAGCATGGTGGAAATTTTAGCTTCCGGTATGTTTCTTTTATTAGTAATGATATCCTTCATATATTTAGCATAAGGATTTGTTTTGAGCACATCAGTTAATCGCATACGCAAAAAGATAGGCCTAATCATTTCAGCAAAGCACTCAAAATCCTCATCATCCTTTTTCTTGGATGGTTTAGGAGGAAAAGGCATGGGTTTATGAACCCAAGGTTCCCTTTCTTTACCATGTTTCCTAGCAACAAAGTCTCTTTTATCATAATGTTGATTCTTTGATTGTGGGTTATCAAGATCAACAGCAGGTTCAATTTCTACGTCATTGTCATTACTAGGTTGAGCATCATCATGAACATCATCATTAATATTTTTACTAGGTTCATGTTCATTACCAGATTGTGTTTCAACATCAGACATAGAAATATCATTTGGATTATTAGGTGGTTCAGCAATAGGTTCACTAGAAGTTTGCACAGTTCTATCATTTTTCTTCTTCTTCTTTTTAGAAGAACTAGGAACATCAATATTATTTCTTTGAGAATCTTGCTCGATTCTCTTAGGGTGGCCTTCAGGATACAAAGGTTCTTGAGTCATTGTACCAGTTCTAGTAGCCACTCTAACAGCATAATCATTTTTCTTACTATTCATTTCATCAAGCACTTCTTTTTGAGCCTTAAGTACTTGTTCTACTTGAGTGGTAACCATAGAAGCATGTTTGCTAACAAGTTTAAGTTCACCTTTAATAGTAGCCATATAATCACCCAAGCGTCTAATCATATAAGCATTTTCTTTTAATTGTCTACTAAAATAAGCATTGAAGTCATCTTGCTTAAACATAAAGTTATCAAACTCATCCAAGCACTGACTAGCAATTTTAGTAGGAGGAACTTCAGCTTTATCATATCTATAGAGAGAATTTACCTTTACTACCTGTGTCGGGATATCGGGATTAGGAGGTTCTTCAGTAAATAAAGAATTAAGATCATATGTTTCTTCAACAGGCGGTATATTAAGACCATGTATTTCTTCAATAGGAGGTAAATTCTTAACGTCTTCAGCTTTAATACCTTTCTCTTTCATAGATTTCTTTCCTCTTGCATATCTTCGGGACTGAGGAATAGAACACCTCTCTTCTTCGGAATTGGTTTAAGAATAGGCTCAGTAATTGGAGCAGGAGTTGGCTCAGGAGCTGGCTCAGGAGGTGCCCAATTATTTTCATTTGTCAACATATTATTCAATAGGATTTCAGCTTCATCCGGTGTTCTTTCCCTGAAAAGAGAACCATCACAACTATCCAGGTAATCTCTGGAAGCATCGGTTAGTCCATTATAAATGATATCAAGTATTTCGGGTTTCTTAAGAGGATGATCAGGCAAAGCATTAAGTAACTTGAGAAGCCTCCCCCAAGCTTGTGGGAGACTCTCTTCTTCAATTTGCACAAAATTATATATATCCCTCAAAGCAGCTTGTTTCTTATGAGCAGGGAAATATTTAGCAGAGAAGTAATAAATCATATCCTAGGGACTACGCACACAATCAGGATCAAGAGAATTAAACCATATCTTAGCATCACCCTTTAATGAGAACGGAAATATTTTGAGTATATAAAAGTAACACGATCTCTCATCATTAGTAAACAGGGCGGCTATATCATTTAAGTTAGTAAGATGTGCCACAACAGTTTCAGATTCATAGCCATAAAACGGATCAGATTCAACCAAAGTAATTATATCAGGATCAACACAGAATTCATAATCCTTATCAGGGACACATATAGGTGAAGTAGCAAATGCAGGGTCGGGTTTCATTTTATCTCTAAGTGATTCTTTGTTCCATTTAATTAATAATCTCTTAAGCTCATATCTATCTCTGCAAGCTAAAATAGCGGCAGAAGATTCGATATCAAAAAGATAGCCCTCAGGAATAACAGGCATATTTTCATCATCACTATCATCATCGTATTCAGATTCAATAATTTATTTTTCTCTAGCCCTAGCAATTTTTTCATCAAGAAATTCACCAAGGGGCACAATAGTATCAGGCATAGAAGCAGTTTCATCATAAGTATCATGCATAGCAGAAGTGGCATCATCAATAACATGTGACATATCAGAACGAATAGCAGAAGCAGGTGTAGGTGTCGCAAACTTACTCATAAAAGAAGGTGAATCAAGTGCAGAGCTAGATGGCAGTTCCTTACCTCCCCTCGTAGTTGAGGGATAGATCTTGGTTTTTGGATCTCTCAAGTTCTTCATAGTGTCCAGCAGATATAAATCCCAAGTGACTCAAAGAATAGAGCTATGCTCCCCGGCAACGGCGCCAGAAATTAGTCTTGATAACTCACAAGTATTGGGGATCGCAACAGCTTTCGAGGGTAGAGTATTCAACCCAAATTTATTGATTCGACACAAGGGGAGCCAAAGAATATTCTCAAGTATTAGCAGCTGAGTTGTCAATTCAACCACACCTGGAAACTTAGTATCTGCAGCAAAGTGTTTAGTAGAAGTAATATGATAGTGGTGGTAGTGGCAACAAAAGTAAAGACAGCAAAAGTAATGTTTTTGGTATTTTGTAGTGATTGTAATAGTAGCAGCGGGAAAGTAAATAAGCGAGAACTAGTATATGGAAAACTCGTAGGCACCAGATCAGTGATGGATAATTATGTCGGATGCGGTTCATCATGTAACAGTCATAACATAGGGTGACACAGAACTAGCTCCAATTCATCAATGTAATGTAGGCATGTATTCCGTGTATAGTCATACGTGCTTATGGAAAAGAACTTGCATGACATCTTTTGGTCCTACCCTCCCGTGGCAGCGGGGTCCTATTGGAAACTAAGGGATATTAAGGCCTCCTTTTAATAGAGAACCGGAACAAAGCATTAGCACATAGTGAATACATCAACTACTCAAACTATGGTCATCACCGGGAGTGGTCCCGATTATTGTCACTTTGGGGTTGCCGGATCATAACACATAGTAGGTGACTATAGACTTGCAAGATAGGATCAAGAACTCACATATATTCATGAAAACATAATAGGTTCAGATCTGAAATCATGGCACTCGGGCCCTAGTGACAAGCATTAAGCATAGCAAAGTCATAGCAACATCAATCTCAGAACATAATGGATACTAGGGATCAAACCCTAACAAAACTAACTCGATTACATGATAAATCTCATCCAGCCCATCACCGTCCAGCAAGCCTACGATGCAATTACTCACGCACGGCGGTGAGCATCACGAAATTGGTGATGGAGGATGGTTGATGATGACGACGGCGACGAATCCCCCTCTCCGGAGCCCCGAATGGACTCCAGATCAGCCCTCCCGAGAGGTTTTAGGGCTTGGCGGCGGCTCCATATCGTAAAACGCGATGATTTCTTCTCTCTGATTTTTTTCTCTCCGAAAGCAAATATATAGAGTTGGAGTTGGCGTCGGAGGGTTTCCAGGGGGCCCACGAGGTAGGGGGGCGCGCCCTAGGGGGGGGGCGCCCCCCACCCTCGTGAGAAGGGTGTGGCCCCCTGGTCTTCATCTTTGGCGAGGATTTTTTATTGTTTTTTCTAAGATGTTCCATGGAGTTTCAAGTCATTCCGAGAATATTTGTTTTCTGCACATAAAACAACACCATGGCAATTCTGCTGAAAACATCGTCAGTCCGAGTTAGTTCCATTCAAATCATACAAGTTAGAGTCCAAAACAAGGGCAAAAGTGTTTGGAAAAGTAGATACGACGGAGACGTATCAAACTCCCACTTAGATAGACATCCCTCTAATCATCTAAGTGATCACATGATCCAAATCAACTAAACCATAACCGATCATCACGTGAAATGGAGTAGCTTTCAATGGTGAACATCATTATGTTGATCATGTCTACTATATGATTCACGCTCGACCTTTCGGTCTCAGTGTTCCGAGGCCATATCTGCATATGCTAGGCTCGTCAAGTTTAATCTGAGTATTCTGCGTGTGCAAAACTGGCTTACACCCGTTGTAGATGGACGTAGAGCTTATCACACCCGATCATCACATGGTGTCTGGGCACGAAGAACTTTGGCAACGGTGCATACTCAGGGAGAACACTTTTATCTTGAAATTTAGTGAGAGATCATCTTATAATGCTACCGCCAAACTAAGCAAAATAAGATGTATAAACGATAAACATCACATGCAATCAAAATATGTGACATGATATGGCCATCATCATCTTGTGCCTTTGATCTCCATCTTCAAAGCATCGTCATGATTTCCATCGTCACCGGCATGACACCATGATCTCCATCATCTTGATCTATATCAATGTGTCGTCACATGGTCGTCTCGCCAACTATTGCTCTTGCAAGTATTGCTATCACATAGCGATAAAGTAAATCAATTATTTGGCTCTTGCATCTTATGCAATAAAGAAACAACCATAAGGCTTCTACCAGTTGCCGATAACTTCAACAAAACATGATCATCTTATACAACAACTTATATCTCATCACGTCTTGACCATATCACATCACAACATGCCCTGCAAAAACAAGTTAAACATCCTCTACTTTATTGTTGCAAGTTTTACGTGGCTGCTACGGGCTTAGCAAGAACCGTTCTTACCTACGCATCAAAACCACAATGATAGTTTGTCAAGTTAGTGATGTTTTAACCTTCTCAAGGACCGGGCGTAGCCACACTCGATTCAACTAAAGTTGGAGAAACTGACACCCGCTAGTCACCTGTGTACATAGCACGGCAGTAAAACCAGTCTCGCGTAAGCGTACGCGTAATGTCGGTGTGGGCCGCTTCATCCAACAATACCGCCGAACCGAAGTGTGACATGCTGGTAAGTAGTATGACTTATATCGCCCACAACTCACTTGTGTTCTACTCGTGCATATTACATCAACGCATAAAACCTGGCTCGGATGCCACTGTTGGGGAACGTAGTAATTTCAAAAAAATTCCTACGCACATGCAAGATCATGGTGATGCATAGCAACGAGAGGGGAGAGTGTTGTCCACGTACCCTCGTAGACCGAAAGCGGAAGCGTTAGCACAACGCGGTTGATGTAGTCGTACGTCTTCATGATCCGACCGATCAAGTACCGAACGCACGACACCTCCGAGTTCTACATACGTTCAACTCGATGACGTCCCTCGAACTCCGATCCAGCCGAGTGTTGAGGGAGAGTTTCGTCAGCACGACGGCATGGTGACGATGATGATGTTCTGCCGACGCAGGGCTTCGCCTAAGCACCGCTACGATATGATCGAGGTGGATTATGGTGGAGGGGGGCACCGCACACGGCTAAGAGATCAAGAGATCAATTGTTGTGTCTTTGGGGTGCCCCCTGCCCCCGTATATAAAGGAGTGGAGGAGGAGGAGGGTCGGCCCTCTCTATGGCGCGCCCTGGGGGAGTCCTACTCCCACCAGGAGTAGGATTCCCCCTTTCCTAGTAGAACTAGGAGCCCTTCCAAGTAGTAGGAGTAGGAGGGAAGGAAAGGGAAGATAAAAGGAGAAGGAAGGAAGGGGGCGCCCCCTTCCCTAGTCCAATTCGGACCAGCCCATGGGGAGGGGTGCGGCCATCCTTTGAGACCTTTCTCTCCTTTCCCGTATGGCCCATTAAGGCCCAATACGAATTCCCGTAACTCCCTGGTACTCCCGAAAATACCCGAATCACTCGGAACCTTTCCGATGTCGGAATATAGTCGTCCAATATATCGATCTTTACATCTCGACCATTTCGAGACTCCTCATCATGTCCACGATCTCATCCGGGACTCTGAACTCCTTCGGTACATCAAAACACATAAACTCATAATATAACCGTCATCGAACTTTAAGTGTGCGGACCCTACGGGTTCGAGAATTATGTAGACATGACCGAGACACATCTCCGGTCAATAACCATTAGCGGAACCTGGATGCTCATATTGGCTCCTACATATTCTACAAAGATCTTTATTGGTCAAACCGCATAACAACATACATTGTTCCCTTTGTCATCGGTATGTTACTTGCCCGAGATTCGATCGTCGGCATCTCAATACCTAGTTCAATCTCGTTACTGGCAAGTCTCTTTACTCGTTCCGTAACACATCATCCCGCAACTAACTCATTAGTTGCAATGCTTGCAAGGCTTATAGTGATGTGCATTACCGAGTGGGCCCAGAGATACCTCTCTGACAATCGGAGTGACAAATCCTAATCTCAAAATACGCCAACCCAACAAGTACCTTCGGAGACACCTGTAGAGCACCTTTATAATCACCCATTTACGTTGTGACATTTGGTAGCACACAAAGTGTTCCTACAGTAAACGGGAGTTGCATAATCTCATAGTCATAGGAACATGTATAAGTCATGAAGAAAGCAATAGCAACAAACTAAACGATCAAGTGCTATGATAACGGAATGGGTCAAGTCAATCACATCATTCTCTAATGATGTGACCCCGTTAATCAAATGACAACTCATGTCTATGGCTAGGAAACTTAACCATCTTTGATTCAACGAGCTAGTCAAGTAGAGGCATACTAGTGACACTCTGTTTGTCTATGTATTCACACATGCATTATGTTTCCGGTTAATACAATTCTAGCATGAATAATAAACATTTATCATGATATAAGGAAATAAATAATAACTTTATTATTGCCTCTAGGGCATATTTCCTTCATGATGGCCGGAGACAGAGATCGGATGTTGGCGATCATTTAGATTAGGTATTAATTATACTCTAGAGCACACTGAGGACGGCTTTGATGTATTTGTAACAATTGCCTGGGATAATTCCGCACACCGATCCATCATTATTCCACACTCGCTATTTATAATATATAGTAACATATTCTAACTTTATGTTAACAGCACCTATTTTTATATTTTAGCTCTCCGATATCATGCAAAGTTGTCCTTTTTATACCCACAACGTAGTTTTTATTTCTCGTTTCGGGATAGAAGCAAAATTTCAGTGCACGTAGAGTCACATCAGTGGCAGATAGGACTTGAGAGAATATTGATCTTACCTTTAGCTCCTTGTGGGTTCGACACTCCATGCTTATCACTTCCACCTTTGGAAATTGCTACGATGATTCCTTGCACTTGGGGATTATCAACTGATACGGGCTTCTAGCAAGAACCGTTCCTACCTATGCATCAAACCACAACGGTGTTTCGTCAAGTTTGTTGTTTTAACCTTCTTCAAGGACCGGCCGTAGTCAAATTCAATACAACTAAAGTAGGAGAAATAGACCCCCGCCAGCCACCTTTATGCAAAACTAGTTGCATGTCTGTCGGTGGAACCAGTCTCATGTGCGTGGACATGTAAGGTTGCTCCGTGCCGCTTCATCCCACAATACTGCCGAATCAAAATAATACGTTGGTGGTAAGCAGTATGACTATCACCGCTGACAATGATACGTCACCAACGTGTCTATAATTTTTGATTGTTCCATGCTATTATATTATCAACCTTGGATGTTTTATATGCATTTATATGCTATTTTATATGATTTTTGGGACTAACCTATTAACCTAGAGCCCAATACCAGTTTCTATTTTTTCCTATTTTAGAGTATCGCAGAAAAGGAAAATCAAACGGGGTCCAATTGACATGAAACTTCACGGAACTTATTTTTGGACTAGAAGAAGCCCACGGAGTATCAGAGTTGGACCAGGAGAGTCCCGGGTTGCCCACGAGGGTGGGGGCGCACCCACCCCCCTGGGCGCGCCCCCCTGCCTCGTGGACAGCCCGGAGGTCCACCGACGTACTTCTTCGTCCCATATATACCCATATACCCTAAAAACTTCGGGAAGCACAATAGATCGGGAGTTCCGCCGCTAGAAGCCTCCGTAGCCACCGAAAACCAATCTAGACCCGTTCCGGCACCATGCCGGAGGGAGAATCCCTCTCCGGTGTCCATCTTCATCATCCCGGTGCTCTCCATGACGAGGAGGGAGTAGTTCTCCCTTAGGGCTGAGGGTATGTACCAGTAGATATGTGTTTGATCTCTCTCCCTCTCTCTCGTGTTCTTGAGGTGATACGATCTTGATGTATCGCGAGCTTTGCTATTATAGTTGGACCTTATGATGTTTCTCCCCTCTACTCTCTTGTAATGGATTGAGTTTTCCCTTTGAAGTTATCTTATCGGATTGAGTCTTTAAGGATTTGAGAACACTTGATGTATGTCTTGCGTGGGATAACCGTGGTGACAATGGGTTATTCTATTGATTCACTTGATGTATGTTTTGGTGATCACCTTGCGGGTTCCGCCCATGAACCTATGCATAGGGGTTGGCACACGTTTTCGTCTTGACTCTCCGGTAGAATCTTTGGGGGCACTCTTTGAAGTACTTTGTGTTGGTTTGAATAGATGAATCTGAGATTGTGTGATGCATATCGTATGATCATACCCATGCATACTTGAGGTGACATTGGAGTATCTAGGTGACATTAGGATTTTGGTTGATTTGTGTCTTAAGGTGTTATTCTAGTACGAACTCTATGATATATTGAACGGAAAGAATAGCTTCATGTTATTTTACTACGGACTCTTGAATAGATCGATCAGAAAGGATAACTTTGAGGTGGTTTCGTACCCTACCATAATCTCTTCGTTTGTTCTCCGCTATTAGTGGCTTTGGAGTGACTCTTTGTTGCATGTTGAGGGATAGTTATGTGATCCAATTATGTTATTATTGTTGAGAGAACTTGCACTAGTGAAAGTATGAACCCTAGGCCTTGTTTCAACGCATTGCAATACTGTTTGTGCTCACTTTTATCATTAGTTACCTTTCTGTTTTTATATTTTCAGATTACAAAAACCTATATCTATAATCCATATACCACTTGTATCACCATCTCTTCGCCGAACTAGTGCACCTATACAATTTACGATTGTATTGGGTGTGTTGGGGACACAGGAGACTCTTTGCTATTTGGTTGCAGGGTTGCTTGAGAGAGACCATCTTCATCCTACACCTCCTACGGATTGATAAACCTCAGGTCATCCACTTGAGGGAAATTTGCTACTGTCCTACAAACCTCTGCACTTGGAGGCCCAACAACGTCTACAAGAAGAAGGTTGTGTAGTAGACATCAAGCTCTTTCTGGCGCCGTTGCCGGGGAGGTTAGCGCTTGAAGGTATATCTTTAGATCTTCCAATCAAATATTTTTGTTTCTTGTTTTAGCACTAGTTTAGTTTATAAAATAAAACTACAAAAAATGGAATTGAGTTTGCCTCATACGCTTCATCTTTTTAATATCTTTCGTGAGAATGATGTAAAGGAAAATTGTGCTCGAGTGCTAGAAGAAGAAGTCTATAAAATGTTTGGTACTAAATCTTTGTATGATGAGCATGATTGCAATGTTGTTAGTATGAATTCCTTGAATATCCATGATGCTAATGATATGCAAAGCCACAAGCTTGGGGAAGCTATGTTTGATGAAGATGATATTTGTAGTCTCCAAAGTATTGATGTGCAAATTTATTATGATGAAAGCATGCCTCCTATCTATGATGATTATTGTGATGACACATATGCTTTAAAGAATAATGATAACAATGAAACTTGTCATCTTGATTTCAATTTTCAATCCCATGATAGTTATTTTGTTGAGTTTGCTCCCACTACTATTCATGAGAAGAAATTCGCTTATGTGGAGAGTAATAAAATTTATATGTTTGTAGATCATGAAAAGAATGCTTTATGTGATAGTTATATTGTTGAATTCATTCATGATGCTACTGAAAATTATTATGAGGGAGGAATATATGCTTGTAGGAATTTCAATAATATCAATTTTCCTCTCTATGTGCTTAAAGTTATGAAGTTATGCTTGTTTTACCTTCCTATGCAAGTTGATTCTTGTTCCCATAAGTTGTTTGCTCACAAAATCCCTATGCATAGTAAGTGGGTTAGGCTTAAATGTGCTAGTCATATTCTTCATGATGCCCACTTTATGTTACAATTCTTATCTTTTATGTGAGCATCATTGAAATCATCATGCCTAGCTAGGGGCGTTAAACGATAGCGCTTGTTTGGAGGCAACCCAACTTTATTTTTATTCCTTGCTTTTTCTTCCTGTTTAGTAATAAATAATTCATCTAGCCTTTGTTTAGATGTGGTTTTATGCTTTTAATTAGTGTTTCTGCCAAGTAGAACCGTTGGGAAGACTTGGGGAAAGTCTTTTTAATCATGCTGTAAAAAACAGAAGCTTTAGCACTCACGAGATTTACTGCCATTTTTTATTGGAGAGTGCTATTTAGTTAATTCTTTTTGCAGATGATTAATAGATAAATTAGTCACGTCCAGAAATTTATTTTCGAATTTTGGGGGTTCCAGAAGTTTGCGTTAGCTACAGATTACTACAGACTGTTCTGTTTTTCATAGATTCTGTTTTTCGTGTGTTGTTTGCTTATTTTGATGAATCTATGGCTAGTAAAATAGTTTATAAACCATAGAGAAGTTGGAATACAGTCGATATTACACCAATATGAATTTATAATGAGTTCACAACAGTACCTAAGTGGTGATTTATTTTCTTATACTAACGGAGCTTACGAGTTTTCTGTTAAGTTTTGTGTTGTGAAGTTTTCAAGTTTTGGGTTAAGTTTTGATGGATTATGGAACAAGAAGTGACAAGAGCCTAAGCTTGGGGATTCCCAAGGCACCCCAAGGTAATATTCAAGGACAACCAAGAGCCTAATCTTGGGGATTCCCCGAAAGGCATCCCCTCTTTCGTCTTCGTTCATCGGTAACTTTACCTGGAGCTATATTTTTATTCACCACATGATATGTGTTTTGCTTGGAGCGTCATTTTATTTTATTTTGTTTTTCTTGATGTTTTAATAAAATACCAAGATCTGAAATTATTAAATGTTAGAGAGTCTTCATATAGTTGCATAATTATTCGACTACTCATTGATCTTCACTTATATCTTTCGGAGTAGTTTGTTGTTGCTCTAGTGCTTCACTTATATCTTTTTAGAGCACGGTGGTGGTTTTATTTTATAAGAATTAATGAACTCTCATGCTTCACTTATATCATTTTGAGAGTCTTTAGAACAACATGGTAGTTTGCTTTGGTTATGAAACTAGTCCTAATATGATGGGCATCCAAGAGGGATATAATAAAAACTTTCATATAAAGTGCATTGAATACTATGAGAAGTTTGATACTTGATGATTGTTTTGAGATATGGAGATGGTAATATTAGAGTCATGCTAGTGAGTAGTTGTGAATTTGAGAGATACTTGTGTTAAAGTTTGTGATTCCCGTAGCATGCACGTATGGTGAACTGTTATGTGATGAAGTTGGAGCATGATTTATTTATTGATTGTCTTCCTTATGAGTGGCAGTCGGGGACGAGCGATGGTCTTTTCCTACCAATATATCCCCCTAGGAGCATGCGCGTAGTACTTTGATTTGATAACTAATAGATTTTTGCAATAAGTATGTGAGTTCTTTATGACTAATGTTGAGTCCATGGATTATACGCACTCTCACCCTTCCACCATTGCTAGCCTCTCTAGTACCGCGCAACTTTCGCCAGTACCATAAACCCACCATATACCTTCCTAAAAACAGCCACCATACCTACCTATTATGGCATTTCCATAGCCATTCCGAGATATATTGCCATGCACCTTTCCACTGTTCCGCGTATTATGACACGCTCCATCATTGTCATACTGCTTTGCATGATCATGTAGTTGACATCGTATTTGTGGCAAAGCCACCATTCATAATTCTTTCATACATGTCACTCATGAGTCATTGCACATCCCGGTACACCGCCGGAGGCATTCGTATAGAGTCATATCTTGTTCTAAGTATCGAGTTGTAATTCTTGAGTTGTAAGAAAATAAAAGTGTGATGATCATCATTATTAGAGCATTGTCACAGTGAGGAAAGGATGATGGAGACTATGATTCCCCCACAAGTCGGGATGAGACTCCGGACGAAAAAAAAGAGGCCATAAAAAAAGAGACGGCCCAAATAAAGAAAATAAAAAATGAGAGAAAAAGAGAGAAGGGACAATGCTACTATCCTTTTACCATAGTTGTGCTTCAAATTAGCACCGTAATCTTCATGATAGAGAGTCTCCTATGTTGTCACTTTCATATACTAGTGGGAATCTTTCATCATAGAACTTGGCTTGTATATTCAAATGATGGCCTTCCTCAAAATGCCCTAGGTCTTCGTGAGCAAGCAAGTTGGATGCACACCCACTTAGTTTATTTTTGAGCTTTCATACACTTATAGATCTAGTGCATCCGTTGCATGGCAATCCCTACTCACTCACATTGATATCTATTGATAGGCATCCCCATAGCCCGTTGATACGCCTAGTTGATGTGAGACTATCTTCTCCTTTTTGTCTTCTCCACAACCACCATTCTATTCCACCAATAGTGCTATGTCCATGGCTCACGCTCATGTATTGCGTGAAGATTGAAAAAGTTTGAGAACACCAAAAGTATGAAACAATTGCTTGGCTTGTCATCGGGGTTGTGCATGATTTAAATATTTTGTGTGATGAAGATAGAGCATAGCGAGACTATATGATTTTGTAGGGATAGCTTTCCTTGGCCATGTTATTTTGAGAAGACATGATTACTTCGTTAGTATGCTTGAAGTATTATTGTTTTTATGTCAATATTAAACTTTTGTCTTGAATCTTGTGGATCAGAATATTCTTGCCACAATAAAGAAGATTGCATTGAGAAATATGTTAGGTAGCATTCCACATCAAAAATTCTGTTTTTATCATTTACCTACTCGAGGACGAGCAGGAATTAAGCTTGGGATGCTTGATACGTCTCCAACGTATCTATAATTTTTGATTGTTCCATGCTATTATATTATCAACCTTGGATGTTTTATATGCATTTATATGATATTTTATATGATTTTTGGGACTAACCTATTAACCTAGAGCCTAGTGCCAGTTTCTGTTTTTTCCTTGTTTTAGAGTATCGCAGAAAAGGAAAATCAAACGGAGTCCAATTGACCTGAAACTTCATGGAACTTATTTTTGGACCAGAAGAAGCCCACGGAGTATCGGAGTTGGACCAGGAGAGTCTCGGGCTGCCCACGAGGGTGGGGGCGCGCCCCCTGCCTCGTGGACAGCCCGGAGGTCCACCGATGTACTTCTTCCTCCCATATATACCCATATACCCTAAAAACTTTGGGGAGCACAATAGATCGGGAGTTCTGCCGCCAGAAGCCTCCGTAGCCACCGAAAACCAATCTAGACCCGTTCCGGCACCCTGCCGGAGGGGGAATCCCTCTCCGGTGGCCATCTTCATCATCCCAGTGCTCTCCATGACGAGGAGGGAGTAGTTCTCCCACGGGGCTGAGGGTATGTACGAGTAGCTATGTGTTTGATCTCTCTCTCTCTCTCTCTCTCGTGTTCTTGAGGTGATATGATCTTGATGTATCACGAGCTTTGCTATTATAGTTGGATCTTATGATGTTTCTCCCCCTCTACTATCTTGTAATGGATTGAGTTTTCCCTTTGAAGTTATCTTATAGGATTGAGTCTTTAAGGATTTGAGAACACTTGATGTATGTCTTGCGTGGGATAACCGTGGTGACAATGGGTTATTCTATTGTTTCACTTGATGTATGTTTTGGTGATCAACTTGCGGGTTCCGCCTATGAACCTATACATAGGGGTTGGCACACATTTTCATCTTGACTCTCCGGTAGAATCTTTGGGGCACTCTTTGAAGTACTTTGTGTTGGTTTGAATAGATGAATCTGAGATTGTGTGATGCATATCGTATAATCATACACACGGATACTTGAGGTGACATTGGAGTATCTAGGTGACATTAGGGTTTTGGTTGATTTGTGTATTAAGGTCTTATTCGAGTACGAACTCTATGATAGATTGAACAGAAAGAATAGCTTCATGTTATTTTACTACGTACTCTTGAATAGATTGATCAGAAAGGATAACTTTGAGGTGGTTTCGTACCCTACCACAATCTCTTCGTTTGTTCTCCGCTATTAGTGGATTTGGAGTGACTCTTTGTTGCATGTTGAGGGATAGTTATGTGATCCAATTATGTTATTATTGTTGAGAGAACTTGCACTAGTGAAAGTATGAACCCTAGGCCTTGTTTCAACGCACTACAATACTGTTTGTGCTCACTTTTATCATTAGTTACCTTGATGTTTTTATATCTTCAGATTACAAAAACCTATATCTATCATCCATATACCACTTGTATCACCATCTCTTCGCCGAACTAGTGCACCTATACAATTTACCATTGTATTGGGTGTGTTGGGGACACAAGAGACTCTTTGCTATTTGGTTGCAGGGTTGCTTGAGAGAGACCATCTTCATCGTACGCCTCCTACAGATTGATAAACCTTAGGTCATCCACTTGAGGGAAATTTGCTACTGTCCTACAAACCTCTGCACTTGGAGGCCCAACAACGTCTACAAGAAGAAGGTTGTGTAGTAGACATCAGACAACTCTTTGTGTTCCACTCGTGCGTATCATCTACGCATAGACCTGGCTCTGATGCCACTGTTGGGAAACGTTGCATGGAAAACAAAAAATTCTACGCACACGAAGTGATCTATCCATGGAGATGTATAGCAACGAGGGGGAGAGTGTGTCTACATACCCTCGTAGACCGTAAGAGGAAGCGTTCGACAACGCAGTTGATGTAGTCGAACTTCTTCTAGCTTCGACCGATCAAGTACCGAACGTATGGCACTTCCGAGTTCTGCACACGTTTAGCTCGGTGATGTCCCTTGCCTTCTTGATCCAGCAAGTTGTCGAGGTAGTAGATGAGTTCCGTCAGCACGACGGCGTGGTGACGGTGATGGTGAAGTGATCCGCGCAGGGCTTCGCCTAAGCACTACGAAGATATGACCGTGGGAGTAAACGGTGGAGGGGGCGCCACACACGGCTAGGCAATTGTATGGGGTGTGTTAGGGGCGCCCCCCGCATATATATAGGTGGGAGGGAGAGGGGAGGCAGCCAGGATGCGCCCCAAGTAGGATCCGAATCCTACTTGGGGTTTCCCCAAGTGGCGCCCCTTCCTTATTTCACCGGAGAAGAAAGGGAAGGGCGAGAGAGGAAGGAAAGGGGGTGCGAATCCCCTTTTTCCTTCTCCCAATTCGGCCTCCTGCCATAGGGGGGGGGGCGCCACCCCTTGTGGGCTGGTGTGCTCCCCTCTCATTGCCCATATATTCCCCCTGGGGGTTCCAGTAACCCCTTCGGTACTCCGATAAATACCCAATACACTCTGAAACACTTCCAGTGTCCGAATACTATCGTCCTATATACCAATCTTTACCTTTCGACCATTTCGAGACTCCTCGTCATGTCCGTGATCTCATCCAGGACTCCGGACAACATTCGGTCACCAAATCACATAACTCATATAACACAATATCGTCATCGAACGTTAAGTGTGCAGACCCTATGGGTTCGAGAACTATGTAGACATGACCGAGACACCTCTCCGGTCGATAACCAATAGCGGAACCTGGATGCTCATATTGGCTCCTACATATTCTACAAAGATCTTTACCAGTCGAACCGTTATGACAACATACGTTATTCCCTTTGTCCATCTGTATGTTACTTGCCCGAGATTCGATCGTCGGTATCTGCATACCTAGTTCAATATCGTTATCGGCAAGTCTCTTTACTCATTCCGTAATACATCACCTCATGACCAACTCCTTAGTCGTTTGCTTGCAAGCTTATGATGTGTATTACCAAGAGGGCCTAGAGATACCTCTTCGATACTAAGAGTGACAAATCCTAATCTCGATCTATGTCAATGTTGGGGAACGTAGTAATTTCAAAAAATTCCTACGCACACGCTAGATCATGGTGATGCATAGCAACGAGAGGGAATTGTGTCGTCCACGTACCCTTGTAGACCGTAAGCAGAAGCGTTATGACAACGCGGTTGATGTAGTCATACGTCTTCACGATCGACCGATCCCTAGTACCGAACATATGTCACCTCCGCGATCTGCACACGTTCAGCTCGGTGACGTCCCGCGAAATCACGATCCAATAGAGCTTCGAGGGAGAGTTTCGTCAGCACGATGGCGTGATGACGGTGATGATGTTGCTACCGGAACAGGGCTTCGCCTAAGCACCGCTACGATATAACCGAGGTGGATTATGGTGGAGGGGGGCACTGCACACGGCTAAAAGATCAATGATCAACTTGTGTGTCCGTGGGGTGGCCCCTCCCCTGTATATAAAGGAGTGGAGGAGGGGGAGGGCCGACCCTCTCTATGGCGTGCCCTGGGGGAGTCCTCCTCCCTCCAGGAGCAGTATTCCCCCCTTTCCTAGTAGAAGCAGGAGCCCTTCCAAGTAGGGGTAGGAGAGGATGGAAGGAGGAGAGAGGGAGGACGGAAAGGGGGGCCGGCCCCCTTCCCAATTCGGATTGGGCTTGGGGGGCGCGCCTCCCTCTTTTCCCTTCCCTCTCCTCTATTCCACTAAGGCCCAATAAGGCCCATATACTCCTCGGGGGGTTCCGGTAACCTCCCGGTACTTCGGAAAAATGCCCGAACCACTCGGAACCATTCCGATGTCCAAATATAGGCTTCCAATATATTGATCTTTACATCTCGACCATTTCGAGACTCCTCGTCATGCCCGTGATCAAATCCGGGACTCCGAACTACCTTCAGCACATCAAAACACATAAATTCATAATACCGATCGTCACCGAACGTTAAGCGTGCGGACCCTATGGGTTCGAGAACTATGTAGACATGACCGATACTCATATCCGGTAAATAACGAATAGCGGAACTTGGATGCTCATATTGGTTCCTCATATTCTACGAAGATCTTTATCGGTCAAACCGCATAACGGTATACATTGTTCCCTTTGTCATCGGTATGTTACTTGCCCGAGATTCGATCATCGATACCTCAATACCTAGTTCAATTTCATTACCAGCAAGTCTCTTTACTCGTTCCGTAATTCAACATCCCATAACTAACTCATTAGTCACATTGCTTGCGAGGCTTATAGTGATGTGCATTACCGAGAGGGCCTAGAGATATCTCTCCGACAATCGGAGTGACAAATCCTAATCTCGATCCATGCCAACTCAACAAACACCATCGGAGACACCTGTAGAGCACCTTTATAATCACCCAGTTACGTTGTGACGTTTGGTAGCACACAAAGTGTTCTTCGGGTATTCGGGAGTTGCATGATCTCATAGTCATAGGAACATTATAGTTATGGAGAAAGCAAAAGCAACAAACTAAACGATCATCGTGCTAAGCTAACGGATGGGTCAAGTCAATCACATCATTCTCTAATGATGTGATCCCGATAATAAATTGACAACTCATGTCTATGGTTAGGAAACATAACCATCATTGATTCAACGGGCTAGTCAAGTAGAGGCAAACTAGTGACACTCTGTTTGTCTATGTATTCACACATGTACTAAGTTTCTGGTTAATACAATTGTCGGTGGAAAGACCGGCGGATCTCAGGTAGGGGGTCCCGAACTCTGCGTCTAGGCGGATGGTAATAGGAGACAAGGGACACGATGTTTTTACCCTGGTTCGGGCCCTCTCGATGGAGGTAAAACCCTACTCCTGCTTGAATAATATTGATGATATGGGTAGTACAAGAGTAGATCTACCACGAGATCAAGGAGGCTAAACCCTAGAAGCTATCCTATGGTATGATTGTTGTTCGTCCTACGGACTAAAACCCTCCGGTTTATATAGACACCGGAGAGGGCTAGGGTTACACAGAGTCGGTTACAATGGTAGGAGATCTACATATCCGTATCGCCAAGCTTGCCTTCCATGCCAAGGAAAGTCCCTTACGGACACGGGACGAAGTCTTCAATCTTGTATTTTCATAGTCCAGGAGTCCGGCCGAAGGTATAGTCCGGCTATCCGGACACCCCCTAATCCAGGACTCCCTCAGTAGCCCCTGAACCAGGCTTCAATGACGACGAGTCTGGCGCGCAGATTGTCTTCGGCATTGCAAGGCGGGTTCCTCCTCCAAGTACTTCATAGAAGATTTTGAACACAAAGGTAGTGTCCGGCTCTGCAAAATAAGTTTCCACATATTGCCATAGAGAGAATAATATTTACACAAATCTAATCTGCTGACGTATTCCGTAGCGTGACATCACACCACGGCCAAGTCTTTATTCGAATCGTTTTACTGTCCCACCTCAGCGCGTTTAGCGAGGCGGTTTCCTTGGCACGTCTTGTTAAAGCAGAGACCGTGTCCCCTTATTCCGGGATTCTCATCAATACGGGCGTGGGTAACCCAACCGTACCCGTTGGTATGTTTTCTCGATCAAAGGCGAGTCCCAAACGGTCACGGGGAGGGCCCTTGGTATTCAACCTCTTATAAAGAGACCAAGGCGCTACTCCTTTCTTTCAATCTCAAACGAGTTCGCCCTTCGCCTCGAGTTCCAACACCCAAGGCTCCAGATTTCAGGCGCTTCGGACCTTCGACAATGTCCGGTTCTGACCTTCAAGGCCGATGGATGCCCTCCTCCGTCACGGAGGAGGACATGCTGAAGTTGAGAGAGGCCAGGTTCTTGACCGGCGAAATCTGGCATAGGCTGCCTGCTCAAGGGCAGGTCATTCCCACTCCCAAGCCTGGTGAGAGTGTGGTGTTCATGTCTCACTTCCTTCGGGGGCTAGGCTTCCCGACGGATCCCTTTGTGAGGGGGCTCATGTTTTATTATGGGCTGGAATTTCACGACTTAGCTCCAGAGTCCACCCTCCATATTTCCTCATTCATCGTCGTGTGTGAAGCCTTCCTCCATATTACTCCTCACTTTGGACTATGGCTCAAGACCTTCAAAGTAGAGCCGAAGATGATCGAGGGACGGCACGCGGAGTGCGGAGGTGCTTTTATAAGCAAGAATGCTGGTGCTCCATGGCCCGAGGGCTCTTTTCAAGAGGAGTCCAGCTTATGGCAACGAGAGTGGTTTTATATCACAGCTCCCAGGAGCACCAAGTGGGTGGCGCTGCCTGCTTTCCGCTCAGGTCCCCCGCCATGACTGGCGTCATGGGTCAGTAAGGGGCTGGACTGGGGGTCGGCAAAGGACGTGCCCCTGTTGCAGGGCCGCATCCGAGATCTCCTAGAAAGAGACATCAGTCTGGTCGTGGTGACGTAGGTTATGTTAATTCGCCGAGTTCTGCCCTGCAAACGTTGCCCCCCCTGCAAACGTTGCCCGGAGGGACCACGAGTTCTCCAACATTTTCTTGGCATGACGCCTGTGGAGATGTACAAATTGTTCTTCGGACCACAAGTAGTGTGTCTGGATTCTACGGGGGACGCAGGTCTGAGCTGCAATCGTCCGGATACTCAAGTAAGTAGCTTTGTGCCCGGACCCGCTATCCGTATATTTATCATAAAATTGCCCCTAAAAGAGCTGTCCTTTAAACAGGAGTGGATAGTGAAAGCAACGCTAATCAGGTGTCCGGGCCCCCTCCCCGAGACCACGCCGGATCCCGTGCTAGTCAGGATGTTGGAGGTTGTGCCTTCGGAGGAAAGCGAGGGAGGGGACAAGGAAGCTACAGCCTCCTCGAAGAAGGTTGTCTGGAAGGGAGGAATCGAAAATTCCTCTCCTCAGGGGAAGAAGAGGGCCGCCTCTGACGACCCGGAGACCATGGCCTCAAAGCGGGGGAAGAAATCTTCGTCAGAGGGTCCTGCGCCGGGGGATACTTCGGCTGAATTATGCCCTCAAGGGGATCAGCCCTCCACCGAGCCGTAAGTAGAGAGGAGTTTTTCTTTTTAAGAAATGAGAGAAATCCTTGCGTTATATCTGAGAAGAGTAATCGAAAATTTACCTTGTAGCTCGGACCTTAGCCCTTCTCAGCAGAGCTCGTCTATGGGGGATCTTCTTCCGGAGATGATGGAGAGCGGAACGCCTCCCCCTCCCCTGCCATACAGCCTTGCGAGGCGGGCGATCCTGAGGTATCATCGCGGAGGGTTTCTCCGAATCCGGCAGGGCCGGAAGGTAGTCATATGGCCCCCCAAAGCTCTCCGCGTCCGGCCTTCGAAAAGGGCCATCGGACGAGTCCGGCACCGTCTGGTGCGCGGTCGGAGGAGCTGAAGGATCTTCTAGGGCGAGCATCTATCTCAGAGGAGCACCGTGCATTGATGGGTACGGTGATTGAGAGGATTTCATCCGCGGAGAGCGGATTGCACGAGGCCGTCAAGAGTTTACTGACAGGTTTTGAGGTACGCGAAATAATGTACCCTTTTTGGACAGTTGCGCATAAATAAGATGTGCCCTGTGTAGATAGTAGCCCCTGAGACTCTGTGCGTTGTCAAAAGTGACGGCGCGCAGAGGATCATAATCCCAGGTCTAATATGCTGCCTTCATATGTAGGTGGCGAAGTGTCGGGTGGCCAGCCGGACTGATGAATTTGCCGAGCTAAAGCGGCAACTTGACGTGGCACATGCCGACATCGCGCTTGTAAACAAACAGCTTGATGAGGCACAAGGTATATAATTACTCCAGCGGCACCTTGTAAGAGGAGCTTTATGCCAGTATCTTACAATGTGTGCGCTTGACGCAGATGGTGCTGCTGCCATGGAGAATCTTTGGGCGGAACTTGCCCGAGCCAAGGAGCAAGCCAGGAAAAGTGATGCGGCTGCCGGAAAGGCAATTGAAGAGCTGAAAGCCGAACAGGCTGCTCACTGCCAAAGCAAGAAGGAAATGGTCGAGATGGCTGTTAAGCTGAAGAGCGCTGCAGACCGTTGCAAGCTTCTTGAAAAAGAAGATCAAGCGGAACAGACAGACCTGGAGAAGGCCATTGCCGATGCCAAGGATGCTCTCTCTGCGATGAGAGCTATGAAGGAGGAGCTGCGTCAGGCCGGAGAGATCGTGGCTGGAAAGCCCATTATGCCGCGGAGGAAGTTCTGTGATCCTAAACATGCTCCGTTAAACCGGATGTGGAGTACGGCGGACACCTATCTGGATTTGGCAGCGAGTGCTGTAGATGCTGCCGAACACTTCCGAGATCAAGAAGATCGCGAAGTGGAAAAGCTCTTTTGGTCGCAGTTCCACAATCCGGAGCGTCCACTGTCATTAGCTAATCATTTGGCCGAATGGGCCGAGCTAAATAGGTTGTCCGGACTCGCCATGAAGTATGTCATGAGTCATCTGTGGCTAGAGAGGCCAGAGCCAAAAAGTTATTTCAGCTTGGTGCAGCAGTTCCTTGGTGCGGCGCCGCATATCAATGCGATGAAGAGGTCAGCGTGCATAGAGGGTGCGCAGATGGCTCTTGCCCGTGTCAAGACATACTGGGCGGAAATGGAGGCCACCGCTGTTGCATCCCCAGACTCGGATGGAAGCCGATTACGTGCCGAGCACTATTTTCAGGAAGTTCTGCAAGGCGCTCGTTTAATAGAGACGCAGTGCTCGAAGGATACTATATTCGAATAGCATATATTATTGTAAAACAATATTTCGATAAATTGTAGAAGCTTTTTATACTTGTGCCTGCAAGTATTATAATACCTCCTGTGCGGCCGTTTAACATATATGTGTATATAATCTTAAAGATGGCAGTCGTCGGCTTCAGCCCCCACGCACATAATGCGGGGGTGTTCGCAGAAGGCGCATTTTCAAACTTGATTCAACATCTTGGTCCTACAAAGGAGGTGATAGCGCAGCGAACTAGGCAATCGGACTATGATGCTTTATCACTTTCACTTAGCCATAGGAGTTTGACAGTTAGGCTACTTATATAGCCCCTGGTGGCGCCTGCGCTCGCCCGAACTCGGGGCGCGTATGTGCCTGGCCGGGAAGTGGCCCTTTGTTAATGCGGAGGAATCCTAAAGATTCCGGTAAGTCATCGATTGGTTGACCAGTCTCACGCTATATCATGACAGTCAGTTTTCGGCTTTCTCTACTGAGGTGCTCGCCTGGCCGAACTGGGGCACAATCGCAGTAGTTCTCCTGGTGCCGCCTTAGCCGATAGAGCGGAACGTAAGGTAGCAAAACACAGGAGCCGGGCAAACCCAACATTTGACCAAAGACATGATTCGGAGCTGATGCATATAAGGCCAAATTCGCGACGGCGAATACTCCCTAAGGTATTCGGTCTTTATGGGGGCGGGCGGGATAACGCCCTTAGTAATAAGGCCCTAGTGTCCAGGTACGCACAAAACTCTGACGTGGCCACATGCCAAAACGCCAGCTGATGAAGCTATGTACCTAGGGTAGGGTCATGGACCTGTCCCAACTGCCCTACCCAAGGACATGTCTAGAAGAAATCACCTTTCAATCGACTTGGAGGTGTTCCACTCGACAGATTCGAAGACACTCGAGCAAGAAGCAATCACTCGACGGCCAGGAGACCTAAAGGCACTCCGCACGCTAACGGTCGGTTATTAAGTAGCTTTTATGATCATCATAGCACTTTATTAGGGGCGTTACCAGTAATGCCCGACCTTAATGTATTTAAAACCCTGCACAACTGAGGGCCGGAGGGGTCCGGCGAACTATATATATGCCACCCCCCTCCTCAGTGTAAAGGGTTCGCATCCCTGTAATTCATACACACATAATCCAGTCGACCGCCTCCGGGCTCTGAGACGTAGGGCTATTACTTCCTCCGAGAAGGGCCTGAACTTGTAAACCTCGTGTGCTTACAACTACTCCATAGCTAAGATCTTGCCTCTCCATACCTACCCCCCCACATTACTGTCAGACTTAGAACCACGACAGTTGGCGCCCACCGTGGGGCAGGTGTTTTAGTGATTTGTTGGAGGAGTTGCGATCTTTTCCGATCCAAATCATCATGGTTTCTGGCGGAGTTTTGGTGGAGGGCCGCGAGATCCGTCTCGGCGCGCTCACGTTCATCGCCGACGACTCCGCTTGGCTTTAGGAGGCTCTGCTCGACGTGGACGCACTCCCTGTCTGCGGGGCAACGCACTTTCGCGCGTGCGTCCACGGCGTCCTTTTGCGGCAACCGTCGACCCACTATCGGTCGGCTCCTGTGTTGTCCTCCCTCCCTGTTTCCCGCCGGCGCAAGCGCTCCGGTCGGTCGAGACTTCAGCGGTGGGTGAGACACGCGGTGGCGCGTCAGTCGGCCACCCCTCAAGTCGCGGCGATCGAGCCCGACGAATCCCACTACAGCCTGTTCGACCTGTCGACTGGCTCCGTAGAGACCACATCCGAGTGCGATAGCAGTGATCCGACGGCGGAGGTTCTGATGGTTGATGGACCGCCCAGTCCTCCCGGTTTTCCCCGCACCGACGGAGGCGCAGGTGGAGGCGACCCGTCGCGTCCCCATGAGGAATATCTCCCTGAGCCTCTCACGTCGCTGCAGAGAGAAGAACTTTGTCACCGGAACATGGATGCACTGCACACCCCTATCGTTGGAGAAACTCCCGAGGCTCGTGCCTTGGAGGACGCATGCCTGACAAACTTGGCCGAGCGCACTCGACTGGAGAACCTCCAGCGAGCACTCGACGAGCGTGCGCGACAACGGGTTCCAGAATCCAGTCGACGTCAGCTCTTTCCGCCCCCACAGGTATATCAAACTCCGATTCAGAATTTAGCAGCTGCAGCCCGTATAGCAGAGTCGATTCAGCCTTCCTAGTCGGAGGCTGACAGAGGCTTGCTGCAGATCAAAGCATTACTTCGGGCAGCAGGAGACCAGAATTCCGCTGTTTCTCAGTCGCGGAACAGGATTCATAGCAGATCCATTGCTGCAGACACAGTCCAGTCGGCTCATAGCCCAAGATCGCCCCCGAGGCGTGAGGGACGTGGGGACCGGCGTAATCAATACGGGAACCATGAGCATTATGATCATCGATCCGATCGACGTCGAGTGCCCACCCCTCCCCCGAGGAGCAGGTCATATGTGCCTTGATAGCAGAATGATAGGCGCCCTCATAGTGTTGGGCGAAGGATTCCAGTCGACCCCAGGGAACCAGGCTTTGATGCGAGATCCATTCTTGTTCAAGGTTTGGTCGACAGGAACAGAGCTCACCGAGAAGGTCACGACAGAGATGCACCTACCAGCAGCAGAGTACATGTTTCGGGGCCAGAGTGCTTTAGTAGAGCCATCAGGGCCGCTGTGATTCCTCCCAACTTCAGGTTGGCGACTGGAGCCAGTAAGTTCACTTGTGAGTCCAAGCCCGATACTTGGCTTGAAGACTACCGAGTGGCCGTCTAGATTGGCGGTGGAAATGATGAAGTGGCCATGAAGCACCTGCCTCTCATGTTGGAGGGCTCGGCCAGAGCGTGGCTGAATCAGTTAGCACCCAGCAGCATTTACACTTGGGAAGATCTCGCCTGAGTGTTCGTCACCACATTTGAAGGAACATACAAGCGACCGGCAGGGCTGGCGGAATTGCGGTCTTGCGTGCAGAAGCCGAATGAAACTTTGAGGGATTACATCCAGAGATGGATCACGTTACATCACACAGTAGAGAATGTGCCTGACCACCAAGCAGTCTGTGCCTTCAAAGAAGGCGTCAAGTACAGCGAACTGAATCTGAAATTCGGTCGAACAGGAGATATGTCTCTGAATCGGATGATGGAGATTGCCACCAAGTACGCTAACGGTGAAGATGAGGATCGACTCAGGAGTGGCAAGCTCAAGTCAGTCGCTCAAGAAACTGGAGGAAATTCCAATCGGAAACAGAAGCAGAAAGCCGAGCCAGCTGCTCCTGGGGAAGCCTTGGCTGTAACTCAAGGAAAGTTTAAGGGGAAATCCAAAGGACCTTGGAACCCCAAGAAAGTTAAAGACCAAGACGGAAATGATGTGTTGGATTTGCCATGTCACATCCACACGAAGAAAGATGAAGAGGGTAAGTTCATTTACCCGAAACATACCACTCGACAGTGTCGGCTCTTGATCCAGCAGTTCCAGGGCAAGCAGCCCAAAGATAAGGAAAAGGAGTCGGACAAAGTTGAGGACAAGGAAGACAGTGATGATGGATACCCCTAGGTCAATTCCACCCTGATGATTTTTGCTGATGTTGAAAGCAAAAGTCGACTGAAAGTTATCAACCGTGAGGTGAATATGGTTGCTCCAGCAACACCCAGTTATATGAAGTGGTCTCAGACTGCCATCACATTCGACCAGTTCGATCACCCAACGCACATCGCCACCCCTGGGAGGCAAGCTTTGGTGGTCAACCCAGTTGTCGAAGGCACTCGACTAACGAAAGTCTTGATGGATGGCGGCAGTGGTTTGAACATACTGTATGATGAGACGCTGAAAGGGATGGGCATTCTGATGTCCAGACTCAGTACCAGCAACATGAGTTTCCATGGAGTCATTCCTGGGAAGAAGGCTGAGTCACTCGGCCAGATTGCTCTTGATGTGGTTTTCGGTGATTCCAAGAATTACCGCAAATAAAAGTTGACATTCGAAGTTGTAGATTTCCAGAGTGCTTATCACGCTATTTTGGGCAGGCCGGCTTATGCACGCTTCATGGCTCGACCATGTTATGTGTATCTCAAATTGAAGATGCCTGGTCCCAAAGGTGTGATCACTGTTGCGGGTAATCAGAAGAAAGCAGAAGAATGTTTTCAGAAAGGTTCAAAGATCGCTGATGCTCAGATGGTAGTGGTGGAGCTGTAGGAATACCAGAAGACTTCAGACCCGAGTGATTTGTTGCGAGCCAAGAAGCCCGCTACATAATCGTCTTTTTAGTCGTCTGGCGAAACGAAGCCGGCTCACATTCACCCGACCGATCCCAGTGCTGCTCCGACTCATATCTCAACAACACTCGACTCCAAATAGGAAGAAGCGATCATCCAGTTCCTCCGTCAGAACTGGGACATTTTCGCATGGAAGCCTTCTGACATGCCGGGTGTTCCTAGGGGACTGGCTGAGCACCGCCTACGAGTCGACTCAAAAGTAAAACCTGTCAAAGAACATCTCCGACGGTCCGTCGTCCAGAAGAGAAAGGCTATTGGCGAGGAGGAGGTGTCGGGTGGTAGGTGCAACATATGCCAATGGGTGGCTTATCATTGTGGGAGCCAGTAAGACGTCGTCGGTGCCTGGAAGCGGGATGAGGCGAAGTCATGCACGCCGGCGAATCTTAGACGTCTCCGCATGATCACTAGATGAACGAGTGGCTACAAGATACTCCTTGAGCTGTTTGGCGAGAGGAAGAAGAAGGGCACGGCTAGCTCTCCTCTCCTCCCTATGTGGTGTCTAAAACTAGCTTCGATCCCCCTTTGCATGGGTGCCCTGGGGGGTTTATATAGGCTCGCCCCCCGGGGGTACAATGGTAATCCGGCTGGGCGTGGGCCCCAGCCGTCTGTGTCTACGCTCGCCGGCTTCTGCGCCGGCTGCCGGCTCCTTGGTCGACAGGCAGGCCCCACTGTCAAGGGCCTTGTCGGTGGCTGGTTACTGTTGCCTCAACCTAGTGACGAGGGCTTCGCCGAGGTGGGCGTGGCTATAGTGCCGCCGCCCGGTGGGCGATCGCTGTAGCCTCACCGCGTCTTGTCTCCTTAATGGGGCGTCTCCTTCGAGGGAGGAGGCAAGCCGGCTGGGGGGAGCCGGCCCTGTCTTGGGCCGACTGGGGGAGGCCTGGCCGCCTTCGGGTGTCTCTCTGCCTAGAGGGGCCCACCGCCCGTGGGCCGCGCTGACAGCCCGTCATGGGTGGCGTTAGGGTCAACATGGTAACAGTGCCGCGCCGGACGGGTCATGGCCACCCCGTATGGCGCATTGTGCCAGGCGTGCTCCGGGATTCGGGGGTGGCAGGCTTTACTGTAGCCACGCCCCGCCACATCGCCGTTATGTGGATGCAGACTTTGAGGGTACGATCTTGACCGCTTTGTGGGAGCCAGCCTCTTGGAGTCGGCCTTCTCGTGGCCGGCTTCTTGGAGCCGGCCCTCCCGTGGATTTCTTTATGAGGGCTAAAGCAGGGCCGCCTTCCGATAGTCGGCCTGGGAGACAGCCAGCAAGGGGAAGGTGGCCCCACGTCTTGGATTCTTGAGGGCCGGATCGGCTTGTAATTTTTTTCAGAAGGGCCAGAGGGAGCCGGCTAGGCTACCCGTGGTCATTTACTCCGACAGTAGTCCCCGAAGCTGATCGAGCTTCGAGGCTGACAAAGGGACGAGAAGCTTGGTCAGCTTCCTACCCTGAGGAGCCGGCTTTGCTTATGCGCGCCGTCTTCGGAAACCTCCGTTTCTTGTAGGCGGGAACGTGGGTCGTCTTATGAGCTGACCGTGCGCCATCCCGCGGGCCACGTGGCAAGGAAAACCTGCCAACGCACGCGCACGACGGGATGCCGCCGCAGGCCCGGGCCCGCCACTCCTAGGCCTCGGCCTGAGCGCGGATCTTCTGCAGCCCACAACGGACCGCTCGCCTTCCCGCGGCGGTTTTATTACGCCATCAGGGCGCAATAATCGCGGGACGTGGGGGAGTGGGCGCAGTTGATCCCACGTTCCCCCACACCACGCCTCCTCGGCTCCGCCGCGCGGGTCTATAAGTAGGGGGAGGAGGGGGAGCGGCAGAGGCTCGCACGCTCTCCCTCGCTCTGCCCCTTCTCACCTTCCTTCTTCTTCCCTTTGCCGCCGCAACGACCCATTGCCGCGCCGCTCCGCCGTCGGACCTCTCGGTTCCTTTGGTCCCGCCGTAGCATGGGTCGTGCGCGTCTCCGCCGTCGCATCGTCTCGTTTCTCGCCGCGTCGTTCCCATGGCGTTGTCGAGCTTGTGGGATGGCTCCAACGTCCACGAGGACCACGTTGAGTTCCTCCGCCGGACGCGGCGTCTGCCGGGCGAGAACTACGTGCGGGTTCATCGTGCACCGGCGAGGGAGATTTCGCCGGCACCGGAGGAGGGTGAGCGGGTAATCTTCCGCTCGCACTGCCTGCGCGGCTTCGGCCTCCTGGCGAGCGGATTCCTTCGCGCTTTTCTTGAATTCTACCACCTCCAGCCGCATCACCTCATGCCCAACGCGGTGATGCTGCTGTCGGCTTTCGTCACCTTGTGCGAGGGCTTTCTTGGGGTTCTCCCCACTCTCAAGCTCTGGGGAGAATTCTTCCAGAGCAAGCTCGGCACCGTTGTCGTGGGCGTGCCCGCCCCCTGCGGAGCCTTCATTGCCATGAGGCAGATGGGCGAGAACAATCCGTTCCCGCCCATCCCGCTGATCCAGTCGGTGAAGCTCTGGCAGAAGTCCTATTTTTACGTGAAGAACGTCGCCCAGCAAGGCGACTACGTCAACCTGCCGGCTTACGTAGCCGGCCCGCCGGCTAGGAGGCAACCCTCGTGGAGCTACCGGGCCAGGTCGTTGTCTCAGGCCGGGAACGCAGCCATCTCCCGGCTCCGGGTGATGATCCAGTCGGAGGGCCTGACCAGAGCCGACCTGGTGGCCGCCTTCGTGGAGCGCCGAGTACTTCCGCTCCAAGGCCGGCCTCACATGATTTGCCAGATGAGCGGCCGCTTCGACCCGTGCCGGCTAAGCACCAGGGAGATGCCTCATGCCGAGGTGTCTTACATGGTGAACTACATCTCCAACTGCAAGCTCGCCGAGGATTGGCGATACGGCAAGGTGCCATATTTTCGCGCCAACCCTCCACCTGCCGTAAGTTTTTCTTCTTTTTTGTAGCTGACCTCATGATGGCCGACTTCTGATCAATTGGTTTGCCCTTAGCAGAACCCTCTTCTTCCACCGACGGCCAGGGCCGCAGGGGTAGAGCGCCAGCTCCTCCCCGACCGCACGGTGGACGACGGCGATGATCCGGACCTGGGAGCGGCCGCCATGGAAGATGCCATCGTGGGGGAAGGCGACGAGGCAGGAGGCGTGGGGCTCGGGGCCGGCCTCGAGGACTGGGAGGACGATGATGAGGTCGAAGCCGCCCCGCACCGCCAGCCGGCGCTTGATCATCAAGGCGCGGGCCCGTCTGCCGCGCCGGCTGCCCGTGGCAGCGCGCAGAAACGCCGGGCCGTGTCGATCTTCTTCGGCAGCCGGCCGAAGAAAACCAAGGTTTCCACGGCGGCGACCAAGCGGGATGAGGCGGCCGTGAAGGCGGCCCGCTTCCGCAAGGCGGTGAAATAGCCGCAGGCGATCTCAGTGTAAGTCGTCAAACGTCTTGTATATATTTTTTTGTTGTCCTCTTCGATTGAAGCTCTTCTAAACCTTTCTTTTCTCGCCGGGCAGGGCACCGCTTTCCCTCGAGCGAGGTCCTGGCGGCTCCGTAGTCGGGCCGACTGGAGGGTCCTCAGGCCCCCGCCGCGTGGATCCCCGCGCCGACCTTATGGAGGCCACGGAGCGGAACGCACGGGAGGCGCAGGAGGAGCGGGAGGCGGCAGAGCGAAGAACCGCCCAGGCGGCGAAGGAGCAGGCCGATGCGGCGGCCAGGGCCTGGGCGGAGGCGGCAGCCGCGGAGACGGAGGCGGAGGCCTCGCACAACCAGCCTCCGCTGCTCATCGTTCCCCTCCGCGCCGTGGCCCCCGACATCCCCGTGCCCCCGTTGGAGGAGGTCGACCAAGACCCGCCGGTGATGGAGAGGAGGGAGGACCACGTGGTCTTCGTGGAGGAGGCGCCGCAGACGGCGCCGACTGGAGCGGGCCAAAGCGGCCAACCAGCCGCGGCGCCAGAGCAGCCGGCCGGGGGCGAGCCGGAGGAAGGGGCCGGCCTCAAGGTGCAGCCGGCATTTCGCCGGCGTGCAGGGGGAACTACCTCCGTGCCGGAGTCGCACGGAGCTGCGGGCGCCAGCCAGATGGCAGAGGCCCTGGAGGCCGCCAGCGCCAGCACGTCCGAGTGGACGCCCAGCGGGGGGACGGCCGAGCTGAACACGGCGGCCCAGGAGGTCCAGAACCGGCTTCAAGCCCAGACTGCTTCGTTGCAATGATATACCCAAGAGTTCCTCACGACGCGGGCCGTCATCCGGGTGAGTCTTCTGGCCTTGGTTGTTTTGCTTTTTTGATTTCTTCCATGGGGGCGCGTCAACGCACCCACTGGGAGTAGTCCCCGAGTTCCGAGTCGGCTACTGAGCAGGCGGCTTGGAACTTACTAGTTCCTGGCAACTATCTTATCCTCGTATCCTGTCTGATCTTCTAGGAGTACCATAACCTCCGCGCTGCTGCCTTCAACTCCCAGGCTCAGGAGCTGGGCCGAAAAACCGAGGACCTGACCAGCAGCCGGAGTGCGTGCTTTGTCTCGTTCATCTCCTGTGGGGGCGCGTTAGCGCACCCACTGGGTGTAGTCCCCGAGATTCGGGCCGACTGCTGCGCAGTCGGGTCGGATCTTCCTTGACGACTTCTCCCTTATTGATTTTTCCTTTGTCTTCATGCTTGCAGGAGCCAATGCCGACTTGAGGGGGCAGCTCAACGGGGCCCAGGCCGCCCTTCACGCCAAGGAAGCCAAGTACAACGCCTTGGTCCTGGAGCGTGACCGCCTGGCCAAGAAGTTGGCCGACCAGGAGGAGAGCCACAAGGCAGCCCTGAAGAAG
This sequence comes from Triticum urartu, assembly GCF_003073215.2. NCBI lineage: Eukaryota > Viridiplantae > Streptophyta > Magnoliopsida > Poales > Poaceae > Triticum > Triticum urartu. The sequence goes on along the minus strand of NC_053026.1, from coordinate 434,752,813 downwards.
GCGCAGGACAGCGAGGACGCCCTCAAAGCTGAGTTCGAGACCGAAGCGGCGGGCTGGGCTGAGGCAAAACAAGCGCTGAGCGAGGGCTTCGGCCGGATTGAGGATCTGATTGATGGTAAGCCGCCTTCCTCACTCCTTGCTTGCCCCTTGCCCCCTGATTTGTGTTCTGACTTGTGCTGCTTTTTGTTCTTTGCGCAGACTACTTCCCCGGCTACTCCGTCTTCGCCACCCAGACCATCGAGGCCCACCGCGAGGCGCGCCGGCAGGCGGGGGCTGAAATCGCGCCGGACGCGAGCCGGATGCTTGAGGAGCAACTCTTGGTGGTCCAAGCCCGGCTGCAGCCGGCTCACCGCATGCTCCGCCACCTCCAGCGCGCCGGGGCGCAGGTGTTGGCCGCCCTCTGGCCAGGCGAAACGATTCCCCGCACCCCGAGTCGGACTGCCGACTGGCTGGAGGTTGCGGTTGGCCGCTTCGAGGCCTGTAAGGCATCAGCGGCCTGGCTTGGAGCTGGGCAGGCGCTGGAGTTCGTCCGAGCCTGGTATCTTGGGCTGAACCTGGACCAGCTGCGCACCTGGCGGCTGGAGGCCGACGAGGAGATGGAGGAGGTGCGGCCGGCTATCGCTCAGCGTGCCTTGACGATCGCCGAGTGCACTGACATCAGCGTCTTTGCTCCTGAAATAAATGACGATGGCGTTGCCCAGCCGGAGGAATGGTTTGGGCTGGACCCAGCAGCGGGTGAGGACTTGGCGGAGGAGATCGCTTCCAGCGATGAAGGTGAAGACAATGACGTGGAGGAAGGCGAAGACGTCGAGCCGGCCGGTGAAGCGGCCAGCCAGCCCCAGCCTGACCGTGCCTCCAGCAACGAGGCGCGTGCTAGCGCGCCCTCTGCGGGAGGTGGTGATCATGCCGAGGTTCGCCAGCCGGCCACTCCTCCAGCCAGCACTGCCGTCTCTACCGACCTGCCTCACTCGCCAGTCGCTCCCTTGGCTTAATCTGCCGTCCTTGCTTTTCCTGCTTGTTACTCTTTGAACAATTTTTGTTAAACTTGCGCAGTTCCACCCACTGGGGGTGTATTCAAACTATGTTGAATGCTGGCCTTTCGAAGGCCTTTTGTGTAAATATGATCATGTGTGTGTTTGGCTTCCATTCGCGTATGCTTTTTATCTTTAGGCTGTTTCCTTTGCCGCCTTCCCCTAGCTGCTGCCTTCCCAACCGGCAGCTGCTCTGCAGCCTGCGGCTAAGGAAGAACTTGGCTATATTTATTATTATTATTTTTGGGGAAGGCAAGCACTCGAGCTTTCTTAGATTGAAGCGAGGTGAATGGAAGCCGGCCGGCCGGCTACTCTGGTAGTCAGTCGGCGGTGGGAGAAAAACCAGCTTTTGTTATATTAGTCTGTTAGTCCCTAGCCGTTTTTCGTGTGGGCGTCCTTTCCTGCCTTTAACTCTTGCCAGCTGGACAGCCGGTTCTTCGAATTGCGACTTTTGGCAAGAGAAGGCTTGGGTGCCGGCACACTACTTGTTTGACCGCGGGTAGGACTTCTAATATAACTGAAGGCGGCCAGTCCCCGGGCCGACTTAGTCGAACCCGGTGCCAGACGAAAAAAGTGAATGTAATGACATGATCATAAGCATGATACTCTTCTTTTATAGATAAAAGATGGCAGTCCCCGAGCTCTCCTCAGGGGGCCTATTGTCTCGTACTTAGTACAAAAGTTAGCGTGATACATACTGTATTTCAACTGTAAAATCTTCGGAGGAGGTTGGCGTTCCATGGTCGTTCCGACTCTTTGCCGGAGTCGTCTCTCTTTCGTGCCTTCGGCTTCTGTGCGTCGATCAGGTAGTAGGAGTCATTTCCCAGCGCTCTGCTGATGACGAAGGGGCCTTCCCAAGGGGCCGAGAGCTTGTGCTGGCCGGCTGTTCGCTGGATCAGCCAGAGCATGAGGTCGCCTTCTTGGAAAGATCTTGGTTTGACCTTCCGGCTGTGGTAGCGGCGCAAGCCCTACTGGTAGATGGCGGACCAGCTGAGGGCTAACAGCCGGCCTTCTTCTAGCAGGTCGACGCCGTCATCTCGTGCTTCCTTGGCCTCCGCCTCTGTGTACATGGTTACCCAAGGCGAGTCGAACTCGATGTCGGTTGGGATGACCGCCTCGGCACCATTCACGAGGAAGAAAGGAGTGAAGCCGGTTGACTTGTTTGGGGTAGTGCGCAGACTCCAGAGGACGGCCGGCAGCTCATCGAGCCAACAGCCGGCCGAACGTTCCAGTGGTACGACCAGTCGGGGCTTGATGCCGGAAAGGATGAGGCTGTTGGCTCGCTCGACTTGGCCGTTTGACTACGGGTGGGCAACGGACGCTAAGTCCAACCGGATGCCCTGCGTCGCGCAGAAATGTGCCAATGCTCCCTTGGCGAAATTCGTGCCGTTGTCGGTGATGATGCTATGTGGCACGCCGTAGCGAGTTGTTATATCTGCGATGAATGTCACGGCAGTCGGCCCATTCAACTTCTTGATCGGCTTTGCCTCAATCCATTTGGTGAATTTGTCCACGGCAACAAGCAGGTGTGTCATGCCGCCACGCGCCGTCTTGAATGGGCCCACCATGTCCAGTCCCCAGACAGCGAAGGGCCAAGTGAGGGGAATGGTCTTGAGTGCTGAAGCCGGCACGTGTTTCTTGGAGCTGAAGACTTGGCACCCTTTGCAATGTTTAACTAACTCCTTGGCGTCATCCAAAGTAGTCGGCTAAAAGAACCCATGGCGGAAAGCTTTGGCGACAAGTGATCTTGAGGCCGCATGGTGGCCGCATTCTCCTTGGTGGATGTCTCTGAGGATTGCAATGCCCTTCTCTTGCTCGACGCATCGCTGGAAGACTCCAGTGACACTGCGCCTGACGAGCTCTCTATTGACGATTGTGCATGCTCCGGCTCGGCGTTGGACTTGTCTTGCCTCTGTTTCGTCAGCCGGCAGATCTTGGTTTATTAGGAAGTTGAGGATGGACTGAGCCCATGATGGAGCTACGACTTCTTCTATTGCCAGTACGGCTACTGCGACCAGGGCGGGCGGGCTGGTGAAGGAAATATGCCCTAGAGGCAATAATAAAGTTATTATTTATTTCCTTATATCATGATAAATGTTTATTATTCATGCTAGAATTGAATTAACCGGAAACATAATACATGTGTGAATACATAGACAAACAGAGTGTCACTAGTATGCCTCTCTTGACTAGCTCGTTAATCAAAGATGGTTATGTTTCCTAAACATGAACAAAGAGTTGTTATTTGATTAACGGGATCACATCATTAGGTGAATGATCTGATTGACATGACCCATTCCATTAGCTTAGCACCCGATCGTTTAGTATGTTGCTATTGCTTTCTTCATGACTTATACATGTTCCTATGACTATGAGATTATGCAACTCCCGTTTGCCGGAGGAACACTTTGTGTGCTACCAAATGTCACAACGTAAATGGGTGATTATAAAGGTGCTCTACAAGTGTCTCCAAAGGTACATGTTGGGTTGGTGTATTTCGAGATTAGGATTTGTCACTCCGATTGTCGGAGAGGTATCTCTGGGCCCTCTCGGTAATGCACATCACATAAGCCTTGCAAGCATTGCAACGAATGAGTTAGTTGCGAGATGATGTATTACGGAACGAGTAAAGAGACTTGCTGGTAACGAGATTGAACTAGGTATTGAGATACCGATGATCGAATCTCGGGCAAGTAACATATCGATGACAAAGGGAACAACGTATGTTGTTATGCGGTTTGACCGATAAAGATCTTCGTAGAATATGTAGGAGCCAATATGAGCATCCAGGTTCCGCTATTGGTTATTGACCGGAGATGTGTCTCGGTCATGTCTACATTGTTCTCGAACCCGTAGGGTCCACACACTTAAGGTTTCAATGATAGTTATATTATGAGTTTATGATTTTTGATGTACCGAAGTTAGTTCCGAGTCCCGGATGTGATCACGGACATGACGAGGAGTCTCGAAATGGTCGAGACATAAAGATTGATATATTGGACGGCTATATTTGGACACCGGAAGTGTTCCGGGTGATTTCGGAGAAAACCGGAGAGCCGGAGGGTTACCGGAACCCCCCCGGGAGGAGTAATGGGCCATATGGGCCTTAGTGGAGAGAGAGAGGGGCAGCCAAAGGTGGGCCGCGCGCCTCCTCCCCCCTGGTCCGAATTGGACTAGGAGAGGGGGGGGGGGCGGCGCCCCCCTTTCCTTCTCCCTCCCCACTTCTTTCCCCCTCCTAGTAGGAGTCCTACTCCTACTAGGAGGAGGACTCCTCCTTGGCGCACCATAGGGGCCGGCCGGCCTCCTCCCCTTGATCCTTCATATACGGGGGCAGGGGGCACCCCTAGACACACAAGTTGATCCACGTGATCATATTCTTAGCCGTGTGCGGTGCCCCCTTCCACCATAATCCTCGATAATATTGTAGCGGTGCTTAGGCGAAGCCCTGCGACGGTAGTACATCAAGATCGTCACCACGCCGTCGTGCTGACGGAACTCTTCCCTGACACTTTGCTGGATCGGAGTCCGGGGATCGTCATCGAGCTGAACGTGTGCTAAAACTCGGAGGTGCCGTAGTTTCGGTGCTTGATCGGTCGGGCCGTGAAGACGTACGACTACATCAACCGCGTTGTGCTAACACTTCCGCTGTCGGTCTACAAGGGTACGTAGATCACACTCTCCCCTCTCGTTGCTATGCATCACCATGATCTTGCGTGTGCGTTGGAATTTTTTTGAAATTACTACGTTCCCCAACAGTGGCATCCGAGCCTAGGTTTTATATGTTGATGTTATATGCACGAGTAGAACACAAGTGAGTTGTGGGCGATATAAGTCATACTGCTTACCAGCATGTCATACTTTGGTTCGGCGGTATTGTTGGACGAAGCGACCCGGACCGACATTACGCATACGCTTACGCGAGACCGGTTCTGCCGACGTGCTTTGCACATAGGTGGCTTGCGGGTGACAGTTTCTCCAACTTTAGTTGAACCGAGTATGGCTACGTCCGGTCCTTGCGAAGGTTAAAACAGCACCAACTTGACAAACTATCGTTGTGGTTTTGATGCGTAGGTAAGATTGGTTCTTGCTTAAGCCCGTAGCAGCCACGTAAAACTTGCAACAACAAAGTAGAGGACGTCTAACTTGTTTTTGCAGGGCATGTTGTGATGTGATATGGTCAAGACATGATGCTAAATTTTATTGTATGAGATGATCATGTTTTTTAACCGAGTTATCGGCAACTGGCAGGAGCCATATGGTTGTTGCTTTATTGTATGCAATGCAATCGCGCTGTAATGCTTTACTTTATCACTAAGCAGTAGCGATAGTCATGGAAGCATAAGATTGGCGAGACGACAACGATGCTACGATGGAGATCAAGGTGTCGCGCCGATGACGATGGTGATCACAACGGTGCTTCGAAGATGGAGATCACAAGCACAAGATGATGATGGCCATATCATATCACTTATATTGATTGCATGTGATGTTTATCTTTTATGCATCTTATCTTGCTTTGATTGACGGTAGCATTATAAGATGATCTCTCACTAATTATCAAGAAGTGTTCTCCCTGAGTATGCACCGTTGCGAAAGTTCTTCGTGCTGAGACACCACGTGATGATCTGGTGTGATAGGCTCTACGTTCAAATACAACGGGTGCAAAACAGTTGCACACGCGGAATACTCAGGTTATACTTGACGAGCCAAGCATATACAGATATGGCCTCGGAACACGGAGACCGAAAATGTCAAGCATGAATCATATAGTAGATATGATCAACATAGTGATGTTCACCAATGAAACTACTCCATCTCACGTGATGATCGGACATGGTTTAGTTGATTTGGATCACGTAATCACTTAGAGGATTAGAGAGATGTCTATCTAAGTGGGAGTTTTTAAGTAAATTAATTGAACCTAAATTTATCATGAAACTTAGTACTTGATAGTATCTTGCTTGTTTATGCTTGATTGTAGATAGATGGCTCGTGCTGTTGTTCCGTTGAATTTTAATGCGTTCCTTGAGAAAGAGAAGTTGAAAGATGATGGTAGCAATTACGCGGACTGGGTCCGTAACTTGAGGATTATCCTCATTGCTGCACAGAAGAATTACATCCTGGAAGCACCGCTGGGTGCCAGGCCTGCTGCTAGAGCAACACCAGATGTTATGAACGTCTGGCAGAGCAAAGCTGATGACTACTCGATAGTTCAGTGTGCCATGCTTTACGGCTTAGAATCGGGACTTCAACGATGTTTTGAACGTCATGGAGCATATGAGATGTTCCAGGAGTTGAAGTTAATATTTCAAGCAAATGCCCGGATTGAGAGATATGAAGTCTCCAATAATTTCTATAGCTGCAAGATGGAGGAGAACCGTTCTGTCAGTGACCATATACTCAAAATTTCTGGGTATAATAATCACTTGATTCAATTGGGAGTTAATCTTCCAGATGATTGCGTCATTGACAGAATTCTCCAATCACTGCCACCAAGCTACAAGAGCTTCGTGATGAACTATAATATGCAAGGGATGAATACGACTATTCCCGAGCTCTTCGCAATGCTGAAAGCTGCGGAGGTAGAAATCAAGAAGGAGCATCAAGTGTTGATGGTCAACAAGACCACTAGTTTCAAGAAAAAGGGCAAAGGGAAGAAGAAGAAGGGGAACTTCAAAAAGAACAGCAAGCAAGTTGCTACTCAAGAGAAGAAACCCAAACCTGGACCTAAGCTTAAAACTGAGTGCTTCTACTGCAAGCAGACTGGTCACTAGAAGCGGAACTGCCCCAAGTATTTGGCGGATAAGAAGGATGGCAAGGTGAACAAAGGTATATGTGATATACATGTTATTGATGTGTACCTTACTAATGCTCGCATTAGCACCTGGGTATTTGATACTGGTTCTGTTGCTAATATTTGCAACTCGAAACAGGGACTACGGATTAAGCGAAGATTGGCTAAGGACGAGGTGACGATGCGCGTGGGAAACGGTTCCAAAGTCAATGTGATCGCAGTCGGCATGCTACCTCTACATCTACCTTCGGGATTAATATTAGACCTAAATAATTGTTATTTGGTGCCAGTGTTAAGCATGAACATTATATCTGGATCTTGTTTGATGCGAGACGGTTATTCATTTAAATCTGAGAATAATGGTTGTTCTATTTATATGAGTAATATCTTTTATGGTCATGCACCCTTAAAGAGTGGTCTATTTTTATTTGAATCTCGATAGTAGTGACACACATATTCATAGTGTTGAAGCCAAAAGATGCAGAGTTGATAATGATAGTGAAACTTATTTGTGGCACTGCCGTTTGGGTCATATCGGTATAAAGCGCATGAAGAAACTCCATACTGATGGGCTTTTGGAACCACTTGATTATGAATCACTTGGTACTTGTGAACCGTGCCTTATGGGTAAGATGACAAAAACACCGTTCTCCAGTACTATGGAGAGAGCAACAGATTTGTTGGAAATCATACATACAGATGTATGTGGTCCGATGAACGTTGAGGCTCGTGGCGGATATCGTTATTTTCTCACCTTCACAGATGACTTAAGCAGATATGGGTATATCTACTTAATGAAACACAAGTCTGAAACATTTGAAAAGTTCAAAGAATTTCAGAGTGAAGTTGAAAATCATCATAACAAGAAAATAAAATTCATACGATCTGATCATGGGGGAGAATATTTGAGTTACGAGTTTGGTGTACATTTGAAAAATTGTGGAATAGTTCCGCAACTCACGCCACCCGGAACACCACAGCGTAATGGTGTGTCCGAACGTCATAATCGTACTTTACTAGATATGGTGCGATCTATGATGTCTCTTACAGATTTACCGCTATTGTTTTGGGGATACGCTCTAGAGACGGCCGCATTCACGTTAAATAGGGCACCATCAAAATCCGTTGAGATGACGCCTTATGAACTGTGGTTTGGCAAGAAACCAAAGTTGTCATTTCTGAAAGTTTGGGGCTGCGATACTTATGTGAAAAAGCTTCAACCTGATAAGCTCGAACCCAAATCGGAGAAATGTGTCTTCATAGGATATCCAAAGGAAACTATTGGATACACCTTCTATCACAGATCCGAAGGCAAGACTTTTGTTGCTAAATTCGGAAACTTTCTGGAGAAGGAGTTTCTCTAGAAAGAAGTGAGTGGGAGGAAAGTAGAACTTGACGAGGTAATTGTACCTACTCCCTTATTGGAAAGTAGTACATCACAAAAACCTGTTTCTGTGACACCTACACCAGTTAGTGAGGAAGCTAATGATGATGATCATGAAACTTCAGAACAAGATACTACTGAACATCGTAGATCAACCAGAGTGAGATCCGCGCCAGAGTGGTACGGTAATCCTGTTCTGGAAGTCATGCTACTAGATCATGATGAACCTATGAACTATGAAGAAGCGATGGTGAGCCCAGATTCCGCAAAATGGCTTGAAGCCATGAAATCTAAGATGGATCCATGTATGAGAACAAAGTATGGAGTTTGGTTGACTTGCCCGATGATCGGCAAGCAATTGAGAATAAATGGATCTTCAAGAAGAAGACTGACATTGACGGTAATATTACTGTCTACAAAGCTCGACTTGTCGCAAAAGGTTTTCGGCAAGTTCAAGGGATTGACTACGATGAGACCTTCTCACCCGTAGCGATGCTTAAGTCTGTCCGAATCATGTTAGCAATTGCCGCATTTTATGATTATGAAATTTGGCAGATGGATGTCAAAACTGCATTCCTGAATGGATTTCTGGAAGAAGAGTTGTATATGATGCAACCAGAAGGTTTTGTCAATCCAAAGGGAGCTAACAAAGTGTGCAAGCTCCAGCGATCCATTTATGGACTGGTGCAAGCCTCTCAGAGTTGGAATAAACGCTTTGATAGTGTGATCAAAGCATTTGGTTTTATACAGACTTTTGGAGAAGCCTGTATTTACAAGAAAGTGAGTGGGAGCTCTGTAGCATTTCTGATATTATATGTGGATGACATATTACTAATTGGAAATGATATAGAATTTCTGGATAGCATAAAGGGATACTTGAATAAGAGTTTTTCAATGAAAGACCTCGGTGAAGCTGCTTACATATTAGGCATTAAGATCTATAGAGATAGATCAAGACGCTTAATTGGACTTTCACAAAGCACATACCTTGACAAAGTTTTGAAGAAGTTCAAAATGGATCAAGCAAAGAAAGGGTTCTTGCCCGTGTTACAAGGTGTGAAATTGAGTAAGACTCAATGCCCGACCACTGCAGAAGATAGAGAGAAAATGAAAGATGTTCCCTATGCTTCAGCCATAGGCTCTATCATGTATGCAATGCTGTGTACCAGACCTGATGTGTGCCTTGCTATAAGTCTAGTAGGGAGGTACCAAAGTGATCCAGGAGTGGATCACTGGACAACGGTCAAGAACATCCTGAAATACCTGAAAAGGACTAAGGATATGTTTCTCATATATGGAGGTGACAAAGAGCTCATCGTAAAAGGTTACGTTGATGCAAGCTTTGACACTGATCCGGACGATTCTAAATCGCAAACCGGATACGTGTTTACATTAAACGGTGGAGCTGTTAGTTGGTGCAGTTCTAAACAAAGCGTTGTAGCGGGATCTACATGTGAGGCGGAGTACATAGCTGCTTCGGAAGTAGCAAATGAAGGAGTCTGGATGAAGGAGTTCATATCCGATCTAGGTGTCATACCTAGTGCATCGGGTCCAATGAAAATCTTTTGTGACAATACTGGTGCTATTGCCTTGGCAAAGGAATCCAGATTTCACAAGAGAACCAAGCACATCAAGAGACGCTTCAATTCCATCCGGGATCTAGTCCAAGTGGGAGACATAGAGATTTGCAAGATACATACGGATCTGAATGTTGCAGACCCGTTGACTAAGCCTCTTCCACAAGCAAAACATGATCAGCACCAAGGCTCCATGGGTGTTAGAATCATTACTGTGTAATCTAGATTATTGACTCTAGTGCAAGTGGGAGACTGAAGGAAATATGCCCTAGAGGAAATAATAAAGTAATTATTTATTTCCTTATATCATGATAAATGTTTATTATTCATGCTAGAATTGTATTAACCGAAAACATAATACATGTGTGAATACATAGACAAACAAAGTGTCACTAGTATGCCTCTACTTGACTAGCTCGTTAATCAAAGATGGTTATGTTTCTAACCATGAACAAAGAGTTGTTATTTGATTAACGGGATCACATCATTAGGTGAATGATCTGATTGACATGACCCATTCCATTAGCTTAGCACCCGATCGTTTAGTATGTTGCTATTGCTTTCTTCATGACTTATACATGTTCCTATGACTATGAGATTATGCAACTCCCGTTTTGCCGGAGGAACACTTTGTGTGCTACCAAACGTCACAATGTAAATGGGGGATTATAAAGGTGCTCTACAGGTGTCTCCAAAGGTACATGTTGGGTTGGCGTATTTCGAGATTAGGATTTGTCACTCCGATTGTCGGAGAGGTATCTCTGGGCCCTCTCGGAAATGCACATCACATAAGCCTTGCAAGCATTGCAACGAATGAGTTAGTTGCGAGATGATGTATTATGGAATGAGTAAAGAGACTTGCCGGTAACGAGATTGAACTAGGTATTGAGATACTGACGATCGAATCTCGGGCAAGTAACATACCGATGACAAAGGGAACAACGTATGTTGTTACGCGGTCTGACCGATAAAGATCTTCGTATAATATGTAGGAGCCAATATGAGCATCCAGGTTCCGCTATTGGTTATTGACCGGAGACGTGTCTCGGTCATGTCTACATTGTTCTCGAACCCATAGGGTCCGCACGCTTAAGGTTTCGATGACAGTTATATTATGAGTTTATGAGATTTGATGTACCGAAGTTAGTTCGGAGTCCCGGATGTGATCATGGACATGACGAGGAGTCTCGAAATGGTCGAGACATAAAGATTGATATATTGGACGGCTATATTCGGACACCGGAAGTGTTCCGGGTGATTTCGGAGAAAATCGGAGAGCCGGAGGGTTACCGGAACCCCCCCCCCCGGGAGGAGTAATGGGCCATATGGGCCTTAGTGGAGAGAGAGAGGGGCAGCCAAAGGTGGGCCGCGCGCCTCCTCCCCCCTGGCCCGAATTGGACTAGGAGAGGGGGGGCGCCGCCCCCCTTTCCTTCTCCCTCCCTACTTCTTTCCCCCTCCTAGTAGGAGTCCTACTCCTACTAGGAGTCCTACTCCTACTAGGAGGAGGACTCCTCCTTGGCGCACCATAGGGGCCGGCCGGCCTCCTCCCCTTGATCCTTTATATACGGGGCAGGGGGCACCCCTAGACACACAAGTTGATCCACGTGATCATATTCTTAGCCGTGTGCGATGCCCCCTTCCACCATAATCCTCGATAATATTGTAGCGGTGCTTAGGCGAAGCCCTGCGACGGTAGTACATCAAGATCGTCATCACGCCGTCGTGCTGACGGAACTCTTCCCCGACACTTTGCTGGATCGGAGTCCGGGGATCGTCATCGAGCTGAACGTGTGCTAAAACTCGGAGGTGCCGTAGTTTCGGTGCTTGATCGGTCGAGCCGTGAAGATGTACGACTACATCAACCGCGTTTTGCTAACGCTTCCGCTGTCGGTCTACAAGGGTACGTTGATCACACTCTCCCCTCTCGTTGCTATGCATCACCATGATCTTGCGTGTGCATAGGAATTTTTTTGAAATTACTACGTTCCCCAACAGCTGGGTGGTGAAATGCTGGAGTCGGCCGCCGCCTGTTGTGTTGGTGCAGTCCCCGGGCCGACTACCGCAGTCCTCGAGCCGGGTGTGGCAGTCCCCGGGTCGGGCGTAACTACGGAAGTCCCCGAGCCGCCTACTGACGTCCCCGGGCCGACTATCAAAGTCCCTGGGTCACCTGCTTGGTTCTTCGAGCCGGACCCGGCCGCGTCGAGGCCAGGCGGCACGAAGATGGAATCGGACTCTGGAGACGGCTTGATAGACGGCTTGAGGAGGCGTTGCAGAGAGACACCGGTTGGTATTGCCTGCCGAGTGGAGCCTATTCGAGCCAGGGTATCGGCTGGCTCATTGTCGGCTCGCGGTACATGGAGGAACTCGCATCCTTCAAAGTACCCGCTGATCTGCTGAACGAGGAAGCGGTAGCTTGCCATATTTGCGTCCTTGGCGTCCCAGTCGCCGGATGATTGCTGGACTACCAAGTCCGAGTCGCCGTATCATAGGATCCGGCGTATGCCGAGCTCTTTGGCAAGCCGGAGCCCGTGTATGAGCGCCTCGTACTCGGCCACGTTGTTGGAGGCGGCAAAGTGAGTTTGCAGCATGTATCTGAGCTTGTCGCCTTTGGTAGAGGTGAGGATGATGCCGGCTCCCAAGCCGGTGCGCATCTTGGACCCGTCGAAGTGCATGCGCCAATGAGTGGAGTCGGGAGCTGGCGGTAGGTACTGGGTCTCGGCCTAGTCGACGAGGAAGTCGGCCAATGCTTGGGACTTGATGGCGGTGCGAGGCTGGTAGAAGATCGTGTAGGGGGCCAGCTCGATGGCCCATTTCGCCACCCGACCGGATGCATCCCGGCTGCCTATGATCTCGGCAAGCGGGGCGGTGCATACGACCGTGATGGGGTGCTCTTGGAAGTAGGGCTTCAGCTTCTTGGCGGCGAAGTACACGCCATAGCACATCTTCTGGTAATGCGGGTAGTTCTGCTTTGAGGTAGACATCACCTCAATCAAATAGTACACCGGCCTCTGGACCGGCTGGGCTCAGCCCTCTTCTGGGCGCTGGACTACGATGACGATGCTGACCACTCGGCTGGTTGCAGCAACGTAGAGGAGCATGGGCTCTTTCTCAGTCGGTGCCGCCAGGACAGGCGGCGTGGCCAGCATCTTCTTCAGCTCGTGAAAAGCTTGGTCAGCTTGGTCGTTCCACTCGAAGTGTGTGGTCTTCTTCATGAGGCGGTAGAGGGGGAGAGCTTTTTCTCCGAGCCGGCTGATGAAGCGGTTCAGGGAGGCCAAGCACCCGGTGAATTTCTGGACGTCTCGAAGTTTGGTGGGAATCGTCATTCTCTCAATGGCCTTGATCTTTACTGGGTTGCATTCGATGCCGCTTCGGAGACTAGGAAGCCTAGGAGCTGGCCGGCTGGCACTCCGAACACGCATTTCTCGGGGTTGAGCTTGATCTGGAACCGGCGCAGGTTTTCAAATGTTTCCTTGAGGTCCTCCAGCAAGGTGTCGCGCTTCTCCGTCTTCACCACAATGTCATCCACGTAGACGTCGGCATTTCTGCCGAGCTGCTTGAGGAAGCACTTCTGCATGCAACGCTGAAAAGTGGCACCGGCATTTCTCAAGCCGAATGTCATAGTCAGGTAGCAGAAAGCTCCGAATGGCGTGATGAAGGAGGTCTTCAGGCGGTCAGCCGGATCTAGCTTTATCTGGTGGTATCCTGAGTAAGCATCCAAGAAGCTCAACAGCTCGCATCCGGCCGTGGAGTCTATCACTTGATCAGTCCTTGGCAGGGCAAAGGGATCTTTGGGGCAGGCCTTGCTGAGGCTCGTGTAGTCTATGCACATGTGCCAATTTTTGTTCTTCTTTAGCACGAGGACCGGGTTGGCGAGCCACTCTGGAAAGAAAACCTCCATAATGAAGCCGGCTGCCAGAAGCCGGGCTATCTCCTCTCCCACAATCCTTCTTTTCTCCTCCGACAGTCGGCGGAGGGGTTGTTTGACTGGCTTTGCGCCTTCTCGGACGTGTAGCTTGTGCTCGGCGAATTCCTTCAGAACACCTGGCATGTCCTTAGGGGACCATGCAAAGATATCCCGATTCTCACGGAGGAAGTCGGCGAGCTCGCCTTCCTATTTGCTGTTTAGGTTTTCCCCGATAACGGCAAACCTTTCTGGGTGCTCGGGGTCAAGAGGTATCTTCTTTGTCTCCTTGGCCGGCTGGAAAGATCCTTGGGCATCACATTCCTTGGGATCGGGGGGCGGGGCCGGGTGTTTGCCGGCCATGGCCCCGACTCGGTCCAACATCTTCTTTTGTTCGGCAATCACAAGGGACTCGGCCAGTCGGCTGCTGGCTGCAGCGCACTCGGAAGATTTCTTGTAATCGCCGGCTATGGTGATGATGCCCTTGGTGCTCGGCATCTTCATCTTGAGGTAAGCATAGTGGGGAACAGCCATGAACCTGGCCAAGGCAGGACGGCCGAGCAATGCATGGTAGGGGCTCTCCAGGTCCACCACTTCAAACCAGATCGCTTCTCGGAGGAAATGATCCTTGTCCCCAAAGAGAACATCAATCTTGATCTTGCCAATGGGGGCGCAGGACAGGCCAGGTACAATGCCATGGAACACAGTCCGGGTAGGCATGAGTTGCTTCGTCTTGACGTTCAGCTTCTCCAGGGTGTCACGGTACAGGATGCTGATGTTGCTCCCGCCGTCTATCAGCACGTGGGAGAAATGGGCGGCGCGTCTGTCCGTTGCAAGGGTGGCATCCAAAACCAACGTATAAGAGCCGGGAGATGGCATCACCTCTGGGTGGTCGCCCCGGCTCCAGCTGATAGGCTATTCTGACCAGTGCATGTGCTCAGCGGGGTTGGTAGCGACCACGTTGACTTCTTGGTGCTCTCGGCGTCTGCTACACCGGCCTTCGGGCTGGCTTGTGAAGACGACATAGATGGCATGCTCGTCGGGGAACTCATCATGCACAGCTCCGAGTGCTGGCCGAGCGGTCGGCGGCTGAGGAGACGGAGGCGGCGAGCCAGCAGGCGGAGGCGGCGCGAGCCCTTCGCCTTTGGAGATTCAGGTGAGCCAGTGGCACTTCCGGGTTGTGTGGTTGGAAGGCTTCACGCCGCTGTGGAACTTGCATGGGGCGTCGAGAGTTTGCTCGTAGGAGAAGGTCGGCTGCCAGGCCGGCCTGCCGCCCTTCGGCTTCTTGGGTGCGGGCCGCCCTTCGGGCTGCTTGTCCTCGACTGTGGCCACCTGCCGGCTAGTGGAGACCGGCACGGGGCCCTTGCACTTGTGGTCGTTCTGGTACGGGCGTCGGCCGGAGTCCCCAGCCGGCGTCTTGGGCGACGGGTTGATTACCTTCCCGGACGCGTCTACCCGGAGTTCAGTCTTCATTGAGGAGTCGGCGGTGGCGTACTTGTCCGCTATGACCAGAAGCTCGTCGAGGGTAGTCGGCTCGCCGCAGAGGAGCTTGTGCTTAAGGAGGGTGCCTTCTCAGCATCCGGCGGTGAAGTATTCTATGGCTTGCACCTCGTGCACCCCTTCGCAGGAGTTGCGGAGCTCGGCCCAACGCGTGAGGTAGTCGCGGGTGGATTCGGTGGGGCCTTGTATGCACAAGGAGAGCTGTCTGGGCTTGGGGGCCCGCTTGTAGGTGCTGGTGAAGTTGCGGACGAAGGCCTCCATGAAGTCTAGCTAGCTGTTGATGCTGTAGGGCCTGAGGCTATTGAGCCAGGTCCGCGCCATGCCTTGCAGCATGAGGGGCATGTACTTCACGGCAACGCGCCTGTTGCCGTTTGCTATGCGAACCGCTGTGGAGTAGTCGATCAACCAATCTTCCGGCTTCACGGAGCCGTTGTGCTTGGGCGTGTCTCTTGGGAGCGAGAACCCTTTGGGAAAGGGCTCGTCGCGGATGCGGGGGCCGAAACAAGGCGGGCCGACATCATCTTCTTCTTCCAACGCCAGGGATCGCGCTAGGCGGTCGATCCGATGGCGGGCGTCGTTCTCGCCGACTCCTTCGCGGCGGCCTAGCCGGCCGCTGAGAGTCGGGTGCGCCACTGGCGGCGGGGCGGGATATCTCTCTCCACGGGGCGGAGGCGGAGGCGGGTCGCCCCGCCATTCCATGGCTCGGGGATGACCGTCCGCGTCTCGCTCGATGGAGATCCGGGTCCGGCTGTGGCTGGCAGCCGGCTCCTTCTCGTGTCGCGCACGGATTTTACGCGCAGTCGGCGTCTGGGACGTCGCGTCGTGCTCTCGGCGCGGGGGAGGGCTTCCCGCACTGGAGTCGGCTTCGTGCCGCTGTGCGGCTGCATCGATTAGTTGCTGGATGCGTCTGGTCATGTGGGGGAGTTCTTTGGCCCCCAGTCCATCTAGCTCGTCTACGGCCGCCTGGGCAGTGCGCAGGTTCTCGAGCGGAGTGGCGTAGACTGGGCGGTCGACTCCTAGCGTGTCGGCGAGGGCAGCGCCGCGCTGTCTGACAACGCCGGCTCGGCTTGGCCCGCCTGGGGGCGGCGTGCCAAAGGCGGCGCGGTCGGCTTCGCGCTGGTGGGCCTCGGTGAGGCGTCTCATGGAAGCCAACTTCCAGCCCTCCGCGAAGAGGGCGAGGCGGCGAGCCTCGAGTGCTTCGGCGTCGGCATCGGCCGGGAGGGGGATGGACAAGTCGTGGACCGCTGCATGCGGGGCGTCGAGGGCATTCTCGCCAGAAGCGCCACCGTGGCCGATGACCATCACCTCGGTGGTGGCGCCGTCGCAGCCATCGGCCCGGGGAAGAGGGTCGTTGTAGATCGCGACGTCGGTGGGGAAAGCGTCGAGCGAGGCCGTGTCGGAGTCGACAGGCATCGGATCGGTGGAGCCAACAGACTCCAAGTCCACAGCAAGCTCGCCGGAGACGTGGAGCTGGCCGAGGAGGTTGACGAGGTGGTCGGTGCCCCGTTAGAGGCGAGCTCGTCAGAGATGAGGGTCTTGTCAAGGAGATCGGCGAGGCTGCTCCCTGCGCAGACGTTGGCGACGCCTTGCAGCGCGTCGTGGCAAGCGCCATCGGGCGTGCCGGGCTGGCTACGCTCGCTGGGGAGGAAGAGGGTTCCCGTCCAGAACAGGTCTCCGGACGACGGTGCACCTAGCCCCACGGTGGGCGCCAAATGTCGGGTGGTAGGTGCGACATATGCCAATGGGTGGCTTATCATTGTGGGAGCCAGTAACACGTCACCGGTGCCTGGAAGCGGGATGAGGCGAAGACATGCACGCCGGCGAATCTTACCCAGCTTCGGGGCTCTCCGTGGAGATAACACCCCTACTGCTGCTCTACGGGGTCTCCGCATGATCACTAGATGAACGAGTGGCTACAAGATGCTCCTTGAGCTGTTTGGCGAGAGGAAGAAGAAGGGCACGGCTAGCTCTCCTCTCCTCCCTATGTGGTGTTTAAAACTAGCTTCGATCCCCCTTTGCATGGGTGCCCCGGGGGGTTTATATAGGCTCGCCCCCCGGGGGTACAATGGTAATCCGGCTGGGCATGGGCCCCAGCCGTCTGTGTCTACGCTCGCCGGCTTCTGCGCTGGCTGCTGGGGCCCGCCGGCTGGTGGGCCCCGCCGGCTACCGGCTCCTTGGTTGACAGGCAGTCCCCACTGTCAAGGGCCTTGTCGGTGGCTGGTTACTGTTGCCTCAACCTGGTGACAAGGGCTTCGCCGAGGTGGGCGTGGCTACAGTGCCGCCGCTCGGCGGGCGATCGCTGTAGCCTCACCGCGTCTTGTCTCCTTAATGGGGCGTCTCCTTCGAGGGAGGAGGCAAGCCGGCTACGGGGAGCCGGCCCTGTCTTGGGCCGACTGGGGGAGGCCTGGCCGCCTTCGGGTGTCTCTCTGCCTAGAGGGGCCCACCACCCGTGGGCCGCGCTGACAGCCCTTCGTGGGTGGCGTCAGGGTCAACATGGCAATAGTGCCGCGCCGAACGGGTCATGGCCACCCCGTACGGCGCACTGTGCCAGGCGTGCTCCGGGATTCGGGGGTGGCAGGCTTTACTATAGCCACGCCCCACCACATCGCCGTTATGTGGATGCAGACTTCGAGGGTACGACCTTAACCGTTTATTGGGAGCCGTCCTCTTGGAGTCGGCCTTCTCGTGGCCGGCTTCTTGGAGACGGCCCTCCTGCGGCTTTCTTTATGAGGGCTAAAGCAGGGCCGTCTTCCGATAGTCGGCCTGGGAGACAGACAGCAAGGGGAAGGCGGCCCCACGTCTTGGATTCTTGAGGGCCGGATCGCCTTGTAATTTTTTTCAGAAGGGCCAGAGGGAGCCGGCTAGGCTACCCGTGGTCATTTACTCTGACAGGTGGCTCGGCTCTTAGCAGTGGAGTTCATCCGAGAGATCTACCACTCTGAGTGGCTCGCCAACGTTGTCATGGTCCCCAAGAAGGACAAGTCGCTTCGCATGTGCATTGACTTTAAACATATCAATCGGGCCTGCCCGAAAGACCATTTTCCGCTCCCCCGCATCGACCAGATAGTCGACTCGACTGCGGGATGTGAGCGACTGTCTTTTTTAGACGCCTATTCCGGGTAGCACCAGATCCGTCTGTATGGGCCTGACAAGATCAAAACAGCTTTCATCACTCCGTTCGGGTGCTTTTGTTATGTTACCATGCTATTCGGCCTCAAGAATGCCGGAGCCACATTCATGAGGATGATTCAGAAGTGTTTGCCCAGTCAAATCAGTCGGAATGTGGAAGCATACATGGATGATATTGTGGTCAAGTCACGGAAGGGTTCCGACCTGCTGACTGACCTTGCTGAAACCTTTGCCAACCTCAGGAGGTATGATATCAAGCTTAATCCATCAAAGTGCACATTTGGAGTTCCTGGCGGAAAGTTACTCGGTTTCCTCGTTTCCGAACGGGGAATCGACGCCAATCCGGAAAAAGTCAGTACTATACTCCGAATGAAAAGTCCTGTGCGAGTGCACGACGTCCAGAAGCTTACTGGTTGCTTGGCCGCTTTAAGTCGATTCATCTCTCGTCTCGTTGAAAAGGCATTGCCTCTTTACCGATTGATGAAGAAGTTAGACAAGTTCGAGTGGACTCCTAAAGCTGACGCAGCGTTTGCAGAGCTCAAAGCTCTGCTCTCCACCCAGCCGGTGCTTGCTGCCCCAATCAACAAAGAGCCTTTGCTGCTTTACATCGCAGCCACGGGACAAGTCGTCAGTACGGTACTTACGGTCAAGCGGGAAGAAGAAGGAAAAGCCTTCAAAGTTCAGCGCCCAGTATATTATATTTCTGAAGTTTTGACCCCGTCGAAGCAAAGATATCCTCATTATCAGAAGCTTTTATATGGGATTTATATGACCACAAAGAAGGTTGCTCACTACTTCTCTGATCATTCCATTATAGTTGTCAGCGACGCTCCATTGTCAGAGATCCTGCACAACAGAGATGCAACTGGTCGAGTGGCAAAATAGGCGACTGAACTCCTTCCTCTAGATATCAAGTTTGAGACAAAGAAAGCTATCAAGTCCCAGGCAATAGCAGATTTCGTCGCCGAGTGGATTGAACAGCAACTGCCGACTCAGGTTCACTCGGAGCAACTGTTGAATGGTTCCGGTGCCGGGGTAGTATTGGTCTCCCCCCGAGGAGATAAGCTCAGATATGTCCTTCAAATCCACTTTGATTCCTCCAATAACGAGGCCGAATATGAAGCACTTTTATATGGGTTGCGCATGGCCATTTCACTCGGCGTCCGTCGCCTCATGGTCTATGGCGACTCAGATTTGGTGGTTAATCAGGTGATGAAGGAGTGGGACGTCAGAAGTCCAGCCATGACTGGTTATTGCAATGTAGTAAGAAAGCTGGAGAAGAAATTCGAGGGGTTAGAACTTCATCACATACCCCGACTGAAAAATCAAGCATCCGATGATTTGGCAAAAATAGGTTCCAAAAGAGAGGCCATTCCCAGCAATGTGTTTTTGGAACACATCCACACACCATCAGTTGAGGAGGATCCCTTCACTGAAGAGGCCCCGCAGCCAAAAAGTGCCACGGATCCGACTGAAGTTGAAGTTCTAGTTGTGGTCGACCTGATCATGGAAGTCTTGGTCATCACTCTCGAATGGACAATACCGTACATCGCGTACATCCTAAGTAAAGAACTCCCAGAGGACGAAGAAGAGGCTCGACAGATCGTCCATCAATCCAAGGCCTTTACAGTCATAAAGGGACATTTGTATAGAGAAAGCGCCACTGGAGTCAGTCAGAAGTGTATAACACCAGAAGAAGGTCAGATGATCCTTGATGATATCCACTCAGGGACCTGTGGTCATCATGCGTCCTCTCGGACCATTGTGGCTAAAGCATACCGAGCGGGATTCTACTGGCCAAGAGCGAATGAAATGGCGAAAGAGATAGTCGACAAATGTGAAGGATGTCAGTATTACTCCAATATGTCGCACAAGCCCACGTCAGCCCTGAAAACCATTCCACTCATCTGGCCCTTCGCTGTTTGGGGGCTAGACATGGTTGGACCACTGAGAACGGTCAGGAGCAGCTTCACTCATGTGCTAGTAGCAGTCGACAAGTTCACCAAGTTGATTGAAGCTAAGCCTATCAAGAAACCTGATGCTTGCACTGCTATCAGTTTCATCAGAGAGTTGATATTCAGATATGGAGTTCCGCACAACATCATCACCGACAATGGGTCAAACTTCGATTCTGACAAATTCAGGGCCTTTTGTGCCTCACAGGGCACACGAGTCGACTACGCTTCGGTCGCTCACCCCCAGTCGAATGGACAAGCGGAAAGAGCAAACGGCTTAATTCTCAAAGGACCGAAACCTCGATTGATGCGCGATCTCAAGCATGCAGCAGGTGCATGGGTCGACGAGCTTCCATCAGTTCTTTGGGGATTGAGGACAACCCCGAACCAATCGACCGGAAGAACCCCATTCTTTCTGGTCTACGGGGCCGAAGCAGTTTTGCCGAGTGACCTGCTTCACAACGCACCCCGAGTCGAGCTCTACTCTGAAGATGAAGCAGAACAAGCCCGGCAGGACGCAGTCGACCTCCTGGAAGAAGAAAGAGAAATGGCCATGATCCGATCGACCATCTATCAGCAAGACTTGCGTCGATTCCATGCCAGAAATGTGAAGAGTCGAGCCTTCCAAGAAGGAGACTTGGTCCTCCGAGTGGATCAACAGAAACCACACAAACTCGCTCCTACTTGGGAAGGTCCCTTCATAGTCACCAGAGTCCTCCACAATGGAGCGTACCACCTTTATAATGTCGATCGCCAGATTGATGAGCCACGAGCCTGGAATGCGGAGCTACTCCGCCCGTTTTATACTTGAATTCTTACTCGGATGAGATATAATAAGAAAAACTTCTATAGTTTATTTATCAAAGACAAGAGAGTTATAATTTTCCCAGTGATTGTTATTGTTTTTGTTTGCGTGGGAAATCCCCCAGCGGGTGGCTTAGTTGCGAATCCGTTTCGCCTAAGTTTGTAAAAATAATTTCCTACCGAGTGGTGAGCCAGCCTTCCACTCGGGGGCTTAGCTGCGAACCCGTTTCGCCTAAGTATTTGAAAATCCTACCGACTGGTGAGCGGCCCTCCCACTCAGGGGCTTAGCTGCGAACCCGTTTCGCCTAAGTATTTGAAAATCCTACCGAGTGGTGAGCGACCCTCCCACTCGGGGGCTTAGCTGCAGTCCAGTACTCGCCTAAGTATTTGAAAATCCTACCGAGTGGTGAGCGACCCTCCCACTCGGGGGCTTAGCTACACTCCAGTACTCGCCTAAGTATTTGAAAATCCTACCGAGTGGTGACCCAGCCTCCCAGTCGGGGGCTTAGCTGCAGTCCAGTACTCGCCTAAGTATTTGAAAATCCTACCGAGTGGTGAGCGACCCTCCCACTCGGAGGCTTAGCTGCAGTCCAGTACTCGCCTAAGTATTTGAAAATCCTACCGAGTGGTGAGCGACCCTCCCACTCAGGGGCTTAGCTGCAGTCCAGTACTCACCTAAGTATTTGAAAATCCTATCGAGTGGTGAGCGACCCTCCCACTCGGGGGCTTAGCTGCAGTCCAGTACTCGCCTAAGTATTTGAAAATCCTACCGAGTGGTGAGCGACCCTCCCACTCGGGGGCTTAGCTGCAGTCCAGTACTCGCCTAAGTATTTGAAAATCCTACCGAGTGGTGAGCCAGCCACCCACTCGGGGGCTTAGCTGCAGTCCAGTAGTCGCCTAAGTATATGAAAATCCTACCGAGTGGTGAGCCAGCCTCCCACTCGGGGGCTTAGCTGCAGTCGAGTACTCGCCTAAGTATTTGAAAATCCTACCGAGTGGTGAGCGACCCTCCCACTCGGGGGCTTAGCTGCAGTCCAGTACTCGCCTAAGTATTTGAAAATCCTACCGAGTGGTGAGCCAGCCTCCCACTCGGGGGCTTAGCTGCAGTCCAGTACTCGCCTAAGTATTTGAAAATCCTACCAAGTGGTGAGCCAGCCTCCCACTCGGGGGCTTAGCTGCAGTCCAGTACTCGCCTAAGTACGAAACGCATCTCAATCCTCAAGGACGACGAGGTGCAGGTCGACTGCCACCTTCTCCTTGGGAGCTTCGCCACAAATACAATGTGCGCTCCATTCCTATCCTCAAGGATGATGAGGTGCAGGTCGACTACCACCTTCTCCTTGGGAGCTTCGCCAAAAATACAACGTGCGCTCCTTCCCACTCTGCAAGGACGACGAGGTGCAGGTCGACTGCCACCTTCTCCTTGGGAGCTTCGCCACAAATACAACGTGCGCTCCATCCCACTCTACAAGGACGACGAGGTGCAGGTCGACTGCCACCTTCTCCTTGGGAGCTTCGCCACAAATACAACGTGCGCTCCATCGCCGACCCACAAGGACGACGAGGTGCAAGTCGACTGCTACCTTCTACTTCGGAGCTGCGCCACAAATACAAAAGTTGTCTCGAGTGAAGAACGAGTTCCACTCGACGAAGGATTCATGAAGATATTCAACGATAAACCAAGTTCAAATAAATCCTCAAGGTTCCGGACCACAGATTGAAGTGCTCGGGCATTCAGCCCGAAAGAGTTTAACGGTTACAAAAACCACTCGGCATTCCGAGGCAAATTTAAGGTGGGGCATAAAAGTTTGTTCACTCCGCAGGAGGAGGACTGACAGGCTCGACGAACTCATCCAGGTCGACGCCGTCGGCGATCCGAGTGGCTGCAGCGATGAAAGTCTCCATAAAAGATCGGAAGTCATGCTTCTGGGTGTTGGAAACCTTTATTGTTGCCAGCTTATCTTGTTGCACCTCCTTGCAGTGGACACGAACCA
Source organism: Triticum urartu (assembly GCF_003073215.2). Lineage (NCBI taxonomy): Eukaryota > Viridiplantae > Streptophyta > Magnoliopsida > Poales > Poaceae > Triticum > Triticum urartu. The sequence continues at coordinate 434,729,744 of NC_053026.1, read as the reverse complement.
AAGACAGAGCCACATCAGCACCGCACCGGGCAGAAGATTTCTTCCACTCCTGCACTCGATCAGGGATCTCGTTAAGTCGAGTCATCAGGGAGTCAAGATCATTCTGGAGCATGGCCTTTGGCCAAAGTGCCGGGTCGATCCGTGACGTGGCGACCTTCAGTCGAGCCAAGTAGTCCACAACACCGTCAATGCGGGATTCCAGTCGGAGCAGATTCATGGCAGTTTCATCTTTCACTGGAGAATTGATTGGGTCCAAACCTGGCTCAATCCGCCCAGTCTCCTCCTCGAAGTTCTGGCAAAACTCTGCATTCGTGATCCAAGGATAAGTCAATTTTCGTACGCTGAGTCGACAAAAAACATCAGTCGGAACAAAATGTGTACCTTCAAGCTTGATGAACAACTTCTTGGCAAGGCTCCTCAGATAGCTCTCCAGATCGTCCCTCCTGTGAGCGATGCTTTCCATCTTCTCGTACAGGTTGAGATTGTCCTTCTTCAAGCGCGTGCACTCCTTGTTGGCTTCGTTCAGAGAAGATTTCATCTTGGTGTTCTCTTCTTCCAACTGGCCGACCGAAGCCAGTTTCTGTTCAGCCAGAGCGGTTCTGTCGTCAGCTTCCTTTTGAGCAGCAGCCAAATCCTGATCCTTCTTCGCCAGAGCTTCTCTTAGTTTTTCAGCAAAGAAATGGTGCTTGATTCAGAAAGAGCAGAAGGGTACTCAAGCCTAAGACAAACCAGTCCACGAGCTCGTCTTACCATTGGCGTCGTCCTTGGCCTTTTGCAGGTCTATCTTGGCCAATTCGATGTCAAGGCTCAGTTGGATCTGCTGTTTCTCCATGTCAGCAAAGCGAGCTCCAAGATAACAAGATTTCTGCAATCAGGGAGAAGTTATTTTACAGCGAAAAACGACAAAGACAATAAATACTAAGACTACGGTCGACTGCCCGCAGTCCACCATAGTCTCGGGGACTACACCCAGTGGGTGCACTTTGCGTGCCCCCACCGGTTATGATCCCACTCGACCGGCCCGCCAGAGTCGAGTGCAGGGAGTAAAAAAAGGAAGAGAAAGAAGAACTCAGACCACAGTCGACTGCCAGCAGTCGACCGCGGTCTCGGGGACTACACCCAGTGGGTGCACTTGGCGTGCCCCCACCGGTTCTGATCCCACTCGCCCAGTCCGAGTAGAAGAGACAAACTACCAGTTCGGTTTACACTCGACCCGGCCAGACCACATCGAGCGAGAGAATCAAAATACAAAGACTACGGTCGACTGCCAGCAGTCCACCGTAATCTCGGCGACTACACCCAATGGGTGCACTCAGCATGCCCCCACTAGTTCGAAAATTCAATCGACGCACGCAGTGGGTGTACAGATGCAAAGATTTTCGGAAAGAGAGTCTTCAGATAGCATATCCTACCAGAACAAGCGGTGACCAACCAACCTGAACGTTGCTTTGGAGAGCCGAGCTGGCGTCGTAGGCGGCCTGACTGGCGTCCCGCACCGTCTTCATCTTCTCCATCATAATGCCCTCCTGGCGTATGGCTTCCTTGGCAGCATTCACTTCGTCCTCTGGGCCATGATGGGTCACAAAAACTGAAGGTGGGTCGACAGGGGCATGAGTAGTCGACGAAGAAGGCAAGGCACTCGACAATGGCACGGCGAAAGTGACAGAACCCCGATTGGCATCGCCAGCGTCCTAAACGACTGGTTCGGCCCTCGACGTCGACTGTGGCACCTTGCTTGCAGGAGCTTGCCTATTTTTCCTCATCAAAGGCCTCTCGGGCTCTTCATCATCATCATCAGGGAGGTCAATAATGTTAGGAGCTGTTAAAAGTTCAAATCGCCAAAATCACATCACCCAATGGTACACATTGCAGTTGAGTCGACCAAATAAAGACAGAATGGCAGAAATCATACCCACATTGGAAGTGACCGCATCCTCCATTAACTCATCCTCGTCCCTGTAAGCTGAGGTCCCGGAAGTAGCAGCGCAGCCAGTCCCAAAGTTCGTCTTGTTAAATCAAGAAAAACAAACAGCACGGGGCGTTGAGTGAATACAAAGGGAGACACTCACGCAGAAGCGACGGGGATGTCAATCTTAATCTTCGGCAACGCCTTCCGAAGCTTCGGCTTTGCAACTTTGGGATGCTTTGACGCTTTTTCAGTTGGGGTTGGTGAAGAGGTCCAAGGATGCTTTGAAGACTGACCAGCCTGAGCAATCACCTTTTCACGGGCGCTCGGTCGCTCTTGGTCAAGCTTGGTTCGCCTCTCCCTTCAAGGAGGCGACTCGACTTCGTCTTCGTCACTCGAGTCATCGCTTTCTTCGTCCCCTTCACCGTCAGAACACCATTCGCCACTGTCGCTGCCGCTCGCCTCTCCTTCCAGGTCTTGCTCTTGCTCTCCGTTGGGCATTGAATACATTTCGATAAGGGCCTGATAGAAAACAGGAAGAATAAAGTCAATCAATGCAGTATAGACAGCTGCGCGAGTGAATTCAGATTACAATCAAAAGCTCAGAACCGGACCTTCTCTGGTACATGGGACTGGTCGAATGGAGGAACTCTCCTGGCTCCCCTGGGGTTGTCCTTGTTTCCGGTCATGCCCGACAGCCACTTCTCCAGTGTGTCGTCATCGACCTCCTCCGGGTGAATCCGAGTGGAGTCGTCAAGACCCGAATACATCCACATCGGATGGTCTCGGGCTTGAAGAGGCTGGATGCGCCGCTGAAGGTAAACCTCCAAGAGATCCATACCAGTGACCCCATCACGGATAAGCTGGACCACTCGTTCGACCAGCACCCTAACCTGCGCCTTCTCCTTCGGGAGCACCTTCAAAGAGGAGGGCTTCCTCACTCGGTCCATGGTAAAAGGAGGGAGGCCAGTCAACTGCCCTGGCATCGGCTAGTCTTTGCAGTAAAACCAGGTCGACTGCCATCCGCGAACCGAGTCGGGAAGAATCATGGCTGGAAAGGAACTTTTCGCTCTCACCTGAACACCAAGACCCCTGCACATCTGAATCACTTGTGTTCTCTCGTCACTCGGATTAGGCTTTTTCACCGTCTGAGAACGACAGGTGAAAATGTGCTTGTATAGACCCCAGTGAGGCCGACAACCCAATAAATTCTCGCACAAAGACACGAAGGCAGCGAGATACGCGATTGTGTTGGGAGTGAAGTGGTGGAGTTGTGCCCCAAAGAAATTCAGAAATCCCCGAAAGAAAGGGTGAGGAGGCAAGGAAAATCCACGGTCGACGTGGGTGGCAAGGAGAACGCGCTCACCCTCCCGAGGTTGCGGCTCGGATTCCTTCCCCGGAAGCCACGCCGATCCATGGGGGATCAGCCCTCCTTCGGCTAGGTCGTCGAGGTCGTCTTGGTGGATCGCCGAGGGGATCTAGTCGCCCTGGATCCAGCCCTTCGGCAGGCCGGCTCACGAGGAAGATCCACCCCGGCTGGTCGCCTTCCCCTTCGCCTTTGTCGTCGCCTTCTTCGCCCGCTCCAGAGCCGCCGTCTTCTCCTTCCCCATCGTCACCGGCGAGACGCGTACGGAGCGGTGGCGCTAGGGCGAGAGCGAGCGTGACGAAGAAGCCTGAAGAGGAGAAGAGGAAATGGGAACGCACTATTCGAGAAACCCAGGCCCGACGCCTTATATGAGGTCGCTTCCGAGTGGCTGACTGGTAGGCCCAAGCGGTCCTGTCAAATCCCATAACAATCACGCGCATGATACGTGGCGAAAAAGGTGGCACGGAGATCGAAGCGGCTCCGCCCTATCCCATCCGATTACTGCGGCCTCCCCCGTCCCGCGCGCTTCCCAAAATTCGAATCCCGCGAAATCTGCGAGCAACAGAAAAACTTGTCAGACAGAAGATCTCCTCCATGCTGTCACTCGGAGCCTTTCAAGTAAAGAAACTCACTAGACAAAAAACTAAGAATGGATCAAGGCGACTGAAAAGGAAGTTGCTGTCATCACTCAGGTTCATTGATCCGAAACAAGATATGCTCATGGCATGAAAAATGAGTTGGAGAAGTTCTTAACTCCTTCCCCACTCAAACCTCGATCCGTTCGGGGGCTAATGATGAAGCTATGTACCTAGGGTAGGGTCATGGACCTATCCCAACTGCCCTACCCAAGGACATCTCTAGAAGAAATCACCTTTCAATCGACTTGGAGGTGTTCCACTCGACAGATTGGAAGACACTCGACCAAGAAGCAATCACTCGACCAAGATCCAACCACTCGACGGCCAGGAGACCTAAAGGCACTCCGCACGCTAACGGTCGGTTATTAAGTAGCTTTTATGATCATCATAGCACTTTATTAGGGGCATTACCAGTAACGCCCGACCTTAATGTATTTAAAACCCTACACAACAGAGGACCGGAGGGGTCCGGCGGACTGTATATAAGCCACCCCCCTCCTCAGTGTAAAGGGTTCGCATCCCTGTAATTCATACACACATAATCCAGTAGACGGCCTCTGGGCTCCGAGATGTAGGGCTATTACTTCCTCCGAGAAGGGCCTGAACTCGTAAAACTCGTGTGCTTACAACTACTCCATAGCTAAGATCTTGCCTCTCCATACCTACCCCCCTACATTACTGTTAGACTTAGAACCACGACACCAGCCTCCTCCTTGGTTATACCAAGAAACCAGGGGATGTGTATCAACAAGAGACAGTAAAAAAGGTTTACGCAGGGTCTTAATCTGAAAAGAATCCTTGGAACGGGTCCCTGCTGCATGTCTGCGCCTGTGTCTCCGTTGTGCCGTATCCTGGACGGGCGTAGCATGGTGTTCATCTGTAAAAGAGAGGAACTTAGTTGAAGAAAGATCGTGCCGAACATGAGTTATACTAAATAAACAAAGTATAAATCGAAATGGGTAAAATTGAGCTTTATTGTCTCTTGTTTTATATGCGCGGAGCCCCTAGTACAGGGGTATACGGCTATTAAGCCTTTATCAATTGTATGTTTATGCCAGACTCGTCTAGCCGTGTCCATGGTCTTGACGACCTGTTTAGGTGCTTTGGCTGGTGAAGCCATTTTATTGTGGGGCTGTCAAGGCAGCCGCACTATCTTCCGCGCGGGAGGAACACTCAATGTTTTCCCTTTAATGAGATGATGCCTCGTGGACCGGGCATCTTTAGCGTAAGATATGCATAATGTGGTCTTGTGTTAAAGCGGGCGAAAGCTTCGCGTCCCAGCAGTGCTTGATAGCTACTTGAGAATGGGGCGATGTGGAAAGTTAGCTGTTCACGACGGAAGTTATCGGGGGAGCCGAACATAACTTCTAGCCGGAGAGAACCCATGCAACGGGCATCCGGGCCTGGCGTTACCCCTTGAAAGGAGGTTTTGCTATGGCGAATTTTTGTTGGGTCTATCCCCATGTTGCGGATTGTGTCCTGGTATAACAGGTTTAGACCACTGCCGCCGTCCATCAGGACATTTGTAAAGTGGAGTCCGCCAATTATTGGATCTAATACCAAGGCAGTCCAGCCTGCGCTCCGGATACTTCTAGAGTAATCCTGATGGTCGAAGGTGATTGGTTTTAACAACCCTTGGCGAGACTCCTTTGGGATAGGCCATATGGCGTGTATCTCTGTTGGCGCCATTTTGTTCGTCACATGAAGTAAGTTTACTATTTTGACTTCTTGTGGGAAATCCTTTTGTTTCCTGGTGCTCTGCTTGTGGGGTTCATCGTCGTCCTCACTTGGTGTGTCGAGCCCCTTGTGTTCGGCATTGAGTTTGCCGGATTTCTTGAAAACCCAACAATCTCTGTGGGTATGGTTCGCAGGATTCCCGGGAGTACTGTGTATTTGACATATCTTGTCCAAGATTTTGTTTAAGTTGGATAGCTCGTCCCTGTTATCCTTGAGGGGCGGCTTTCTCTGATTCTGCCGCGAGCTTTTGAATCTGGCATTGACCACCGTGCTCTTTGGGCTGTTTCCCTTATTCCGGCGCTGGTCCTTGCTGTGTCGGGGTTTTCCGTTTCCATCCCTAACTTCGGATGTACTTGGGTCGCTGGTGCTACATCTTGCCAACCAACTGTCCTCTCCTGCGCAAAAGCGGGTCATGAGGCTTGTTAATGCGGCCATTGTTCTTGGCTTTTCTTGGCCGAGGTGTCTGGCGAGCCATTCGTCTCGAACGTTATGCTTAAAAGCTGCTAGGGCTTCGGCGTCCGGACAGTCGACTATCTGATTCTTTTTAGTAAGAAATCTGTTCCAGAATTTCCGGGATGACTCTCCGGGCTGTTGAGTTATGTGACTGAGATCGTCTGCATCCGGAGGGCGGACATAGGTCCCTTGAAAATTTGCCCAGAACGCTTCCTCAAGCTCTTCCCAACTTCCAATGGTGTTTTCGGGAAGTCTTTTGAGCCAATGCCGGGCTGGCCCTTTAAGCTTGAGGGGTAAGTATTTTATGGCGTGGAGGTCATCTCCTCTGGCCATGTGTATGTGGAGGATATAATCCTCGATCCTGACCCCAGGGTCTGTTGTTCCGTCGTACGCCTCTATGTTTACGGGCTTGAATCCCGCTGGAAATTCATGGTCCAGCACCTCATCGATGAAACATAGGGGGTGTGTGGCACCCCTGTATTTGGGTGTGCCGTGATGTTCGGATATTTGTTGTGTTGCATTGCTTACTAGAGCTTGCTTTCTTGGCCCGTAGATAGATCTGGCTGGGCCATCTTTTTTATGCGGATCCTTTGGTGGATCGCGTGCCGGCTTGTGTGCGGCGCCGCTTGCCGCTCCATGCTGGCCATGCGGTCGTCTATCCGACCAGGTGGCTTTCCTATTTTTGACTGCAGGGGCTCTAAGGCCTCCTCGTCAAATTCAGGCAGTAGCTTTCGCTTTGGATAGCTTTTTGTGCAGCGACTGCCGCCATATTTGTCTGCGGTGTTGCGTACTTTGCTCCATCTAATTCTGAGTGCATCTTCCGCAGTTTTGAGCTTCTGCTTCTGCTTTTTCAGGCTACGCGCAGTGGTGACGAGCCTTTTGTGGAGGTTCTTCTGCTCCATGAGCCTATCCGGCGTAAGGTCGTCCGGACTGTTGTTTTCGCCGGGGGCGGGGTGTTCGGTTTGTTTATCCAAGTTGCCCTTTTCGGACGGTTGCTCGAAGGCATGTTCGTCGTCCGCTGGCTCATCCTGCTCTATGGTGGGTCTGTATGGCTGCTGTCTCTGTCGAGGCGGGTCTTGGAGCGGCGCTTATGTCGCCGCTTTGATTGCTTTTCGAGTGAACGATCCCTCGTTGCATCCCTGTGTTCCTCGTTGTCGCTTCCTTTGGGTGTGTCCACCATGTATACATCATGAGATGAGGTGGTTGTCCAGTGCCTTATAGGCGTGGGTTCATGTTCATCTCCTACATCGTCGTCCATACCGTCGATGTCTTCAGAGTCGAAGTCGAGCACGTCGTTTAAATTATCGACAGTGGCTACGAAGTGGGTGGTGGGTGGGCATCGAATTTCTTCGTCGTCCGCATCCCAATCCTACCGGTCATAGTCCGGCCAGGACTCTCCTGACAAAGAGAGAGACCTGAGTGAATTCAGAATGTCGCTGAAGGGCGAGTGCTGAAAGATGTATGCGGCGGTGAACTCCATGATCGGCGCCCAATTGGATTCGATCGGTAGGGGCGCGGAAGGCTCGGAGTCCGGAGACGAGTCCGGCATCTTGGAGTCACGGGCTTCGCGGAGGACAAGGCTGGTGTTCAGCTTGATCGCTGTAGAGATTGCAGCCCCCGAGGCGGTGTCTAGCCACCCATCCTCGATTGGTGTGGTCGGCTCCGAGCCAAGGGTCGGAGCGGACACAGGTGCGGCCTCTAGTTCACTGTTCGGCGGCAGAGCTAGATCATGCCCACTGGGACAATGTGGCGCGCTCGGCTGCGGCTCAGATCTGTCGAAGATCAAGTCTCCACGGTCATCCGCTGTGTAGTTTAAACTTCCAAATCTGACCTGACGGCCAGGGGCGTAGCTTTCGATCTGCTCCAATTGGCCAAGCGAATTGACCCGTAGTGCAAAGCCGCCAAATACAAAGATTTGTCCGGGGAAAAAAGTCTCACCCTGGATCGCATCGTCGTTGATGATCGGAGGAGCCATCGGGCCTAAAAGTGACGACACAGAGGAACTCTCAATGAAAGCACCAATGTCGGTGTCAAAACCGGCGGATCTCGGGTAGGGGGTCCCGAACTGTGCGTCTAGGCGGATGGTAACATGAGACAAGGGACACGATGTTTTTACCCTGGTTCGGGTCCTCTCGATGGAGGTAAAACCCTACTCCTGCTTGATTAATATTGATGATATGGGTAGTACAAGAGTAGATCTACCACAAGATCAAGGAGGCTAAACCCTAGAAGCTAGCCTATGGTATGATTGTTGTTCGTCCTACGGACTAAAACCCTCCGGTTTATATAGACATCGGAGAGGGCTAGGGTTACACAGAGTCGGTTACAATGGTAGGAGATCTACATATCCGTATCGCCAAGCTTGCCTTCCACGCCAAGGAAAGTCCCTTCCGGACACGGGACGAAGTCTTGAATCTTGTATCTTCATAGTCCAGGAGTCCGGCCGAAGGTATAGTCCGGCTATCCGGACACCCCCTAAACCAGGACTCCCTCAACAATTCTAGCATGAATAATAAACATTTATCATGATATAAGGAAATATAAATAAAAACTTTATTATTGCCTCTAGGGCATATTTCCTTCAGTCTCCCACTTGCACTAGAGTCAATAATCTAGATTACATAGTAATGATTCTAACACCCGTGGAGTCTTGGTGCTGATCATGTTTTGCTCGGGAGAGAGGCTTAGTCAATAGGTCTACAACATTCAGATCCGTATGTATCTTGCAAATCTCTATGTCTCCCTACTTGACTTGATCGCGGATGGAATTGAAGCATCTCTTGATGTGCTTGGTTCTCATGTGAAATCTGGATTCCTTTGCCAAGGCAATTGCACCAGTATTGTCACAAAAAAATTTCATTGGACCCGAAGCACTAGGTATGACACCTAGATCGGATATGAACTCCTTCATCCAAACTCCTTCATTTGCTGCTTCTGAAGCAGCTATGTATTCCGCTTCACACGTAGATCCCGCCACGACGCTCTGCTCGAAACTGCTCCAACTGACAGCTCCACCATTTAATAAAAACACATATCCGGTTTGTGACTTAGAGTCATCCGGATCAGTGTCAAATCTTGCATCGACATAACCGTTTACGACGAGCTCTTTGTCACCTACATATACGAGAAACATATCCTTAGTCCTTTTCAGGTATTTCAGGATGTTCTTGACCGCTGTCCAGTGATCCACTAACTTATAGCAAGGCACACATCAGGTCTTGTACACAGCATTGCATACATGATAGAGCCTATGGCTGAAGCATAGGGAACACCTTTCATTTTCTCTCTATCTTCTGCAGTGGTCGAGCATTGAGTCTGACTCAACTTGAGACCTTGTAATACAGGCAAGAACCCTTTCTTTGCCTGATCCATTTTGAACTTCTTCAAAACTTTATCAAGGTATGTGCTTTGTGAAAGTCCAATTAAGTGTCTTGATCTATCTCTATAGATCTTGATGCCCAATATATAAGCAGCTTCACCGAGGTCTTTCATTGAAAAATTCTTATTCAAGTATCCTTTTATGCTATTCAGAAATTCAGTATCATTTACGATCAACAATATGTCATCTACATATAAGATCAGAAATGCTACAGAGCTCCCACTCACTTTCTTGTAAATACAGGTTTCTCCAAAAGTCTGTATAAAACCATATGCTTTGATCACACTATCAAAGCGTACATTCCAACTCCGAGAGGCTTGCACCAGTCCATAAATGGATCGCTGGAACTTTCACACTTTGTTAGCACCTTTTGGATCGACAAAACCTTCTGGTTGCATCATATACAACTCTTCTTTAAGGTATCCATTAAGGAATGCAGTTTTGACATCCATTTGCCAAATTTCATAATCATAAAATGTGGTAATTGCTAACATTATTCAGACGAACTTAAGCATCGCTATGGGTGAGAAGGTCTCATCATAGTCAACTCCTTGAACTTGTCGAAAACCTTTTGCAACAAGTTGAGCTTTGTAGACAATAATATTACCTTCATCGTCAGTCTTCTTCTTGAAGATCCATTTATTTTCTATGGCCTGCCTATCATCAGGCAAGTCAACCAAAGTCCACACTTTGTTCTCATACATGGATCCCATCTCAGATTTCATGGCCTCAAGCCATTTTGCGGAATCTGGGCTCATCATCGCTTCCTCATAGTTCATAGGTTCATCATGGTCAAGTAACATGACTTCTAGAACAGGATTACCGTACCACTCTAGTGCGGATCTTACTCTGGTAGACCTACGCGGTTCGGTAGTAACTTGACCAGAAGTTTCATGATCATCATCATTAGCTTCCTCACTTACTGGTGTAGGAATCACTAGGTCAGATTTCTGTGATGAACTACTTTCCAATAAGGGAGAAGGTACAATTACCTCGTCAAGTTCTACTTTCCTCCCTCTCACTTCTTTTGAGAGAAACTCCTTCTCTAGAAAGGATCCATTCTTAGCAACGAATATCCTACCTTCGGATCTGTGATAGAAGGTGTACCCAACAGTTTCCTTTGGGTATCCTATGAAGACACATTTCTCCGATTTGGGTTCGAGCTTATCAGGTTGAAGCTTTTTAACATAAGCATCGCAACCCCAAACTTTAAGAAACGACAACTTGGGTTTCTTGCCAAACCATAGTTCATAAGGTGTCGTCTCAACGGATTTAGATGGTGCCCTATTTAGAATGCAACTGTCTCTAAAGCGTAACCCCAAAACAATAGTGGTAAATTAGTGAGAGACATCATAGATCACACCATATCCAGTAAAGTACAATTACGATGTTCAGACACACCATTACGCTATGGTGTTCCAGGTGGCGTGAGTTGCGAAACTATTCTGCATTATTTCAAATGAAGTCCAAACTCATAACTCAAATATTCACCTCCACGATCAGATCGTAGAAACTTGATTTTCTTGTTACGATGATTTTCCACTTCACTTTGAAATTCTTTGAACTTTTCAAATGTTTCAGACTTATGTTTCATTAAGTAGATATACCCATATCTGCTTAAATCATCTGTGAAGGTGATAAAATAACGATATCCGCCACGAGCTTCAATGTTCATTGGACCACATACATCAGTATGTATGATTTCCAATAACTTTGTTGCTCGCTCCATTGTTCCAGAGAACGGAGTTTTAGTCATCTTGCCCATGAGGCATGGTTCGCAAGTACCAAGTGATTCATAATCAAGTGATTCCAAAAGTCCATCAGAATGGAGTTTCTTCATGCGCTTTACACCAATATGACCTAAACGGCAGTGCCACAAATAAGTTGCACTATCATTATCAACTCTGCATCTTTTGGCTTCAATACTATGAACATGTATATAACTACTATCAAGATCTAGTAAAAATAGACCACTCATCAAGGGTGCATGACCATAAAAGATATTATTCATATAAATAGAACAACCATTATTCTCTGATTTAAATGAATAACCATCTTGCATCAAACAAGATCCAGATATAATGTTCATGCTCAACGCTGGCACCAAATAACAATTATTCAGGTCTAAAACTAATCCCAAAGGTAGATGTAGAGGTAGTGTGCCGATGGCGATCACATCGACTTTGGAACCATTTCCCACGCACATCGTCACCTCATCCTTTGCCAATCTTCGCTTAATCCGTAGCCCCTGTTTCGAGTTGCAAATGTTAGCAACTGAACCAGTATCAAATACATAGGCACTACTGCGAGCATTAGTAAGGTACACATCAATAACATGTATATCAAATATACCTTTCACTTTTCCATCCTTCTTCTCTGCCAAATACTTGGGGCAGTTCCGCTTCCAGTGACCAGTTCCATTGCAGTAGAAACACTCAGTCTCAGGCTTAGGTCCAGACTTGGGTTTCTTCACTTGAGCAGCAACTGGCTTGCTATTCTTCTTGAAGTTCCCCTTCTTCCCTTTACCCCTTTTCTTGAAACTAGTGGTCTTGTTGACCATCAACACTTGATGCTCTTTCTTGATTTCTACCTCCGCAGCCTTTAGCATTGCGAAGAGCTCGGGAATCGTCTTATCCATCCCTTGCATATTATAGTTCATCATGAAGCTCTTGTAGCTTGGTGGCAGTGATTGAAGAACTCTGTCAATGACACTATCATCAGGAAGATTAACTCCCAGTTGAGTCAAGTGGTTGTGGTACCCAGACATTCTGAGTATATGTTCACTGACAGAACTATTCTCCTCCATCTTGCAGCTGTATAACTTATTGGAGACTTCGTATCTCTCAATCCGGGCATTTTCTTGAAATATTAACTTCAACTCCTGGAACATCTCATATGCTCCATGACGTTCAAAACATCGTTGAAGTCCCGGTTCTAAGCCGTAAAGCATGGAACACCGAATTATTGAGTAGTCATCAGCTTTGCTCTACCAGGTGTTCATAACATCTGGCGTTGCACCTGCAGCGGGTTTGTCACCTAGCGGTGCTTCCAGGACGTAATTCTTCTGTGCAGCAATGATGATAATCCTCCAGTTACAGACCCAGTCCATGTAATTGCTACCATCATCTTTCAACTTAGCTTTCTCTAGGAACGCATTAAAATTCAATGGAATAACAGCATGGGCCATCTATCTACAACAACATAGACATGCAAAATACTATCAGGTACTAAGTTCATGATAAATTAAAGTTCAATTAATCAAATTACTTAAGAACTCCCACTTAGATAGACATCTCTCTAATCATCTAAGTGATCACGTGATCCATATCAACTAAACCATGTCCGATCATCACGTGAGATGGAGTAGTTTTCAACGGTGAACATCACTATGTTGATCATATCTACTATATGATTCACGCTCGACCTTTCGGTCTCCATTGTTCCGAGGCCATATCTACATATGCTAGGCTCGTCAAGTTTAAGCCAAGTATTCTGCGTGTGCAAAACTGGCTTGCACCCGTTATATGTGAACGTAGAGCTTATCACACTTGATCATCACGTGGTGTCTCGGCATGATGAACTGTAGCAACGGTGCATACTCAGGGAGAACATTTATAACTTGAAATTTAGTGAGAGGTCATCTTATAACGCTACCGTCGAACTAAGCAAAATAAGATGCATAAATGATAAACATCACATGCAATCAATATAAGTGATATGATATGGCCATCATCAACTTGTGCCTGTGATCTCCATCTCCAAAGCACCGTCATGATCACCATTGTCACCGGCTTGACACCTTGATCCCCATCGAAGCATCGTCGTTGTCACGCCAACTATTGCCTCCACGACTATCGCTACCGCTTAGTGATAAAGTAAAGCACTTACATGTCGATTGAATTTCATACAATAAAGCGACAACCATATGGCTCCTTCTAGTTGTCGATAACTGTGTTACAAAACATGATCATCTCATACAATAAAATTTAGCATCATGTATTGACCATATCACATCACAACATGCCCTGCAAAAACAAGTTAGACGTCCTCTACTTTGTTGTTGCAAGTTTTACGTGGCTGCTACGGGCTGAGCAAGAACCGTTCTTACCTACGCATCAAAAACCACAATGCGATATAGTGATTGCTTTTTGATCTTCAGAAAGAACCATGTTCATTGAATACGATTTTACTAAAGATGGAGAAATAGACACCCACTAGCCACCTGTGTGCGAAGCACATCGGTAGAACCAGTCTCGTGTAAGCGTACGCGTAATGTCGGTCTGGGCCGCTTCATCCAACAATGCCGTTGAATCAAGAATCAACTAGTGACGACAAGCAATATGTATATACCCATGCCCACAACTCCTTTGTGTTCTACTCGTGCATATAACATCTACGCATAAACCTGACTTGGATGCCACTGTTGGAGAACGCAGTAATTTCAAAAAAAAATCCTACGCACACGCAATATCATGGTGATGCATAGCAATGAGAGGGAATTGTGTCGTCCACGTACCCTCATACACCATAAGCGGAAGCGTTATGACAATGTGGTTGATGTAGTCGTACGTCTTCACGATCGACCGATCCGTAGTACTGAACGTACGACACCTCTGCGATCTGCACATGTTCAGCTCGGTGACGTCCCGCGAACTCACGATCCAGTAGAGCTTCGAGGGAGAGTTTCGTCAGCACGACGGCGTGATGACGGTGATGATGTTGCTACCGGAATAGGGCTTTGCCTAAGCACTGCTACGATATAACCGAGGTGGATTATGGTGGAGGGGGGAACCACACACGGCTAAAAGATCAATGATCAACTTGTGTGTCCATGGGGTGCCCCCTCCCCCGTATATAAAGGAGTGGAGGAGGGGGTGGGCCGTCCCTCTCTATGGCGCGCCCTGTGGTAGTCCTACTCCCTCCAGGAGTAGGATTCCCCCCTTTCCTAGTAGAAGTAGGAGCCCTTCCAAGTAGGGGTAGGAGAGGAAGGAAGGAGGAGAGAGGGAGGAAGGAAAGGGGGGCCGGGCCCCTTCCCAATTCAGATTGGGCTTGGGGGCCATGCCTCCCTCTTTTCCCTTCCCTCTCCTCTATTCCACTAAGGCCCAATAAGGCCAATATACTCCCCGGGGGGTTCGGTAACCTCCCGGTACTTCGGAAAAATGCCTGAACCACTCGGAACCATTCCGATGTCCAAATATAGGCTTCCAATATATTGATCTTTATGTCTCAACCATTTAGAGACTCCTCGTCATGTCCGTGATCAAATCCGAGACACTGAACTACCTTCGGTACATCAAAACACATAAACTCGTAATACCGATCGTCACCGAACGTTAAGCGTGCGGACCCTACGGGTTCGAGAACTATGTAGACATGACCGAGACTCATCTCCGGTCAATAACCAATAGCGGAACCTGGATGCTCATATTGGTTCCTACATATTCTACGAAGATCTTTATCGGTTGATAACCCACAAGTATAGGGGATCGCAACAGTTTTCGAGCGTAGAGTATTCAACCCAAATTTATTGATTCAACGCAAGGGGAGCCAAAGAATATTCTCAAGTATTAGAAGCTGAGTTGTCAATTCAACCACACCTGGAAACTTAGTATCTGCAGCAAAGTGTTTAGTAGCAAAGTAATATGATAGTAGTGGTAACAGTAGCAAAAGGTAATGATAGCAAAAGTAATATTTTTGGTGTTTTGTAGTGATGATAACAATAGCAACGGAAAAGTAAATAAGCAAAGAACAATATATGGAAAGCTCGTAGGCAATGGATCGGTGATAGAGAATTATGCCGGATGTGGTTCATCATGTAACAGTCATAACATAGGGTGACACAGAACTAGCTCCAATTCATCAATGTAATGTAGGTATGTATTCCGAATATAGTCATACGTGCTTATGGAAAACAACTTGCATGACATCTTTTGTCCTACCCTCCCGTGGCAGCGGGGTCCTAGTGGAAACTAAGGGATATTAAGGCCTCCTTTTAATAGAGTACCAGACCAAAGCATTAACACATAGTGAATACATGAACTCCTCAAACTACGGTCATCATCGGAAGTGGTCCCGGTTATTGTCACTTCGGGGTTGCCGGATCATAACACATAGTAGGTGACTATAGACTTGCAAAATAGGATCAAGAACTCACATATATTCATGAAAACATAATAGGTTAAGATCTGAAATCATGGCACTCGGGCCCTAGTGACAAGCATTAAGCATAGCAAAGTCATAGCAACATCAATCCCAGAACATAGTGGATACTAGGGATCAAACCCTAACAAAACTAACTCGATTACATGATAAATCTCATCCAACCCATCACCGTCCAGCAAGCCTATGATGTAATTACTCACGCACGGCGGTGATCATCATGAAATTGGTGATGGAGGATGGTTGATGACGACGATGGCGACGGATTCCCCTCTCTGGAGCCCCGAACGGACTCCAGATCAGCCCTCCCGAGAGAGTTTAGGGCTTGGTGGCGGCTCCATATCATAAAACGTGATGAATCCTTCTCCTTTATTTTTCTCCCCGAACAGGAATATATGAAGTTGGAGTTGAGGTCGGTGGAGCTCTAGGAGGCCCACGAGGCAGGGGGTGCGCCCAGGGGATCAGGCACGCCCCCACCCTCGTGGCTAGGGTGTGGCCCCCTGGCCTTGATTCTTTGCTAGTATTTTTTATTATTTCTAAAAATAATCTCTATGGAGTTTCAGGTCATTCCGAGAACTTCTGTTTCTGCACATAAATAACACCATGGCAATTCTGTTGAAAACAGCATCAGTCCGGGTTAGTTCCATTCAAATCATGCAAGTTAGAGTCCAAAACAAGGGCAAAAGTGTTTGGAAAAGTAGATACGACAGAGACGTATCAACTCCCCCAAGCTTAAACCTTTGTTTGTCCTCAAGCAATTCAGTTGACAAACTGAAAGTGATAAAGAAAAACTTTTACAAACTCTGTTTGCTCTTGTTGTTGTAAATATGTAAAGCCGACATTCAAGTTTTTAGCAAATATTATGAACTAACCATATTCACAATAACTCTTAGGTCTCATGTTTACTCATATCAATGGCATAATCAACTAGCGAGCAATAATAATAAATCTCGGATGACAACACTTTCTCAAAACAATCATAATATGATATAACAAGATGGTATCTCGCTAGCCCTTTCTGAGACTGCAAAACATAAATGCAGAGCACCTTTAATGATCAAGGACTGACTAGACATTGTAATTCATGGTAAAAGAGATCCATTCAAGTCATACTCAATGTAAACTAACAGTAATGAATGCAAATGACAGCGGTGCTCTCCAACTGGTGCTTTTTAATAAGAGGATGATGACTCAACATAAAAGTAAATAGATAGGCCCTTCGCAGAGGGAAGCAGGGATCTGTAGAGGTGCCAGAGCACGGTTTTGAAATAGAGGTGAATAATATTTTGAGCGGTATACTTTCATTGTCGACATAACAACCAAGAGATGGCGATATCTTCCATGCTACACACATTATAAGCGGTTCCCAAACAGAATGGTAAAGTTTATACTCCCCCTCCACCAACAAGCATCAATCCATGGCCTGCTCAAAACAACGAGTGCCTCCAACTAACAACAGGCCCAGGGGGTTTTGTTTGCAATTGTTTTGATTTGATTTGCATAAAGCATGGGACTGGGCATCCCGGTGACCAGCCATTTTCTCGTGAGTGAGGAGCGGAGTCCACTCCTCTTGAGAATAACCCGCCTAACATGGAAGATACAGACAGCCCTAGTTGATACATGAGCTATTCGAGCATACAAAATAGAATGTTTATTTGAAGGTTTAGAGTTTGGCACATACAAATTTACTTGAAACGGCGGGTAGATACCGTATATAGGTAGGTATGGTGGACTCATATGGAACAACTTTGGGGTTTATGGGATTGGATGCACAAGTAGTATTCCCGCTTAGTACAGGTGAAGGCTAGCAAAAGACTAGGAAGCGAACAACTAGAGAGCGACAACAGTCATGAACATGCATTAAAATTAATCAACACCGATGCAAGCATGAGTAGGATATAATGCACCATGAACATAAATATCGTAGATGCTATGTTGATTTTGTTTCAACTACATGCGTGAACATGTGCCAAGTCAAGCCACACGAATCGTTCAAAAGAGGATACCACCCTATCATACCACATCACAACCATTTTAATAGCATGTTGGCACGTAAGGTAAACCATTATAAGCTCCTACCTAATTAATCATGGCATAGGCAACTATAATCTCTAATTGTCATTGCAAACATGTTTGTTCATAATTGGCTGAATCAAGAATGATGAACTAATCATATTTCCAAAAACAAGAGAGGTCGAGTTCAGACCAGCTTTTCTCATCTCAATAAGTCCATCATATAATCATCATTATTGCCTTTCACTTGCACGACCGAATAGTGTGGATAATAATAATAATAGTGCACGTGCATTGGACTAAGCTGGAATCTGCAAGCATTCAATAAACAGGAGAAGACAAGGCAATATGGGCTCTTTTGTCAGATCAACAATAATGCATATAAGAGTCACTTTAACAGTTTAATTATGGTCTTCTCCTATCGACCCCCAAATAAAAGAAAAGAAATAAAACTATTTACACGGGAAAGCTCCCAACAAGCAAAAGAAGAATAGGAAATCTTTTTGGGTTTTCTTTTTAATTACTACTACAAGCATGGAAATTAAAACTAGCTAAAAGCTACAACTAATTTTTTTAGTTTTTCTTAAGGTTTATCAAACACACAAGAAGAAAGCATAAAAAGGAAAATAAACTAGCATGGATGTTACAATGGAAAAGTATGAGCACCGACATCTAGCAATGAGTGTGTGAACATGAATGTAATGTCGATGAGAAGTACGTACTCCCCCAAGCTTAGGCTTTTGGCCTAAGTTGGTCTAATGCCACGGATGGCCTAGCGGATATCCAAATTTGTAGTTGGGGTCGTACTGAGATGCAACAGTCATTGCATCATGGGCTGCAGCTTGGAGGCGAGCTATCTCAGCCCTCCTCTTATACTCTTCCACCTCCTCTCTGGTTATAAAATATCTCCCTTTTGCCTGAAAGTCAAAGAAAGTAGAAGCAGGGAGAGCGATGTGATAGGTGTGTTGTCTGTCAAAGATTAGTTGGTACTGGAGGAACTGATCGTTCCTCTCAACAAACTGATGACGAACCATAGCCTCATAATCCAAATAAGCAAGAGGCAACTCAATATCATCCTCACGTATGGCTATACCAAGAAAATTAGCTATACGGGTTGCATAAATTCCACCAAAGAAATCTCCATTAAATCTATTGTGATGCAACCTACGTGCAACAATGGCTCCCAAATTATAAGATTTATCTCCTAACACAGCACTCCTAAGAATACTGAGGTCAGGGACGCACATGTGACATGCTTCATCTTTACCATTAATGCATCTACCTATGAAGAGAGCAAAATAATGTAGAGCAAGAAAATGAATGCTCCCTATGGTAGCTTGTGCTATATCTCTAGATTCCCCCACAGTTATACTAGCAAGAAAATCTCTAAACTCAGATTTGCGGGGTTCATGCATTAGAACTACTTGGAACCATATAAATTTTACATGCAAGCTCAAGAACAAGGTCACCTAGGCAGCACAAATTTGCAATGAATAGAACACTAGAACAAAAACTAATTGGACCAATGGAGGAGTCACATACCAAGGAACAATCCCCCAAAGCAGTTTTGTGAGAGGTGCTTTGAGCAAGGAGATCGAAAATCGCAGCAAAATGAGCTAGAACTCATGCTTGAGCTGGATGGTGATTTTTTGGGAGGAAGAAGAAGTGTGTGGGTGCAGGAATAAGTGGAGGGGAGCCACCATGGGCCCACGAGGCAGGGGGCGCGCCCAGGGGGTGGGCGCGCTGTGGACCCTCGTGGCCAGGTGCTTGCTCCCCCTACAGTGTTCTCAGTGCCACATATTCTCAAATATTCCAGAAAAAATTATATTTAAATTTCAGGGCATTTGGAGAACTTTTATTTTCGGGGTATTTTTATATTGCACGGATAATTCAGAAAACAGACAGAAATTACTATTTTTGCTTTATTTAATATAAATAACAGAAAGTAAAAAGAGGGTACAGAGAGTTGTGTTTTCTAACTTCATCCATCTCATGCTCATCAAAAGGAATCCACTAACAAGGTTGATCAAGTCTTGTTAACAAACTCATTCCAAGTAACATGGAACCGGAGAATTTTGGAATAACACTAGGTTACCTCAACGGGGATATGCACATCCCCAACAATAATAATATCATATTTCTTCTTGACAGTTGGAAGAGGAAATTCAAAACGTCCAATAGTGATTGTTGAAATTTTTCCAATAGAATTGATACTGTGGACTTGAGGTTGTTTCCTCGGAAAGTGTACCATATGCTCATTACCATTAACATGAAAAGTGACATTGCCTTTGTTGCAATCAATAACAGCCCCTGTAGTATTCAAAAAGGGTCTTCCAAGAATAATAGACATACTATCGTCCTCGGGAATATCAAGAATAACAAAGTCCGTTAAAATAGAAACGTTTGCAACCACAACAGGCACATCCTCACAAATGCCGACATGCATAGCAGTTGATTTATCAACCATTTGCAAAGATATTTTAGTAGGTGTTAACTTATTCAAATCAAGTCTACGATATAAAGAGAGAGGCATAACACTAACACCGGCTCCAAGATTACCTAAAGCAGTTTTAACATAGTTTCTTTTAATGGAGCATGGTATAGTTGGTACTCCTGGATCTCCTAGTTTCTTAGGTATTCCGCCCTTAAAAGTATAATTAGCAAGCATGGTGGAAATTTCAGCTTCCGGTATCTTTCTTTTATTAGTAACAATATCTTTCATGTACTTAGCATAAGGATTCATTTTAAGCATAGCAGTCAAACACATACGCAAAAAGATAGGTCTAATCATTTCAGCAAAGCGCTCAAAATCCTCATCATCCTTTTTCTTCGATGGCTTAGGAGGAAAAGGCATGGGTTTCTGAACCCAAGGCTCTCTTTCCTTACCGTGTTTCCTAGCAACAAAGTCTCTTTTATCATAACGTTGATTCTTTGATTGTGGGTTATCAAGATCAACAGCAGGTTCAATCTCTACATTATTGTCATTACTAGGTTGAGCATCAACATGAACATTATCATTAACATTATCACTAGTTTCATGTTCATTACCAAATTGTGTTTCAGCATCAGAAATAGAGATATCATTGGGATTCTCACGTGTGTCAATAACAGGTTCACTAGAAGCATGCAAAGTCCTATCATTTTTCGTTTTCTTCCTCTTAGAAGGACTAGGTGCATCTATATTATTTCTCTGAGAATCTTGCTCAATTCTTTTAGGATGGCCCTCAGGATACAAAGGTTCCTGGGTCATCTTACCACCCCTAGTCATAACTCTAACAACATTATCATTCTTCTTACTATTTAATTCATTGAGCAAATCATTTTGGGCTCTAAGTACTTGTTCTACTTGAGTGGTGACCATAACTCTAGGCATATAATCACCCAAGTGTTCAATCATGTAAGCATTTTGTGTCAATTGTCTACCAAAATAAGCATTGAAGTCTTCTTGCTTAACCATAAAGTTATCAAACTCATCCAAACATTGGCTAGCAAACTTAGTAGGAGGGATTTAATCTTTATCATATCTATAGAGAGTTTTTACCTTTACTACCTGTGTCGGGTTATCAAGACCATGTGTTTCTTCAATAGG
The DNA here is from genome assembly GCF_003073215.2 of Triticum urartu. Lineage (NCBI taxonomy): Eukaryota > Viridiplantae > Streptophyta > Magnoliopsida > Poales > Poaceae > Triticum > Triticum urartu. Next base: position 434,708,504 of record NC_053026.1, on the reverse strand, counting down.
CGGTAAATTAAGACCATGTATTTCTTCAATAGGAGGTAAATTCTTAACATCTTCAGCTTTAATACCCTTTTCTTTCATAGATTTCTTTGCCTCTTGCATATCTTCAGGACTGAGAAATAGAACACCTCTTTTCTTCAGAGTTGGTTTAAGAATAGGCTCAGGAGTTGGCTCAGGAGATGGCTCAGGAAGTATCCAATTATTTTCATTTGTCAACATATTATTCAATAAAATTTCAGCTTCATCCGGTGTTCTTTCCCTGAAAACAGAACCAGCACAACTATCCAGGTAATCTCTGGAAGCATCGATTAGTCCATTATAAAAGATATCAAGTATTTCATTTTTCTTAAGAGGATGATCAGGCAAAGCATTTAATAATTGGAGAATCCTCCCCCAAGCTTGTGGGAGACTCTCTTCTTCAATTTGCACAAAATTATATATATCCCTTAAAGCAGCTTGTTTCTTATGAGCAGGGAAATATTTAGCAAAGAAGTAATAAATCATATCCTGGGGACTACGCACACAACCAAGATCAAGAGAATTAAACCATATCTTAGCATCACCCTTTAATGAGAACGGAAATATTTTAAGGATACAAAAGTAGCAAGTTCTCTCATCATTAGTGAACATGGTGGCTATATCATTTAATTTAGTAAGATGTGCCACAATAGTTTCAGATTCATAACCATAGAAAGGATCAGATTCAACTAAAGTAATTATATCAGGATCAATAGAGAATTCATAATCCTTATCAGTAACAAAGATAGGTGAAGTAGCATAAGCAAGATCATATTTCATTCTAGCATTCAGAGTTTTTTGTTTAAGCTTAGCTAATAATTTCTTAAGATCACTTCTATCATTGCAAGCAAGAAAATCTCTTTTAGTTTCTTCATCCATAACATAGCCCTTAGGCACAACAGGCAATTCATATTTATTAGGAGAGCCTTCATCATCACTTTCATCAATATTATTAGTTTCAATAATTTCATTCTCTCTAGCCCTAGCAAGTTGTTCATCAAGAAATTCACCAAGTGGCACAGTAGTATCAAGCATAGAAGTAGTTTCATCATAAGTATCATGCAGAGCAGGCATCATCAATAATATGCGACATATCAGAATTAATAGCAGAAGCAGGTTTAGGTGTCGCAAACTTACTCAAAACACAAGGTAAATCAAGTGCAGAGCTAGATGGCAGTTCCTTACCTCCCCTCGTAGCTGAGGGATAAATCTTGGTTTTTGGATCTCTCAAGTTCTTCATAATGATAAACAGATATAAATCCCAAGTGACTCAAAGAATAGAGCTATTCTCCCCGGCAACGGCGCCAGAAAATAGTCTTGATAACCCACAAGTATAGGGGATCACAACAATTTTCGAGGGTAGAGTATTCAACCCAAATTTATTGATTCGACACAAGGGGAGCCAAAGAATATTCTCAAGTATTAGCAGCTGAGTTGTCAATTCAACCACACCTGGAAACTTAGTATCTGCAGCAAAGTGTTTAGTAGCAAAGTAATATGATAGTAGTGGTAACGGTAGCAAAAGGTAACGATAGCAAAAGTAATATTTTTGGTGTTTTGTAGTGATGATAACAATAGCAACAGAAAAGTAAATAAGCAAAGAACAATATATGGAAAGCTCGTAGGCAATGGATCGGTGATAGAGATTATGATGGATGTGGTTCATCATGTAACAGTCATAACATAGGGTGACACAGAACTAGCTCCAATTCATCAATGTAATGTAGGCATGTATTCCGAATATAGTCATACGTGCTTATGGAAAACAACTTGCATGACATCTTTTGTCCTACCCTCCCGTGGCAGCGGGGTCCTAGTGGAAACTAAGGGATATCAAGGCCTCCTTTTAATAGAGTACCAGAACAAAGCATTAACACATAGTGAATACATGAACTCCTCAAACTACGGTCATCATCGGAAGTGGTCCCGATTATTGTCACTTCGGGGTTGCCGGATCATAACACATAGTAGGTGACTATAGACTTGCAAGGTAGGATCAAGAACTCACATATATTCATGAAAACATAATAGGTTCAGATCTGAAATCGTGGCACTCGGGCCCAAGTGACAAGCATTAAGCATAGCAAAGTCATAGCAACATCAATCTCAGAACATAGTGGATACTAGGGATCAAACCCTAACAAAACTAACTCGATTACATGATAAACCTCATCCAACCCATCACCGTCCAGCAAGCCTACGATGGAATTACTCAGACACGGTGGTGAGCATCATGAAATTGGTGATGGAGGATGGTTGATGATGACGATGGCGACGGATTCCCCTCTCCGGAGCCCCGAACGGACTTCAGATCAGCCCTCCCGAGAGAGTTTAGGTCTTGGTGGCGGCTCCGTATCGTAAAACGCGATGAATCCTTCTCCTTTCTTTTTCTCCCCGAACACAAATATATGGAGTTGGAGTTGAGGTCGGTGGAGCTCCAGGGGGCCCACGAGGCAGGGGCGCCCAGGGGGCAGGCGCGCCCCCACCCTCGTGGCTAGGGTGTGGGGCCCCTGGCCTTGATTCTTTGCCAATATTTTTTATTATTTCCAAAAATAATCTCCGTGGAGTTTCAGGTCATTCCGAGAACTTTTGTTTCTACACATAAATAACACCATGGCAATTCTGCTGAAAACAGCGTCGGTCTAGGTTAGTTCCATTCAAATCATGCAAGTTAGAGTCCAAAACAAGGGCAAAAGTGTTTGGAAAAGTAGATACGACGGAGACGTATCATTGGTTAAACCGCATAACGGTATACGTTGTTCCCTTTGTCATCGGTATGTTACTTTCCCGAGATTCGATCGTCGGTACCTCAATACCTAGTTCAATCTCATTACCGGCAAGTCTCTTTACTCATTCCGTAATGCAACATCCCGTAACTAACTCATTAGTCACATTGCTTGCAAGGCTTATAGTGATGTGCATTACCGAGAGGGCCCAGAGATACCTCTCCGACAATCGGAGTGACAAATCCTAATCTCGATCCATGCCAACTCAACAAACACCATCGGAGACACCTGTAGAAAACCTTTATAATCACCCAGTTACGTTGTGATGTTTGGTAGCACACAAAGTGTTCTTCCGGTATGCGGGAGTTGCATGATCTCATAGTCATAGGAACATGTATAGTTATGGAGAAAGCAAAAGCAACAAACTAAACGATCATCGTGCTAAGCTAATGGATGGGTCAAGTTAATCACATCAATCTCTAATGATGTGATCCCAATAATCAATTGACAACTCATGTCTATGGTTAGGAAACATAACCATCATTGATTCAATGGGCTAGTCAAGTAGAGGCAAACTAGTGACACTCTTTTGTCTATGTATTCACACATGTACTAAGTTTCCGGTTAATACAATTCTAACATGAATAATAAACATTTTCATGATATAAGGAAATATAAATAACAACTTTATTATTGCCTCTAGGGCATATTTCCTTCAGTCAACTCAACAAACACCTCCGGAGATACCTGTAGAGCATCTTTATAATCACCCAGTTGCATTGTGACGTTTGATAGCACACAAGGCATTCATCCGGTATCCGGGAGTTGCATAATCTCATAGTCGAAGGAATATGTATTTGACATGAAGAATGCAATAGCAATAAAACTGAATGATCATTATGCTAAGCTAACGGATGGGTCCTGTCCATCATATCATTCTCCTAATGATGTGATCCCGTTATCAAATGACAACTCATGTCCATGGTCAGGAAAGCTTAACCATATTTGATCAATGAGCTAGTCAAGTAGAGGCTCACTAGGGACATAGTGTTTGTCTATGTATTCACACATGTATTTAGGTTTCCGATCAATACAATTCTAGCATGAATAATAAACATTTATCATGAATAAGGAAATATAAAAAACAACTTTATTATTGCCTCTAGGGCTTATTTCCTTCACCATGAACTTTCCAGAGGCGTTGAGGTGCTAGGACACGATATCCGAGCCCTGGGATAGCGTGACCGCCCCAACAAGAGTCAACAAGTTTCCCAAACTTGTTGTCTCCGAGCCGGTGAGCTCGCGGCAACAAAAGAACACCGGCGGGGACACGCCCATAGCTTGAGACACAAAGATGTTGGGCTTAAGAGCTATGTTGTAGATGTCTCTGAATCTGGACAAAAGAGGTTGATCATCAATCCAGAGGTCTAACCAGAAACGCATCGAGCGCCCATCCTGGACAGAGAACTTCGCCCACATGGCGAAGATGGGGTTGATTGCTTGAATTGAGTTCTCGAAAGGAGACCCCCTTCCCGTGGCCTTGAAGAAGTTGTCGGTCGGGAAGTATTTGACCCTGAGCAAATCAACCCACAACCCTATCTCCCCCTGAGACAGTCTTCAGATCCATTTGCACATAAGCGCCACATTTATCAATATGGAATTCATAACCCCTAGCCCCCCCGGGACTTGGGGCGTGATGACCCACAAGTATATGGGATCTATCTTAGTACTTTCGATAAGTAAGAGTGTCGAACCCAACGAGGAGTAGAAGGAAATGATAAGCATTTTTCGGTAAGGTATTCTCTGCAAGCACTGAAATTATCGGTAACAGATAGTTTTGTGATAAGGAAATTTGTAACAGGTAACAAATAATAAAAGTAAATAAGGTGCATCAGGATGGCCCAATCCTTTTTGTAGCAAAGGAAAAGCCTGGATAAACTCTTATATAAAGGAAAACGCTCCCGAGGACACATGGGAATTATCGTCAAGCTAGTTTTCATCACGTTCATATGATTCGCGTTCGGTACTTTGATAATTTGATATGTGTGTGGACTGATGCTTGGGTACTGCCCTTCCTTGGACAAGCATCCCACTTATGATTAACCCATATTTCAAGCATCCGCAACTACAAAAGAAGTATTAAGGTAAACCTAACCATAGCATGAAACATATGGATCCAAATCAGCCCCTTACGAAGCAACTCATAAACTAGGGTTTAAGCTTCTGTAACTCTAGCAACCCATCATCTACTTATTACTTCCCAATGCCTTCCCCTAGGCCCAAACAATGGTGAAGTGTCATGTAGTCGATGTTCACATGACACCACTAGAGGAAAGACAACATACATCTCATCAAAATATCGAACGAATACCAAATTCACATGACTACTTATAGCAAGACTTCTCCCATGTCCTCAGGAACAAACATAACTACTCACAAATCATATTCATTTTCAAAATCAGAGGGGTGTTAATATGCATAAAGGATTTGAACATATGATCTTCCACCAAATAAACCAACTAGCATCACTACAAGGAGTAATCAACACTACTAGCAACCCACAGATACCAATCTGTGGCTTTGGGTCAAAGATTGGATACAAGAGATGAACTAGGGTTTGAGATGAGATGGTGCTGGTGAATATGTTGATGGAGATTGACCCCCTCCCGATGAGAGGATCGATGGTGATGGCGATGGTGATGATTTCCCCCTCCCGGAGGGATGTTTCCCCAGCAGAACAGCTCCGCCGGAGCCCTAGATTGGTTCTGCCAAGGTTCCGCCTTGTGGCGGGGGAGTTTCATCCCGTGAGCTTTCTTATGATTTTTTTCTCGGAGGAAGACATCATATAGCAGAAGATGGGCACCGGAGGCCTGCCAGGGGGCCCACGAGGCAGGGGGCGCGCCCAGGGTGGTAGGGCGCACCCCCCACCCTCGTGGATGGTGGGTGGCCCCCTTTGGTGCTTTCTTCGTCCAATATTTTATATATAGTCCAAAACGTGCCTCCGTGGAGTTTCGGGACTTTTGGAGTTGTGCAGAATAGGTCTCTAATATTTGCTCCTTTTCCAGCCCAGAATTCCAGCTGCCGGCATTCTCCTTCTTCATGTAAACCTTGTAAAATAAGAGAGAATAGGCATAAATATTGTGACATAATGTGTAATAAAAGCCCATAATGCAATAAATATTGATATAAAAGCATGATGCAAAATGGACGTATCAGGGCGGCACACGGCCGTCCATTTAACCATATGATACTTGCGTTTTGTACCGGCTCCTTCCCAAAAGAACCAGGACCGAGGCGTGTCATGCTCTAAAACTTTCAGGATACGCATGCAACCTGCAGTACTACTATACTTGTGAGGTCCAAACTTAAGCAGACTTGGGTGATAGCCGAGGGGGGCTGTTGGGGATATGACTATTGGATATGACCCGCCCAGGAGGGGCCGGGTTATCCCAATGGCGGTTCATAAACCAAGCCCATGAATATGTTGAAGATGGCGGTTCATGTAGTAGGCTTGTTAAAGGGCCCAAAACCCGAAGGCGGCTTAAGGCCCGTAAGTGTAAACCACCATGTATATCTGACTTGTATTGTAAGGCATGTAAGATAAGTCACTGGGCCAGACATGTTTGTATGAGCTCGCCGGGACTCTGTAAGCCGCGGGGCGTCAACCCGTGTATATAAGGGGATGACCCGACAACGGCTTAGGGTAAGAGACAACAGATCGAAAGCCAGGCTAAGCATATTAGCTCCTTGGTAATCGAAACCTAGCAATATCACCTCAAACTGGATTAGATTTTTACCTTCATCGTAAGGGGACGAACTAGTATAAACTCCTTGTGTCCTTTGTCCCGTTTTAACCCCTTTAAGCTAACTACGTTGCAATGGCTCCACAAGAAAGTCCTTCCACTAGGACATCTTCCATGAAATTCCACGACAGTTGGCGCCCACCATGGGGCCTGCGCACGGTGGTTTTGAGTTCTTGAAGGGCAGCTTTGAATGGATCAAGGGATACGCTGTGGGCCGGATGACCAAGAGTCGTCGCGGCAAGCTCTACATCGACGACGTAGGCTGGGGCCCTGAGGCCAGCTCAATTGAGTACGGGTACTGGGTCCCCTTCGGTGGAATCCACGTCTTCATCGGCAAGATCGGCGAGCCGGGCCCTGAGCCGAACATTTGCACCGACATCATCGAGACGGCTCAGCGTGCACGACCCGCCTGGGTTCAAACCGCCGTAAAGCGTGCCTTTGTCGGATTTATCCATGGGAATGAATTGGAAGGCTTTGTGTCTGGCGGTGAGACAGCCATCTGCTCCGATGGTGAATCGTCCACGGGCGAGACCAACTCAATGTATCAACTACAAGACAAATGGCTTGGGGGCTATTCCGATGGTGACAGTATTCCGGACCCCCATGAGCCGCCGAACAGGGTGGCGATCTTCATGTATGGCACCGAGCCGGTTCTCGGTTCGACAGCCACTGCGGCTATGACTTCCAGCGCAACGGCGGTAACGGCAGCGGGTGCTGGCGGATCAACACGCCCGTCGGCTCAAGCTTTAACAAATTTGTTGGAGGCTCTGGCAACTCTGATGGGAGTGGAGGTAACCCCGGACAACCAGGAACTGCATAAGGTGGATGTGGCTAAGCTGTGTGATGAGATAGCACAAGCTAAGGAAGAGCTGGCAGCGGAGAATGCTAGGATGACCGCAGAGCGGGCCATTTTGAACGCTCAAGCACAGCGGATTCAAGCGGATTCATACGGGCTCACGGTGGATCAAAACGCTTCAAATGAAGTCTTGAGCAGAAAGCACCAAAGTCATCTGCCTTTGGTTTATGAGTCAAGGAACCTCTTCAACACATATGGAGCAGGGACGAGTAACCCGCCGGTGATAAACCAGATGGCTGAAGCACCAGGGGGTGGAGCGCCGGTTCAGCCGCGCGTGATAGGTTCTCCGCATGTGAATAACACCCCGCCTCGTTATATGGTAACGCCGCTGGGTCATTATCCCAACCCTTTGGACAATATGATTGTTGCGGCTACGCGATTGGCGGCTCTGCCAGTCAAGAGCGAGACTCCGACGGCGGTCGAAACCCAAAGGGCCAGGGAACTTCTTCAAACTGCGCTAATACAACAGTAGGCTTATTCTTATATTCGCGACTGGATTCATTCGACCCATCTTCCAAGTCGGAGCTACAGTAGGCACATTGACTCGCCAGCAGTTTCGAGTACTGATCAGCGCCATAAACAACCTCGTGGGCATGACCCAGCGCGCAATGGCGCTGAGGCACAAAATTTGGTGGACCAGGGTAGAGCGCACCGGGAGGCCGAGCTGGCGTCTCACCAGCACGCGCCGGTCTACCCGACAACTTAAGTGGAGGCAGGTGTGACTTCTAGAGATTGGGGTGTGTCATGTTTAACGGCAGCTCTACCAAATGAGCGTTTGCCCAAGGACTTCAAGGGCCCTTGTAAGGTGCATAATTACACAGCAGATCAGCCCCCTGAGGCTTGGGTGGAAACTTATGAGATGGCTATGGAGATGCTGGATGTTAGTGAGGCTGCATATGCTAAGTATTTCACTATGATGCTGGAAGGGACGGCTCGTACTTGGTTGAAAGGGCTATCTGCCAACTCCATTGGGTCATGGGCAGAGCTGAAGGCCCGTTAATCCAAAATTTCAAAGATACGTGCAAGCAGCCTGTGTCAATCGTGGATTTGGTTTCTTGTGTTCAAGCCGAGGGCGAATCGACGACCAGCTGGGTGCGCTAGGTCTCGACTATCATACATTCTTCAGATAATATCAACGTCGGCTCAGCGGTTTTAATGTTGGAGAAAAATTGTTGTTTCCTTCCACTCAAGCAGAAGCTTGGGCGGCTTAAACGTCATTGCAGTGACATGGGTGAGCTCATGGCGGCTCTTGTCAAGTATGCCGACTATGATAGTACCAAGGACCCCGACTCTGAGGATGAACGATCGGGAAAGGGAAAGAAGAGTAGCGGTATGAGGGGACAGCAGCACAACCCGGCCAATCAGGGCAGTAACGGTAAGCGCAAAGCTGATGATTTTGTGGCTAACACCGGTGCACGGAATTATAACCAGCGTCGTAAGGGGAGGCCAGCTCAAGGGACAAAATTTGACCTTGAGGCGATAATGAATCAGCCATGTCCGAAGCACGGAACCCAGGAGAAGCCGTCTGCCCATCTGTGGAAGGATTGCAGCATTATGAGACAATTCAGGGAGTCTTTCCAAAACAACCATGGTACGAATGGCGGTTCAGGGTCTGGCCCTCATGGTCCGGATCATGGAGGCGGCGGCTTAAATTCCGGGTTTCACGGCCAAAGCAATCAAGGTGGTTACAACTAGCAGAATAATCAGGGGAATCAGCAGCAGCAATAGTCTGGTTATCAAAGCAACCCGAAGCAATTGAATAGTGGACAGTACCACGTCTTCACCACTAGCTTGTGTAAGCGGGATTAGAAGCTTCATAAGAGGGCAGTGAATGCTATTGAGCCAGCGGTGCCGCATATTGGACTATTCACTTTGATGGATCCAGGCAGTTGGAAGGCTCGAGGGCTGGAGTTGTCTTGACTTCCCCACGAGGTGATAAATTTTCTTATGCTCTACGGTTAATGTTCCCTTGTACAAACGATGCAGCTGAGTATGAGGCCTTGCTCCACGGTCTCCGGATGGCTAAGGAGATGAACTTAAGCCGGGTGAGGTGCTTCGGCGACTCAGATCTAGTAGCTCAGCAGGTTTCTGGCACTTGGGATTCCAAGGATCCACTCATGGCGGCTTATCGTCGATAGGTTGATGCTATTGGGGGTCATTTCAAGGGTTACCAAGTTGAGCATATTGATCGCAGAAAGAATGAGGCGGCTGACACTTTAAGCCGGTTAGGGTCTGAGCGTAAGCTGGTGCCACCTAACACGTTCCTGGATATTCTGCTGAACCCTTCTGTCAAATTACCTATAGAGGAGGATCTTGTTGTTCCTGACTCGGAAGTACAATGGGTGGCGGCTCTTCATGCCATACCTGATTGAACAGTTCCGTATTTGGCTTACATGACCCGAGGCGAGTTGCCTGAGGATGAGATTTTGGCCAGGCAGATAACCCGGCGGTCTAAGTCAATGACGATTGTCAGTGGGGAGTTGCACCATCGCAGTGTCACAGGGGCGTTTCAATGTTGCGTCTCTCCTGAAGAAGGCTGTGAGATTCTGTGGGAGATTCACGAAGGAGATTGTGGTCATCATGCCGGCTCTAAATCTCTCATAGCCAAGGCTTTTCGTCATGGGGTTTATTGGTTGACGGCTCATGCTGATGCTAAGGATTTGGTCAGCAAATGTGACGGTTGTCAGAAGTTTTCATGACGAGCTCATGTGTCGGCTCAAGAGTTAAGGATGATTCCAATTACTTGGCCTTTTGCGACCTGGGGGCTTGATATGGTTGAGCCTTTCAAGAGGTCCAAAGATAAGAAGACCCACCTTTTGGTGGCAGTTGGCAAGTTTACTAAGTGGGTTGAAGCAGAGCCAGTTAGCAAGTGTGATGCAGCAACGATAGTTCAATTCATCAAGAAGGTGATCTTTCGTTTTGGCTTTCCCCACAGCATTATAATGGATATTGGGACTAATCTATCTAAAGGTGTTATGAAAGAATTTTGTCAACAGGAGCATATTCGACTTGACGTTTCCTCTGTGGCTCACCCCCAGTCCAATAGTCAAGCGGAACAAGCTAATCAAGAGATTCTGCGAGGCATCAAGCCCCGGCTTATGGTTGTTTGCAAAGAACGCCGGGTTGTTGGGTGGAGGAGTTACCCTCAGTGTTATGGAGTATCAATACAACGCCAACAGATCTACGGGTAAGACACCTTTCTTCATGGTTTATGGAGCAGAGGTAGTTCTCCCTAGTGACATCCGTCACGATTCGCCCCGTGTGGCGGCTTATGTTGAAGCTGATAATGAAAGGGGACGTCAGTATGCACTTGACCTGTTGGATGAGGAGCGTGACCTCGCGGTGGCTCGTTCAGCAATTTATCAACAAGACCTACGTCGTTATCACAGCCACCGGGTCAAAACCAGAACCTTTCAAGAAGGCGACTTGGTGCTCCGGCTTATCCAGGATCAAACTGATATGCATAAACTATCACCGCCTTGGGAAGGACCTTTTGTGGTCAGCAAGAATCTACATAGTGGGTCATACTATCTTATCAACGTTCGAGACCACAAGGACTCATGCACATCGGAGGAGGAGACCCGTCGGCCGTGGAATATTTCTCATCTTCGGCTGTAGGACCTTGAAGTAGATGTGTCTAGAGGGGGGGTGATTAGACACTTAATGCTAAAGTTGCAATTTTTAAGCTTTTTCGGTTTAGGTGGAGTTTAGGCATAATTTCAACATTCACAATACATATCAAGCAAGCATGCAAAGAGTATATGAGCAGCGGAATGTAAAGCATGCAACTTGCAAGAATGTAAGGGAAAGGGTTTGGAGAGTTCAAACGCAATTGGAGACACGGATGTTTTTCCCGTGGTTCGGATAGGTGGTGCTATCCTAACATCCACGTTGATGGAGACTTCAACCCATGAAGGGTAACGGTTGCGCGAGTCCACGGAGGGCTCCACCCACGAAGGGTCCACGAAGAAGCAACCACCCACAAAGGGTCAACGAAGAAGCAACCTTGTCTATCCCACCATGGCCATCGCCCACGAAGGACTTGCCTCACTAGCGGTAGATCTTCACGAAGTAGGCGATCTCCTTGCCCTTACAAACTCCTTGGTTCAACTCCACAATTTTGTTGGAGGCTCCCAAGTGACACCTAGCCAATCTAGGAGACACCACTCTCCAAGAAGTAACAAATGGTGTGTAGGTAATGAACTCCTTGCTCTTGTGCTTCAAATGATAGTCTCCCCAACACTCAACTCTCTCTCGTAGGATTTGGATCTGGTGGAAAGAAGGTTTGAGTGGAAAGCAACTTGGGGAAAGCTAGAGATCAAGATTCATATGGTAGGAATGGAATATCTTGGTCTCAACACATGAGTAGGTGGTTCTCTCTCAGAACATATTAGTTGGAATTGTGTATGTGTTCTGATGGCTCTCTCTACGAATGAAGAGGAGGTGGAGGTGTATATATAGCCTCCACACAAAATCCAACCGTTACACACAGTTTTCCAATCTCGGTGGGACCGAATCAACAAACTCGGTCGGACCGAAAAGGTAAACCTAGTGACCGTTAGAGATTTTCGGTGGGACTGACATGCAACTCGGTAGGACCGATATGGTTAGGGTTTGGGCATAACGTAATCTCGGTGAGACCGATTACACAAACTCGGTGAGACCGATTTTGGTAATCAGCTAACCAGAGAGTTGGTCAGGCAAACTCGGTGGGACCGATTTGCTCTTTCGGTGAGACCGAAAAGTTACAAAAAGGAAACACTGAATTTACATTGCAATCTTGGTGGGACCGATTCGCTTTTTCGGTGAGACCGAAAAGTTACGAAAGGGAAACAGAGAGTTTGCAATCCCATCTCGGTGAGACCGAGATCCCCATCAGTAGAACCGAATTGCTAGGGTTTGACAGTGGCTTATGACAAGTGAAACTCGGTGGCGCCGGATAGAAAGAATCGGTAGGGCCGAGTTTGGCTTTGGGTTTAGGTCATATGTGGAAGTGGGAAAGTAGCTGAGAATTTTGGAGCATATCATTAAGCAACACCTCATCCCTCCTTGATAGTATTGGCTTTTCCTATGGACTCAATGTGATCTTGGATCACTAAAATGTAAAGTGAAGAGTCTTGAGCTTGAAGCTTTAGCCAATCCTTTGTCCTTAGCATCTTGAAGGAGTTCCCACAACCTTTAGTCCATGCCACTCCATTGTTGAACTTATCTGAAACATGCTAGATAGAAATGTTAGTCCAACAAGAGATATGTTGTCATCAATTATCAAAACCACCTAGGGAGCACTTGTGCTTTCAATCTCCCCCTTTTTGGTAATTGATGGCAACATATATCAAAGCTTTAGATAAAGATATAAAGAACAGCAAGTAAAGCTTTGGAAGGACATGTAACAAGCATAGGCTCCCCCTACATGTATGCACTCATGTAAATATGAAATATAGAGGCATGTGAGAGCATAACCATGACAGAGTAGGCAATGTGTTACATGTATCTTGGCCATATGCATCAGAGCAAAAGATTATCAAGGAAAATACCTTCATGCTCATGAGTCCTTGCAAACAGTATGTACATAAGCAAGAACTCCTCATACTCATGATTTTGATGCATATACTTACCTTGTGGTCTTGAGTTGGCTTAGGATGGAATGAACCTGCACAAACAAAGTTAGATAACACAGGTACATCCACTAGCCAGAGCAAACAAAAGAAACCACAAGAATACCAAGACTGGGATGACATGTAGAGAGTGAGTACAAGGTACCACATTGGATTCAACATGTCCCCAAGACTAAACATATGCAATGAATTTGACTAATTTCTTTCCCTTAGGTGTCTTGCTCCCCCTGAATCTTACATGGGATATTGGGAGAAGATAGGAAACAGAAAATCAGAGCTGAAAGATACAACTGGATAGAACTTAATGCAAATAAGCGTATATGAACATGTCTTTCCCCCAAAAAGACATGTGACATCCCTCCTCTTGAACATCAAGCATCTGGGATCCTTGAGTGTTTTCTCTCCCTGGAAATCTCTCTCTCCCCCTTAATAACATCTGGGATCCTTGAGACTTTCTCTCCCCCTTGAGCTTCCCTTAACATCATCTGGGATCCTTGAGACTTTCTCTCCCCCTTGAGCTTTGATGTGATCTCTTTCTCCCCCTTTGACATCAATTTCCAAGAAGGGCTTTCTGGAATCCGTCGTATAGGTTTGGTCCTTGAGACTCAGCACAAAGCAAAGGATAAAACTGTGATGCTTGTAGAGGACAAGATTCATTGAGTAGAGCTGGATCAGAAGAAATATAGAACAAGTGGCAAACTGTTTTTCCTGTTGCGAAATCGGTGGCACCGAGTGGCATGTTTCGATGGTACCGAAGGGATTCGGTTGGACCGAAAATGACAATTCGGTGAAACCGAGTTCATCACAGAGAAAACTCTTGTCACCTCAGCTCACTAGTCATGTAGGATCTCACAAAGATTTGCAATGAATTACCTAAAGGATTTGCAAGGAATTGAATGCAGAAAATGCAGAACAAAAACAAAGAGAAAAGAGAAGAAACTGAAAGATCTAGATGAAGTTTTTTTTGTTTTTGAAAAAGAGAAAGAAACTAAACATGCATGAGACAAATGCAATAACACAGAAAAGAACACAAGAGAACTTCATCTAGAGTTGGGCGGTGACATAGTCACCTATGTTAGAGTATTGACTTAGGAGTCAAGTGAGAACACTTGATCATAGGTCATACTCATCGTTTAAGCTCAAAATGGGGTTACCATTTTTCGTTTAAGCATCTTGATGTATTCACATCTTGTTGAGTTGCTTTGACTCATGTCTTGGAGTAAAGCTTCTCTAAGATGGAATAACATACCTTGGGTGGTGGTGTGGTTCTTGCTCATGTAGTTGAACTTGTGTGGGTGCTCAAGGTTGATGTAGCTCATCAAGAGTTGGGAGCACCACTTGGAGTTTGAGTTCATCTACCTACATGGGTTAGTTCTTGCAAGGAAGAGCACTTGTGTATCCAAAAATGACAATCATGAAGCTCAACATAGAATTTGTCAAAGGATATGTTTGAATGGTTTTGTGCTTCCTTGTCTTCAACCACCATTGTGTAGAGTCTTGGTGATGTAGAGATTGCTCAAGATGTGAGTGAGTCGCAATCTCATGGAATTATATTCAACCAAGCACCTACGTGGGTTAGACAACATGCAAGGTGCAAATATATCCAAGACATAAGATAGTTATCATAAGAGATATATCATGGATTAGTCATAAGCTCATGTCTTGCATGTATCCAATGGAGTTTCTACTCCAAGTTCGAAGCATCAATGATGTTCAATTCTCCTCTCAACCTGCAAAACACTTTCTCATCAAGAGGTTTAGTAAATATATCCGCTAATTGCTTATCGGTGCGAACATGCTTAAGATCAATGTCACCCTTAGCAACATGATCCCGAATGAAATGATGACAAACTTCAATATGCTTAGTTTGAGAGTGTTGTACATGATTATGACCAATTTTGATAGCACTTTCATTATCACAAAGTAGTGGAACATGTTTCACATAGATCCCATAATCTTTAAGAGTTTGGGTCATCCAAAGTAATTGAGCACAACATGAACCAGCGGCAATGTATTCCGCTTCGGCGGTGGATAAGGATACCGAGTTTTGTTTCTTGGAAGACCAAGACACAAGAGATCTACCAAGAAATTGACAAGTACCCGAAGTGGACTTTCTATCAATCTTGTCTCCGGCATAATCTGAGTCAGAATAGCCAACAAGATCAAAAGAAGATCTCTTAGGATACCAAATGCCAAAATTTGGTGTATGGATTAAATATCTCACTATCCATTTCACAGCCTTAAGATGGCATTCTTTAGGAGCAGCTTGATATCGTGCACACATGCACACACTTAGCATAATATCGGGACGTGAAGCACATAGGTATAACAATGAACCAATCATAGAGCGATAAACCTTTTGATCAACCGGTTCACCATCTTTGGTCAAATCATTATGTCCACTAGTAGGCATGGGTGTAGACATACCTTTGCATTCTTGCATATTGAACTTCTTGAATAAGTCCTTGGTGTACTTCGTTTGAGAGACAAATGTACCTTCCTTAGTTTGATTGATTTGCAAACCGAGGAAGAATTTGAGTTCACTCATCATAGACATCTCAAACTTCTCTGACATAAGCTTTCCAAACTTCTCACTAAAGAGAGGGTTAGTTGAACCAAATATGATATCATCGACATAAATTTGGCATACAAATAGTTCTCCATTAACCCTTTTAGTAAAAAGAGTAGAATCAATTTTACCAATTTCAAAACCACTTGTAGTAAGGAACTTGGTCAAGCATTTATACCATGCTCTAGGAGCTTGTTTAAGACCCTAAAGAGCTTTGTGAAGTTTGTAAACATGATTTGGTTTCTTAGGATTGATAAAGCCGGGAGGTTGTTTGACATAAACTTCCTCCTCTATTTCACCATTTAGAAAAGCACTTTTAATGTCCATTTGGTACAAGGTGATATTATGGTGATTAGCATAGGCAAGTAAGATGCTAATGGACTCAAGTCTAGCAATGGGAGCATATGTCTCACCATAGTCCATACCTTCGACTTGTGTGTACCCTTGGGCGACGAGATGTGCTTTGTTGTGAACCACTTGTCCATCTTCATCTTGCTTGTTGCGAAACACCCATTTGGTACCAATGATGTTGTGGTTGTTGTCGGGCTTCTCAACCAATGTCCAAACTTGGTTTCTCTCAAAATTGTGTAGCTCTTCATGCATAGCATTTATCCAATCCGGATCTTCCAATGCTTCTTCAACCTTCATAGGTTCAATGCTAGAGATGAATGAATAGTTTTCACAAAAGTTAGCTAAACGAGTTTTTGAGCGAGTGATTCTCCCGGTTTGTATATCATTGAGGATTTGCTCGACGGGATGATCTTTGGCAATTCTTGCTCGAACTCGTGAGAGCTTTTGCTTGGGTCTTCATTGAACATCTTCTTCATCTTGTTCTTCTTCTTGGCCTTCTTCATTGTTGACATCGTCGTTCTCTTGTCGTGGTGGAGAAGGAGGTTGTTGATGTTCGTCTTGATGTATTTCCTCGTCTTCTTCATCTTGGTGTGTCCCACTTGTGGAAGCTTCCGTGTCGATTCTTGGTTCACCTTGTCGTGAAGTAGAAGCTTCCACTTGGACGGATGAAGTACTCTCCTTCACCTCCGTTGGATGAATTTTGCCAATGGACAAGTCTTGGATTGCTTCTGAAGGGTCTTTGTCTCCTGCATCAATTGGCAATTGCTCTACTTGCGAGCCATTAGATTCATCAAACTTCACATCTACCATCTCTTCAACCTTTCGGGTGAAATTGTTGTAGACACGGTAAGTGTGAGAGTTTGAGCCATAACCGAGTAGAAAACCTTCATGAGATTTAGGAGCAAACTTTGAACAACGATGCTTATCAAGAATGTAGCACTTTGAGCCGAATACTCGAAAGTATCCAACTTGGGTTTTGTTACCGGTGAGAAGCTCATATGCCGTCTTGCCGAGTAGCTTGTGAAGATATAAGCCATTTGTTGCGTGACAAGCTGTCTCAACCGCTTCTGTCCAAAAGTGCTTCGGCGTCTTGTATTCATCAAGCATCGTTCTTGCCATTTCGATGAGCGTCCAGTTCTTCCTCTCAACAACTCCATTTTGTTGAGGTGTGTACGTAGCTGAGAACTCGTGTGAAATCCCTTCTTCGTCAAGAAAGGTGTCCACATTTGCGTTCTTGAACTCCGTTCCATTGTCACTCCGAACCTTCTTGATCTTCACGTCAAACTGATTTTGGGCCTTCCTAGCGAAGTTTCTGAAGATCTTCTGGACCTGCGACTTGTCATTAAGAAAGAACACCCACGTAAATCTTGAAAAATCATCAACTATAACTAGACCAAAAGAATTTCCATCGAGACTCTTGTAGGCATTGGGACCAAAAAGATCCATATGAAGTAGCTCGAGTGGCCTTCTTGTGGTCATGATGTTCTTCACGGGATGTCTTCCTCCAACCTGTTTACCTGCTTGACAAGCACTGCAAAGTCTATCCTTATCAAATATGACATCGTTAACTCCAAGGATATGATTTCCTTTAATAAGCTTGTCAAGGTTTCTCATGCCAACATGACCTAGTCGTCTATGCCACAACCAACCTTTTGAGGATTTAGCAACAAAGCAAGTTTTAGGTTGTGCCTTTTTAGAGAAATCGACAATGTAAAGATCACCTCTACGCATACCCGTAAAGACCATTTTATGATTGTCTCGACGAAATACTTGGCAATCTACCTCAGTAAATAGGACATTCAAACCGAAATCAGCAAGTCTAGATACTGAAATTAAGTTGTAGCCAAGAGATTCAACGAGCATGACATTTTGAATGGAACTATCATGTGAGATGGCCACCTTACCAAGGCCAACCACTTTACCCTTTGAATTATCACCAAAGGTGACATATTTTCGAGGGCCGTCATTTTCAGCAAGCTCACGGAACATCTCTTCATCTCCGGTCATATGGTCAGTACATCCACTATCAAGAACCCATTCCTTTCCTCCTGATTCATATCCCCGAAGATTTGCCATAAGACCAAAATGTCTCATTGCATCATCAAGATCTAAGTCACTATCATCATCATCATCATCATCATAGTATCCATGTTCGTCATGATCTTGTGACTCATCATTTCCTAGAGAGGATAATTCATTAGATAAATGATCATCAAAGTGGTCACTTTTATGAATTCTTATAGCTTCGAATATGATATCACTAATGATTCCAACATCTCCTTTAGCATGCTTAAGATTGGTAAGTTCAAATAGACAAATACCAAAACTAGGATCACTAGAGTTCATCTTACTCAAGGCAATAGATTTATGGAGAATTTCATCCAAAGTTTTCAAGGAATGATCGGGAAATCGTTCCTCAAGAAATTTCCATATAGTATAGGCACAATTAAGAGTAGGCAAACTAGCAATCAAATTTTTGGGCAATCCTCTAATGATGAGCTCAATAGTTCTAAGATTGCGAATCATGTCAATATCTTCATCTAGGGTAGGATGCAAAGGATCAATATGAGGTGCACAAGGGCTAGCAATATACTTGTTCAAATGATATTGATTGAAGATTACAAGCATCTCATTTTTCCACTCATGAAAATACTCTCCATCAAGAATAGGCACTCTATGTCTAAGACTCCCTAAGGTAGACACATCCATCTTCCTCCAATGGTGATTAAACCAAGGCAATGGAGACCAAAGCTCTGATACCACTTGTAGGACTGTCGGAGTAAATAGCCATGGGTAGCCTAGCCGGCTTCCCCTGGCCCTTCTGAAAAAATTACGAGCCCGCCCGGCTCTCAAGAATCCAAGACATGGGGCCGCCTTCCCCTTGCTGGCTGCCACCCAGGCCGGCTTTCGGAAGGCGGTCCAACTTTAGCCCTCATGAGAAGGCCGACTCCAAGAAGCCGGCCATGAGAAGGCCGACTCCAAGAAGCCGGCCATGAGAAGGCTGACTCCAAGAAGCCGGCTCCCACAAAGCGGTCGAGACCGTACCCTTAAAGTTTGCACCCACCTAACGGTGGTGCGACGGGGCGTGGCTACAGTGAAGCCTGCCACCCCCGAATCCCGGAGCACGCCTGGCACAGTGCACCGTACGGAGTAGGTATGACATGTCCGGCGCGGCACTGTTGCCATGTTGACTTTGGTGTCACCCACGACGGGCCGCCAGCGTGGCCCACAGATGGTGGGCCCCTTCGGGCAGAGAGATGCCCGAAGGCGGCCACGCCTCCAACCAGTTGGCCCAATACGGGGCCGGCTCCCTGCAGCCGGCTCGCTTCCCCCCTCGAAGGAGACGCCCCATTAAGGAGACAAGACGCAGTAAGGCTACAGCGATCGCCCGCCGGACGGCGGCACTGTAGCCACGCTTACCTCGACGAAGCCCTCGTCATCAGGTTGAGGCAACAGTACCCAACCACCGACGAGACCCTTGGCAGTGGGGCCTGCCTGTTGCCTAGGAGTTGGCAGCCGGCGGGACCCAGCGGCCGGCGGGCCCCAGCAGTCGGCGCAGAAGCCGGCAAGCGCAGTCACACACGGCTGGGCCCCGCGCCCAATCGGATTACCGTTGTACCCCTGGGGGGTAGGCCTATATAAACCCCCCAGGGCACCCATGCAAAGGGTTGGACCCCCGGCTAGTTCTAGACACCCCGCAAGGAGAAGAAGCAGGCTAGTCGTGCCCTTCTTCCTCCTCCTACCAAACAGCTCAAGGAGCATTGTGTAGCTACTTGTTCATCTAGTGATCATGCAGAGACCCTGCAGAGCAGCAGTAGGGGTGTTATCTCCACGAAGAGCCCCGAAGCTGGGTAAGATTCGCCGGCGTGCATGTCTTCGCCTTATCCCGTTTCCAGGCACCGGCGATGTCTTACTAGCTCCCACAATGATAAGCCACCCGTTGGCATAGGTCGCACCTACCACCCGACATTTGGCGCCCACCGTGGGGCCAGGTGCACCGTCGTGCGGAGACCTGTTTTGGACGCGAACCTTCTTCCTCCCCCGCGAGCGTAGCCAGCCCGGCACGCCCGATGGCGCTTGCCACGACGCGCTGCAAGGTGTCACCAGCATCTGCGCGGCGAGCAGCCTCGCCGATCTCCTCGACGAAATTCTCATCTCCGACGAGCTCGCCTCCGATGCGGGCACCGACCACCTCGCCAACCTTCTCGGCCAGCTCCATGTCTCTAGCGAGCCCGCTGCGGACCTGGAGTCGGTTGGCTCCACCGACCCGATGCCTGTCGACTCCGACACGGCCTCCTACGACACCTTCCCCACCAACGTCACGATCTACAACGACCCGCTTCCTCGAGCCGACGGCTGCGATGCTGTCACCACCGAAGTGATGGTTGTCGGCCACGGCGGCCCGGCCGACGAGAGCGCCCACGACGCCTCGCACGCGGCGGCCCACGACTTGTCCGCTCCCCTCCCGGCTAATGCCGATGACGAAGCACTGGAGGCACGCCGCCTCGCCCTCCTCGCAGAGGGCCGAAGGCTGGCTTCCGTAAGACGCCTCACTGAGGCCTATCAACGCGAAGCTGACCGCGCCGCCTTTGGCACGCCGGCCCCGGGCGGGCCAAGCCGGGCCGGCCTTGTCAAGCAACGCGGCGCCGTCATCGCCGACACGCTGGGAGTCGACCGCCCGGTCTATGCCACTCCGCTCGAGAACTTGCGTGCCGCCCAGGCGGCCGTAGACGAGCTGGACGGCCTGGAGGCCGAAGACCTCCCCCACATGACCCGGCGCATCCAGCAATTGATTGACGCAGCCGCGCAGTGACACGAAGCCGACGCCCGCGCGGAAAGCCCTCCCCCGCACCGAGAACACGGCGCGACGTCCCGGACGCCGACTACGAGCAACACCCGCGCGCGACGCGAGAAGGAGCCGGCTGCCAGCCGCAGCCGGACCCGGATCTCCATCGAGCGAGACGCGGACGGTCATCCCCGAGCCATGGAATGGCGGGGCGACCCGCCTCCGCCTCCGCCCCGTGGAGAGAGATATCCCGCCCCGCCGCCAGTGGTGCACCCGACTCTTAGCGGCCGGCTAGGCCGCCGCGAAGGAGTCGGCGAGAACGACGCCCGCCATCGGATCGACCGCCTGGCGCGATCCCTGGCGTTGGAAGAAGAAGATGATGTCGGCCCGCCTTGTTTCGGCCCCCGCATCCGCGACGAGCCCTTTCCCAAAGGGTTCTCGCTCCCAAGAGACACGCCCAAGTACAACGGCTCTGTGAAGCCGGAAGATTGGTTGATCGACTACTCCACGGCGGTTAGCATAGCCAACGACAACCGGCGCGTTGCCGTGAAGTACGTGCCCCTCATGCTGCAAGGCACGGCGCGGACCTGGCTCAACAGCCTCAAGCCACGTAGCATCAACAGCTGGCTAGATTTCATAGAAGCCTTCATCCGCAACTTCACCAGCACCTACAAGCGGGCTCCCAAGCCCAGACTGCTCTCCTTGTGCGTACAAGGCCCCGCCGAGTCCACTCGCGATTACCTCACACGTTGGGCCGAGCTCCGCAATTCTTGCGAGGGGGTGCACGAGGTGCAAGCCATAGAATACTTCACGGCCGGATGCCAAAAAGGCACCCTCCTCAAGCACAAGCTCCTCTACGACGAGCCGACTACCCTCGACGAGCTTCTGGACATAGCGGACAAGTACGCTACCGCCGACTCCTCGATGAAGACCGAGCTTCGAGTAGACGCGTCCGGGAAAGTACTTAACCCGGCGCCCAAGACGCCGGCTGGGGATCCCGGCCGACGCCCCCACTCGAACGACCACAAGCGCAAGGGCCCCGCGCCGCCTCCCGCCAGTCGGCAGGTGGCCACAGTTGAAGACGTGCCGCCTGAAGGGCGGCCCGCGCCCAAGAAGCCCAAGGGCGGCAGGCCGGCTTGGCAGCCTGCCTTCTCCTACGAGCAGACTCTCGACGCCCCGTGCAAGTTCCACAGCGGCGCGAAGCCGTCCAACCACACAACCCGGAAGTGCCATTGGCTCGCCCGAATCTCCAAAGGCGAAGGGCTCACGCCGCCTCCGCCTGCCGGCTCACCGCCTCCACCTCCGCCGCCTCCGGCAGCCCAGCCCGCAGTCGGAGCCGTGCATGACGAGTTCCCTGACGAGCAAGCAACCTACATCGTCTTTACAAGCCAACCCAAAGACCGGCGCCGCAAACGCCGAGAGCACCAGGAAGTCAGCGTGGTTGCCGCCAACCCTGCCGGACACATGCATTGGTTAGAAAAGCCCATCAGCTGGAGCTGGGCCAACCATCCGGAGGTTATGCCGTCTCCCGGCTCTTATGCTTTGGTCCTAGAAGCCACCCTTGCAACGGACAGACACGCCGCCCGCTTCTCTCGTGTGTTGATAGACGGCGGGAGCAGCATCAACATCCTGTACCGTGACACCCTGGAGAAGCTAAACGTCAAGACGAAGCAGCTCATGCCTACTCGGACAGTGTTTCATGGCATCGTACCCGGCCTGTCCTGCGCCCCCATTGGCAAGATCAAGATCGATGTACTTTTTGGGAACAAGGAGCATTTCCGCCGGGAAGCGATCTGGTTTGAAGTGGTGGACCTGGAGAGCCCTTACCATGCATTTCTTGGCCGACCTGCCTTGGCCAAATTCATGGCAGTTCCCCACTATGCATACCTCAAGATGAAGATACCAAGCACCAAAGGCGTCATCACCATAGCCGGCGATTACAAGAAGTCCTCTAAGTGCGCAGCAGCCAGCAGCCGGCTGGCCGAGTCCCTTGTGATTGCCGAAGAAAAGAAGATGCTGGACCGAGTCGTGGCCATAGCCGGCAAGCAGTTGGCCGTGTCCCCCGACCCCAAGGAGCATGATGCTCAAGGATCTTTCCAGCCGGCCAAGGAGACGAAGAAGATACCTCTTGACCCCGAGCATCCAGAGAGGTTTGCCGTCATCGGGGCAAACCTGAACAGCAAATAGGAAGGTGAGCTCGCCGATTTCCTCCGTGAGAATCGGGACATCTTCGCATGGTCTCCCAAGGACATGCCGGGTGTTCCGAGGAAATTCGCCGAGCACAAACTACACGTTCGAGAAGACGCAAAGCCAGTCAAACAACCCCTTCGCCGACTGTCGGAGGAGAAACGCAGAATTGTAGGGGAGGAGATAGCCCGGCTCTTGGCGGCCAGCTTCATCATGGAAGTTTTCTTTCTAGAGTGGCTCGCCAACCCAGTCCTCGTACTGAAGAAGAATAACAAGTGGCGCATGTGCATAGACTACACATGCCTCAACAAGGCCTGCCCCAAAGATCCCTTTGCCCTGCCAAGGATAGACCAAGTGATAGACTCCACAGCCGGATGCGAGCTGTTGAGTTTCTTGGATGCTTACTCCGGATATCACCAGATAAAGCTGGATCCGGACGACCGCCTGAAGACCGCCTTCATCACGCCATTTGGAGCCTTCTGCTACCTGACTATGACATTCGGCTTGAGAAATGCCGGTGCCACTTTTCAGCTTGCATGCAGATGTGCCTCCTCAAGCAGCTCGGCAGGAACGCTCACGTTTACGTGGACGACATCGTGGTGAAGACAGAGAAGCGCGGCACCTTGCTGGGAGACCTCAAGGAAACGTTTGAGAACCTACGCCGGTTCCAAATCAAGCTTAACCCTGAGAAATGCGTGTTCGGAGTGCCAGCCGGCCAGCTCCTAGGCTTCCTGGTCTCTGAACGCGGCATCGAATGCGACCCGGTGAAGATCAAGGCCATCGAGAGAATGGCGATCCCCACCAAGCTTCGAGACATTCAGAAGTTCACCGGGTGCTTGGCCTCCTTGAACCGCTTCATCAGCCGGCTCGGAGAGAAAGCTCTCCCCCTCTACCGCCTCATGAAGAAGAGCACTGACTTCGAGTGGAACGACCAGGCCGACCAAGCTTTTCACGAGCTGAAGAAGATGCTGGCCACACCGCCCGTTCTGGCGGCGCCAACTGAGAAAGAGCCCATGCTCCTCTACATCGCCGCTACTAGCCGGGTGGTCAGCACCGTCATCGTAGTCCAGCGCCCAGAAGAAGGCCGAGCCCAGCCGGTCCAGAGGCCGGTGTATTATTTGAGCGAGGTGCTGTCCGCCTCAAAGCAGAACTACCCACACTACCAGAAGATGTGTTACGGCGTGTACTTCACCGCCAAGAAGCTGAAGCCCTACTTTCAAGAGCATCCCGTCATGGTCGTATGCACCGCCCCGCTAGCCGAGATCATAGGCAGCCGGGACGCATCCGGCCGGGTGGCGAAATGGGCCATCGAGCTGGCCCTGTACACGATCTTCTACCAGCCCCGCACTGCCATCAAGTCCCAAGCACTGGCCGACTTCCTCGTCGATTGGGCCGAGACCCAGTACCTGCCGCCGGCTCCCGACTCCACCCATTGGCGCATGCACTTTGACGGGTCCAAGATGCACACCGGCTTGGGAGCTGGCGTCGTCCTTACCTCTTCGAAAGGCGACAAGCTCAGATACACGCTACAGATCCACTTAGCCGCCTCCAACAATGTGGCCGAGTACGAGGCGCTCACACACGGGCTCTGGCTTGCCAAAGAACTTGGCATTCGCCGGATCCTATGTTATGGCGACTCGGACCTAGTGGTCCAACAATCATCTGGCGACTGGGACGCCAAAGACGCAAATATGGCGAGCTACCGCTTCCTGGTCCAACAACTCAGCGGATACTTTGAAGGATGCGAGTTCCTCCATGTACCGCGAGCCGACAACGAGCCAGCCGATGCCCTGGCTCGAATAGGCTCCACTCGGCAAGCAATTCCAACCGGCGTCGCTCTACAACGCCTCCTCAAGCCATCTATCAAGCCATCTCCAGAGTCCGATTCCATCTTCGTGCCGCCTGACCCCGATGCGGCCGAGTCCGGCTCGAAGAACCAAGTAGGCGACCCCAAGACTCCCATAGCCGGCCCGGCGACTTTGGCAGCCGGCTCGGGGACTTCGGCAGCCGGCTCGGGGACTGCCGCACCCGGCTCGGGGACTGCAGTAGCCGGCCCAGGGACTGCACCAGCACAACAGCCGGCGGCCGACTCCAGCACCTCACCACCCAGCCCGCCCACCCTGGTGGCAGTAGCCACATTGGAAGTAGAAGAAGTCGCGGCTCCATCATGGGCTCAGTCCATCCTCAACTTCCTAGTAAACCAAGACCTGCCGGCTAACGAAACAGAAGCAAGACAAGTCCAACGTCGAGCCGGAGCATACACAATCGTCAACAGAGAGCTCGTCAAGCGCAATGTCACTGGAGTCCTCCAACGGTGCGTCAAGCAAGAAAAGGGCATTGCAATCCTCAGAGACATTCACCAAGGAGAATGCGGCCACCATGCGGCCTCAAGATCACTTGTCGCCAAAGCCTTCCGCCATGGTTTCTTCTGGCCGACTGCTTTGGATGACACCAAAGAATTAGTTAGACATTGCAAGGGGTGCCAACTCTTCAGCTCCAAGCAACACATGCCGGCCTCGGCACTCAAGACCATTCCCCTCACTTGGCCCTTTGCCGTTTGGGGACTGGACATGGTGGGCCCATTCAAGATGGCGCGCGGCGGCATGACGCATTTGCTCGTCGCCGTGGACAAATTCACCAAGTGGATTGAGGCAAAGCCGATCAAGAAGCTGAATGGGCCGACTGCTGTGACATTCATCGCAGACATAATAGCACGGTACAGCGTGCCACACAGCATCATCACCGACAATGGCACGAATTTTGCCAAAGGAGCCTTGGCACGTTTCTGCGCAGCCCAAGGTATCTGGCTGGACTTAGCATCCGTCGCCCACCCGCAGTCAAACGGCCAGGTCGAGCGAGCCAACGGCCTCATCCTCTCTGGCATCAAGCCCCGACTGGTCGTACCTCTGGAGCGCTCAGCCGGCTGTTGGCTCGATGAGCTGCCGGCTGTCCTCTGGAGTCTGCGCACTACACCAAACAAGTCAACCGGCTTCACCCCTTTCTTCCTTGTGTATGGCGCCAAGGCAGTCATCCCAACTGACATCGAGTTTGACTCGCCTCGAGTAACCATGTACACGGAAGCGGAGGCCAAGGAAGCACGAGAAGACGGCGCCGACCTGCTGGAAGAAAGCCGGCTATTAGCCCTCAGCCGGTCTGCCATCTACCAGCAGGGTTTGCGCCGCTACCACAGCCGGAAGGTCAGGCCAAGATCTTTCCAAGAGGGTGATCTTGTGCTCTGGCTGATCCAGCGAATAGCCGGCCAGCACAAGCTCTCAGCCCCTTGGGAAGGCCCCTTCGTCATCATCAGAGCTCTAGGCAACGACTCCTACTACCTGATCGATGCACAAAAGCCGAAGGCACGCAAGAGAGACGACTCCGGCAAGGAGTCGGAACGACCATGGAACGCCAACCTCCTTCGAAGGTTTTACAGTTGAAAGACAGTATGTATCACGCTAACTTTTGTATTAAGTACAAAACAATAGGCCCCCCGAGGAGGGCTCGGGGACTGCCATCCCTTATTTATGAATGAAAAGTATCATGCTTATGACCTTGTCATTTCATTTACTTGTTCCGTCCTGCGCCGGGTTCGACTAGTCGGCTCGGGGACTGGCCGACTGGAGTTATATTAGAAGTCCTACCCGCAGTCAGACAAGTAGTGTGCCGGCTCCCAAGCCTTCTCTTGCCAAAAGTCACAGTTCGAAGAATCGGCTGTCCGGCTGGCAAGAGTTAAAGGCAGGAACGGGCGCCCACACGAAAAACGGCTAGGGACTAACGGACTAATATAACAAAAGCCGGTTTTTCTCACACCGCCGACTGGCTACCAGAGTAGCCGGCCGGCCGGTTTCCATTCACTTCACTTCAATCCAAGAAAGCTCAAGTACTTGCCTCCCCAAAGAGGGAAGGGGGCAAAGGAAAAAGCCTAAGGATAAAAAGCATATGCGAATGGAAACCAAACATGCACATAATAATATTTACATAAAAGACCTCCGAGAGGCCAGCATTCAACATAGTTTGGACACACCCCCAGTGGGTGGAACTGCGAAACTTAATGAAAATTGTTCAAAAGACAACAAGCAGGAAAGATAAAGACGGCAGGTCAAGCCGGCGGAGCGACCGACGAGCCGGGCTGGTTGGCGGAGACGGTCGCGCCGGCTGAAGGAGCGGCCGGCTGGCGAACTTCGGCTTGGTCACCGCCTCCCGCAGAGGGCGCGCTGCCACGCGCCTCGTTGTTGGAAGCACGGTCGGCCTGAGGTCGGCCGGTTGTTCCACCAGCCGGCTCGACGTCTCCGCCGTCCTCCTCTTCGTCATCCTCGCCCTCATCGCTGGAGGCAATCTCCTCCGCCGAGTCCTCGCCCACCGCCGGGTTCAACCCGAACCACTCCTCCAGCTGAGCAACACCGTCATCATCGATTTTGGGTGCAAAAACGCTGATGTCGGTGCACTCGGCGATCATCGAAGCTCGCTGGGCGATAGCCGGCCTCACCTCCTCCAGCTCCGCACCGGCCTCCATCCGCCAAGTGCGCAGCTGGTCCAGGCTCAGCCCTGGGTACCAAGCCCAAACGAACTCCAACGCCCGCCCGGCTCCGAGGCAGGCCGCCGACGCCTTCCAAGCTTCAAAGCGACCGACTGCGACCTCTAGCCAGTCGGCAGTTCGGCTTGGGGTGCGAGGGATCGTCTCGCCGGGCCAGAGGGCGGCCAACACTTGTTCCCCGGCATGTTGTAGCCGCCGAAGCATCCGATCAGCCGGCTGCAGCCGCGCTTGGACAGCCAAGAGCTGCTCCTCAAGCGTCCGGTTCGCGTCCGGTGCGATGTTGGCCCCCGCCTGACGGTGCGCTTCGCGATGGGCCTCAATACTTTGGGCGGCGAAGGCGGAGTAGCCGGGGAAGTAGTCTGCACCAAAAAACAAGCAGCAACTCAAGTTAAGCCAAAAACCCAGGTGGCAAGGGGCAGGAGAGGGGAGAGGAAGGCGGCTTACTGTCGATCAAATCCTCGATTCGGCCAAAGCCTTCATCCAGGGCTCGTCGGGTCTCAGCCCAGCTCGCCGCCTCGGTTTCATACTCTGCCTTCAGGGCGGCTTCGCTATCCTGCGCCGCCTGTAGGGCCGCCTTGTGGCTCTCCTCTTGGTCGGCCAGCTTCTTGGCTAGGCGATCCCGTTCCTGAAGCAAGGCGGCGTACTCGGCCTCCTTGGTATGAAGGGCGGCCTTCGCTTCGCCGAGCTCCTTCCTCAAGTCAGCGTTGGCCCCTGAAGACAAAGAAAAAGAAAAACCAATAAGGAAAGAGTCATCAAGAAAGATCCGACCCGACTGCTCAGCAGTCGGCCCGAATCTCGGGGACTACACCCAGTGGGTGCGCTGACGCGCCCCCACAGGAGACAGACAACATCGAGCACTTACTTCGGCTGTCGGCCAGGTCGTCGGTCCTCCGGCTCAACTCCCGAGCCTAGGAGTTGAAGGCGGCAGCACGGAGGTTGTGATATTCCTGAAGGTTCAGAAAAAAGCAAAGTAAGGTAGCCGTCGAGAAAGATCCGACCCGACTGCGCAGCAGTCGGTCCGAATCTCGGGGACTACACCCAGTGGGTGCGCTGACGCGTCCCCACGGAAGAAATTAAGAAAGCAAAGCAGCCAAGAACGAAGGACTCACCCGGATGGTGGCTCGCGTCAACAAGAACTCCTGGGTGAACTGTTGCAGCAGGGCAGCCTGAGCTTGCAGCCGGCTCCGGACCCCTTGAGCCGCCACATTCAGCTCGCCAGTCCCTCCGCTGGGAGTCCACTCGGACGTGGCAGTGCTGGCCGCCTCCAGATCTTCCGCCGACTGGCCTGCGCCCACGACTCGGCGCAACTCCGGCGAAGCGGCGCCTCCCCCTGCGCGTCGGCTCGTCGCTGGCTGCACCTCGAGGCCGGCTCTGTTCTCCGGCTCACCTCCGGTCGGCCCCTCTGGCGCCGCTGACGATTGGCCGCCTTGGCCCGCTCCGGTGGGCGCTGCCGGCGGCGCTCTCCTCGCGAAGGCCACGGGGTCCTCCCCCCTCTCCATCAGCGGCGGGCCTTGGACGATCTCCTCCGCCAAGGGCAATGGGGTGTCGGGGGCTACGGCTCGAAGAGGAATGGCGAGCAGCGGAGGCTGGTTGCGCGAGCTTTCCGCCTCCGTCCCCGCGGTAGCCGCCTCCGTATGGGCCTTGGCTGCCGCGTCGGCCTGCTCCCTCGCCGCCTAGGCGGCCGCCTTCTCCGCCGCCTCGCGCTCCTCCCGCGCTTCGCGGGCGTTCCGCTCTGTGGCCTCCTTGAGATCGGCGCGGGGGTCCACGCGGCGGGAGCTCGAAGACCCTCCAGCCGGCCCCACGACGGAGCCGCCCAGACCCCGCTCAAGGGAAAGCGGCGCCCTGTCCTGCAAGCGAGAAAAAGTTAAGAAGAATATTCGAAGAGAAAGAGAATGATGAAGGGCATGCGACCAGGCAATCGGCGACTTACGCTGAAACCGCCTGAGGCTGCTTCACCGCCTTGCGGAAGAGGGCCGCCTTCGCGGCCGCCTCGTCTCGTTTTGTCGCCGCGGTCGAGGGCTTGGACTTCTTCGGCCGACTGTCGAAGAGGCCTGAAGCATCTCGGCGCTTCTGCGCGCCGCCGGCAGCCGGTGCGATGGACGAGCCCGCGCCCTGATAGTCGGCCGCCGGCTGGCGGCGCGGGGCAACTTCGGCTTCAGCATCGTCCGGCCAGTCCTCGAAGCTCGTGGTGAACCTTGAGCCTCCGGTCTCGGCGTTGTCCCCCACGACGGCGTATTCCATGGCGGCTGCCCCCAAGTCCGGGTCGTCAACATCGTCCACCATGCGGTCGGGGGCATACTGGCGTTCAATCCCTGCCGCCCCGGCCGGTGGCGGAAGAAGAGGGTTCTGCTCAAAAGAACCGACTGGTCAGAAGCCGGCCGTCACGAAGCCGGATGACGACAAAAAGAAGATAGAGAGAGAAGCTTACCACGGGGGGAGGATTGGCGCGAGAATACGGCGCCTTGCCGTATTGCCAGTCCCCGGCGAGCTTGCAGTTGGCGATGTAATTAACCATGAGCGCCACCTCCGCATGGGGCATTTCCCATGTGCTCAGCCGGCTTGGGTCGAAGCGGCCGCTCATCTGACACATCATATGGGGCCTGCTTTGGAGAGGAAGAATCCGGCGCTCCACGAAGGTGGCCACCAAGTTGGCCCCACGCAGGCCTTCCGACTGGATCATCACCCGAAGCCGGGAGACGGCGGCGTTCCCGGCCGGAGACAGTGACCGGGACCGGAAACCCCACGAGGCTGCCTCCCAGCCGGCGGGCCGGCTACGTAAGCCGGCAGGTTGATGTAGTCTCCTTGCTCGGCGACGTTCCTCACGTAGAAGTATGGATTTTGCCAGAACTTCACCGACTGGATTAGGGGGATGGACGGGAATGGATTGTTCTCGCTCGCCCTCCTCATGGCGATGACGGCCCCGTAGGGTGCGGGCACGCCGGCGACGACGGTGCCGAGTTTGCTCTGGAAGAACTCTCCCCAGAGCTCCAGCGTGGGGAGCAGCCCCAAGAAGCCTTCGCAGAGGGAGACGAAGGCCGACAGCAGCATCACCGCATTGGGCGTAAGGTGATGCGGCTGAAGGTTGTAGAACTCGAGGAAGGAGCGCAGAAATCCGCTCGCCGGAAGGCCGAAGCCGCGCAGGCAGTGCGAGCGGAAGACGACCCGCTCGCCCTCCTCCGGCGCCAGGCAGACCTGCACGAGGTTGGCGCCGGGCAGGCGCCGAGTCTGGCAGAGGAACTCCACATGGTCTTCATGGACGTTGGAGCCGTCCCACGAGCTTGACAACGCCATGGGAGCGAGGCGATGTGGAGGCGCGGCGGCGCTGAGACGGGAGGCTGCAGCGGCAACAAGAGGAAGAAACGAGGATTAGGAGGGGCGGAGCAAGAGAGAGCGTGCGAACCTCTGTCGCACTCCCTCCTCCCCCTACTTATAGGCTCGCGTGGCGGAGCCGAGGAGGCGCGGCGTGGGGAAGCGTGGGGATCGATTGTGCCCACTCCCCACGTCCCGCGATTATTGAGCCTTAACGGCGAAACAAAACCGCCTCGGGAAGGCGAGCGGCCCCTATGGGCCACGGAAGATCCGCGCTCGCACCAAGGCTCGCGAGTGGCGGGCCCGGGCCTGCGGCGGTGTCCCGTCGCGCGCGTGCGTTGGCAGGATTTCCTCGCCACGTGGTCCGCGTCCACGCCTGCGAGAACCGGAGCACTCTGAAGTCGGCATACGCTCGCAAAGCCGGCTCTTCAGGATGGGAAGCTGACCAAGCTTCTCGTCCCCCTGCTCGCCTCGGAGCTCGATCAGCTTCGGGGAGTACTGTCAGAGTAAATAGCCATGGGTAGCCTAGCCGGCTTCCCCTGGCCCTTCTAAAAAAATTACGAGCCCGCCCGGCTCTCAAGAATCCAAGACATGGGGCCGCCTTCCCCTTGCTGGCTTCCACCCAGGCCGGCTTTCGAAAGGCGGTCCGACTTTAGCCCTCATGAGAAGGCCGACTCCAAGAAGCCGGCCATGAGAAGGCCGACTCGAAGAAGCCGGCCATGAGAAGGCCGACACCAAGAAGCCGGCTCCCACAAAGCGGTCGAGACGGTACCCTCAAAGTTTGCACCCACCTAACGGTGGTGCGACGGGGCGTGGCTATAGTGAAGCCTGCCACCCCCGAATCCCGGAGCACGCCTGGCACAGTGCGCCATACGGAGTAGGTATGACCCGTCCGGCGCGGCACTGTTGCCATGTTGACTTTGGTGTCACCCACGACGGGCCGCCAGCGTGGCCCATAGATGGTGGGCCCCTTCGGGCAGAGAGACGCCCGAAGGCGGCCACGCCTCCAACCAGTCGGCCCAATACGGGGCCGGCTCCCTGCAGCCGGCTCCCTTCCCCCCTCGAAGGAGACGCCCCATTAAGGAGACAAGACGCGGTAAGGCTACAGCGATCGCCCGCCGGACGGCGGCACTGTAGCCACGCTTACCTCGACGAAGCCCTCGTCATCAGGTTGAGGCAACAATAACCAACCACCGACGAGACCCTTGGCAGTGGGGCCTGCCTGTTGCCAAGGAGTTGGCAGCCGGTGGGCCCCAGCAGTCGGCGCAGAAGCCGGCAAGCGCAGTCACAGACGGCTGGGCCTCGCGCCCAGTCAGATTACCATTGTACCCCTAGGGGGTAGGCCTATATAAACCCCCCAGGGCACCCATGCAAAGGGTTGGACCCCCGGCTAGTTCTAGACACCCCGCAAGGAGAAGAAGCAGGCTAGCCGTGCCCTTCTTCCTCCTCCTACCAAACAGCTCAAGGAGCATTGTGTAGCTACTTGTTCATCTAGTGATCATGCGGAGACCCCGCAGAGCAGCAGTAGGGGTGTTATCTCCACGGAGAGCCCCGAAGCTGGGTAAGATTCGCCGGCGTGCATGTCTTTGCCTTATCCCGTTTCCAGGCACCGGCGATGTCTTACTGGCTCCCACAATGATAAGCCACCCATTGGCATATGTCGCACCTACCACCCGACAAGGACCTTGAAGTAGATGTGTCTAGAGAGGGTGATTAGACACTTAATGCTAAAGTTGCAATTTTTAAGCTTTTTTCGGGTTTTAGTGGAGTTTAGGCATAATTTCAACATACACAATACATATCAAGCAAGCATGCAAAGAGTATATGAGCAGCGGAATGTAAAGCATGCAACTTGCAAGAATGTAAGGGAAAGGGTTTGGAGAATTCAAACGCAATTGGAGACACGGATGTTTTTCCCGTGGTTCGGATAGGTGGTGCTATCCTACATCCACGTTGATGGAGACTTCAACCCATGAAGGGTAACGGTTGCGCGAGTCCACGGAGGGCTCCACCCACGAAGGGTCCACGAAGAAGCAACCACCCACAAAGGGTCAACGAAGAAGCAACCTTGTCTATCCCACCATGGCCATCGCCCACGAAGGACTTGCCTCACTAGCGGTAGATCTTCACGAAGTAGGCGATCTCCTTGCCCTTACAAACTTCTTGGTTCAACTCCACAATTTTGTTGGAGGCTCCCAAGTGACACCTAGCCAATCTAGGAGACACCACTCTCCAAGAAGTAACAAATGGTGTGTAGGTAATGAACTCCTTGCTCTTGTGCTTCAAATGATAGTCTCCCCAACACTCAACTCTCTCTCATAGGATTTGGATCTGGTGGAAAGAAGGTTTGAGTGGAAAGCAACTTGGGGAAAGCTAGAGATCAAGATTCATATGATAGGAATGGAATATCTTGGTCTCAACACATGAGTAGGTGGTTCTCTCTCAGAACATATGAGTTGGAATTGTGTATGTGTTTTGATGGCTCTCTCTACGAATGAAGAGGAGGTGGAGGGGTATATATAGCCTCCACACAAAATCCAACCGTTACACACAGTTTTCCAATCTCGGTGGGACCGAATCAATAAGCTCGGTCGGACCGAAAAGGTAAACCTAGTGACCGTTAGAGATTTTCGGTGGGACTGACATGCAACTCGGTAGGACCGATATGGTTAGGGTTTGGGCATAACGTAATCTCGGTGAGACCGATTACACAAACTCGGTGAGACCGATTTTGGTAATCAGCTAACCAGAGAGTTGGTCAGGCAAACTCGGTGGGACCGATTTGCTCTTTCGGTGAGACCGAAAAGTTACAAAAAGGAAACACTGAATTTACATTGCAATCTCGGTGGGACCGATTCGCTTTTTCGGTGAGACCGAAAAGTTATGAAAGGGAAATAGAGAGTTTGCAATCCCATCTCGGTGAGACCGAGATCCCCATCGGTAGAACCGAATTGCTAGGGTTTGGCAGTGGCTTATGACAAGTGAAACTCGGTGGCGCCGAATAGAAAGAATCGGTAGGACCGAGTTTGGCTTTGGGTTTAGGTCATATGTGGAAGTGGGAAAGTAGCTGAGAATTTTGGAGCATATCATTAAGCACATGAAGCAAGAGGCTCATTAAGCACCACCTCATCCCTCCTTGTTAGTATTGGCTTTTCCTATGGACTCAATGTGATCTTGGATCACTAAAATGTAAAGTGAAGAGTCTTGAGCTTGAAGCTTTAGCCAATCCTTTGTCCTTAGCATCTTGAAGGAGTTCCCACAACCTTTAGTCCATGCCACTCCATTGTTGAACTTATCTGAAACATGCTAGATAGAAATGTTAGTCCAACAAGAGATATGTTGTCATCAATTATCAAAACCACCTAGGGAGCACTTGTGCTTTCATCGGCCCTACTATACTTGAGCCACCGGCTCTCTTGATGTACATAGTTTGTTGATGTATGTATTATAAACAGTATAATAAAGTTGGCATCCCTGATAATTCAGGGCCTCTGTCGTTTCACTTCTTCGAAGCCGAGTCTTTATCATCGTCTTACATGTTGACTTAAGAGGCTTGACGCCCAAATTACATGGACCAAAGAGAGTTGGATGCATAGCATAGCTCAAACATAGGTCCCCGACGAGCACAACTCATAAATATGTCACTTGGGGGCTTCCTATTCAAACATTGGTGTATTCACCAAAGAGAACATAGCATTACTACCCTCTTGACCAGGTTATCTTGTTCAAACATAGGTGTATTCACCAAAGAGGACATAACCTTTCCGAGTCATCTTACATGTATACCAGCTGCTTCTTCATCAGATAATCCTGATTGACCCGCCGAACTCTTAACAATCAATCTTTTACGGTGTATTCACAAAAGATCCTGAGCTTGTTAAGGTTAAAACGCCGGTTTGTCATGTGAGAGCACAGCTTACAGATAGTCAGGATAGATCCAGGCTCATAAGCCGCCTTCTTTGAGACTTGGATAAATCGGCCTGTGATGCACGATGCTACTCCGACCCCGCGTACTCCTGATAAGTCTATCTTTTAATAAGACCTGCACTTACCTAAGTTCAAATGTCGATTGGGTCATGTGAGAGCTGGCTCACAGAAAGCGCGGACCTTCCAGTGGCCATCAGCCTAGTTTCATTGAAGAAGAAACTTTGGCTCGGCGGCCTGCAAAAGCCTCGGATTTTTTGATTTTCTTATTTTTTTTGGCTTTATATAATCTCTTTTCTCTTGCCCTATGGTTTTCAAAAATCGGGACAAGCTTCCCTATTTATGTCTCATATTTGAAGAATCTTCGGGCCTTTGCAACCCGCCAGGATGGCAGACTCTAAGTCGCCAAAGAATAATAATCTTATGCTGAGAGTTATGGCTCTAAAAGCTCTAACTGCATGGAACTGATAAGCTAGCAGTTTACGTAAATACCACAGGTATGATATTATATTATATAATAGTTGTGATCATCCCGGCCCTGGTTATGGACTATTTGTCCCCAGCGATTTAATTTGGGTATTGCTACCTCTTGAGCATGCGTTGGTTTTCCCTTGAAGAGGAAAGGGTGATGCAGCAAAGTAGCGTAAGTATTTCCCTCAGTATTTGAGAACCAAGGTATCAATCCAGTAGGATACTACATGCAAGTCCCTCGTACCTGCACAAACAAATAAGAACCTTGCAACCAACGCGATAAAGGGGTTGTCAATCCCTTCACGGCCGCTTGCAAAAGTGAGATCTGATAAAGATAATAAGATAAATATTTTTGGTATTTTTGTTGTATAGATTGGAAAATAAAGATTGCAAAATAAAAGGCGGCAGAAATAGCAAGTAGATAGGAAAATAATATGATGGAAGATAGACCCGGGGGCCATAGGTTTCACTAGTGGCTTCTCTCAAGATAGCAAATTCTACGGTGGGTGAACAAATTACTGTTGAGCAATTGATAGAAAAGTGCATAGTTATCAGAATATCTAGGCATGATCGTGTATATAGGCATCACGTCCGCGACAAGTAGACCGAAACGATTCTGCATCTACTACTACTACTCCACACATCA
This sequence comes from Triticum urartu, assembly GCF_003073215.2. Classification (NCBI taxonomy): domain Eukaryota; kingdom Viridiplantae; phylum Streptophyta; class Magnoliopsida; order Poales; family Poaceae; genus Triticum; species Triticum urartu. The sequence continues at coordinate 434,672,715 of NC_053026.1, read as the reverse complement.
ACCGCTATCCAGCATGCATCTAGAGTATTAAGTTCATAAGAACAGAGTAAGACATTAGGCAAGATGACATGATGTAGAGGGATAAACTCAAGCAATATGATATAAACCCCATCTTTTTATCCTCAATGGAAAAAATACAATACGTGCCTTGCTGCCCCTGCTGTCACTGGGAAAGGACACCGCAAGATTGAACCCAAAGCTAAGCACATCTCCCATTGCAAGAAAGATCAATCTAGTAGGCCAAACCAAACTGATAATTCGAAGAGACTTGCAAAGATATTAAATCATGCATAAAAGAATTCAGAGAAGAATCAAATATTGTTCATAGATAATCTTGATCATAAACCCACAATTCATCAGATCTCGACAAACACACTGCAAAAAGAATTACATCGAAAAGATCTCCAAGAGAATTGAGGAGAACTTTGTATTGAGATCCAAAGAGAGAGAAGAAGCCATCTAGCTAATAACTATGGACCAGAAGGTCTGTGGTAAACTACTCACACATCATCGGAGAGGCTATGGTGTTGATGTAGAAGCCCTCCCTGATCGATTCCCCCTCCAGCGGACCGCCGGAAAAGGCCCCAAGATGGGATCTCACGGGTACAGAAGGTTGTGGCGGTGGAAATTGGGTTTCATGGGGCTCTCTGATGTTTTCGGGGTATATGAGTATATATAGGCAAAATAAGTAGGTCGGTGGAGCCACAAGGGGCCCACGAGGGTGGGCGGCACCCCTACCCCCTGGGCACGCCCTCCTACCTCATGGTCGCCTCGTTGCTTCCTTGACGTCCACTCCAAGTCTCCTGGATTGTGTTTGTTCCAAAAATAACTCTCCCAAAGGCTTTATTCCGTTTGGATTCTGTTTGGTATTCCTTTTCTGCGAAACACTGAAATAGGCAAAAAAACAACAATTTGCACTGGGCCTTTAGTTAGTAGGTTAGTCCCAAAAATAATATAGAAGTGCATAACAAAGCCCATTAAACATCCAAAACAGTTAATATAATAGCATGGAACAATCAAAAATTATAGATACGTTGGAGACGTATCAAGCATCCCCAAGCTTAATTCCTGCTCGTCCTTGAGTAGGTAAATGATAAAAACAGAATTTTTGATGTGGAATGCTACCTAGCATAATTCTCAATGTAATTTTCTTTATTTTGGCATGAATGTTCAGATCCGAAAGATTCAAGACAAAAGTTTAAAATTGACATAAAAATAATAATACTTAAAGCATACTAACAAATCAATCATGTCTTCTCAAAATAACGTGGCCAAAGAAAGTTATCCGTACAAAATCATATAGTCTGGCTATGCTCTATCTTCATCATACAAAGTATTTAATCTTGCACAACCCCGATGACAAGCGAAGCAATTTTTTCATACTTTTGATGTTTTTAAACTTTTTTAATCTTCACGCAATATATGAGCGTGAGCCATGGACATAGCACTATGTGTGGAATAGAATGGTGGCTATGGAGAAGACAAAAAAGGAGAAGATAGTCTCAGATCAAATAGGCGTATCAACGGGCTATGGAGATGCCCATCAATAGATATCAATGTGAGTGAGTAGGGACTGCCATGCAACGGATGCACTAGAGCTATAAGTGTATGAAAGCTCAACAAAAAACTAAGTGGGTGTGCATCCAACTCGCTTGCTCACGAAGACCTAGGGCATTTTGAGGAAGCCCATCATTGGAATATACAAGCCAAGTTCTATAATGTAAAATTCCCACTAGCATATGAAAGCGACAACATAGGATACTCTCTATCATGAAGATCATAGTGCTACTTTGAAGCACAAGTGTGGTAAAAGGATAGTAACATTGTCCCTTCCCTCTTTTTCTCTCATTTCTCTCCTTTTTTTTATTTGGGCCTTTTCCTTTTTTATGGCCTATTTTTTTTCTTTTCTCTTTTTTTTTTCTTTTCATCCGGAGTCTCATCCCAACTTGTGGGGGAATCATAGTCTCCATCATCCTTTCCTCACCACAATTCTCTAATAATGATGATCATCACACCTTTATTTACTTACAACTCAAAAATTACAACTCGATACTACAACAAAATATGACTATATGTGAATGCCTTTGACGGTGTACCGGGATGTGCAATGAATCAATAGTGACATGTATGAAAGAATTATAAAGGTGGCTTTGCCACAAATACGATGTCAACTACATGATCATGCAAAGCAATATGACAATGATGTAACGTGTCATAACAAACGGAACAGTGGTAAGTTGCATGGCAATATATCTCTGAATGGCTATGGAAATGCCATAATAGGTAGGTATGGTGGCTGTTTTGAGGAAGGTATATGGTGGGTGTATGATACCGGCGAAAGGTGCGCGGTATTAGAGAGGCTAGCAATGGTGGAAGGGTGAGAGTGTGTATAATCCATGGACTCAACATTAGTCATAAAGAACTCACATACTTATTGCAAAAATCTATTAGTTATCGAAACGAAGTACTACGCGCATGCTCCTAGGGGGATATATTGGTAGGAAAAGACCATCGCTCGTCCCCGACCGCCACTCATAAGGAAGACAATCAATAAATAAATCATGCTCTGACTTCATCACATAACGGTTCACCATACGTGCATGCTACGGGGAGCACAAACTTTAGAACAAGTATTTCTCAAATTCACAACTACTCAACTAGCATGACTTTAATATCACCATCTTCATATCTCAAAACAATCATAAAGAATCAAAATTCTCATAGCATTCGATGCACTTTATATGATAGTTTTTATTATACCCAACTTGGATGTTCATCACATTAGGACTAATTTTATAGCCAAAGCAAATTACCATGCTGTTCTATAAGACTCTCAAAATAATATAAGCGAAGCATGAGAGATCAATAATTTCTGTAAAATAAAACCACCACCGTGCTCTTTAAAAAGATATAAGTGAAGCACTAGAGCAAAATTATCTAGCTCAAAAGATATAAGTGAAGAACATAGAGTATTCTAATAAATTCCGATTCATGTGTGTCTCTCCAAAAGGTGCGTAAAGAAAGGATGATTGTGGTAAACTAATAAGCAAAGACTCAAATCATACAAGATGCTCCAAGCAAAACACATATCATGTGGCGAATAAAAATATAGCCTCAAGTAAAGTTACCGATGGACAAAGACGAAAGAGGGGATGCCTTCTGGGGCATCCCCAAGCTTAGGCTTTTGGTTGTCCTTGAATTTTACCTTGGGGTGCCATGGGCATCCCCAAGCTTAGTCTCTTGCCACTCCTTATTCCAAAATCCATCAAATCTTTACCCAAACATGAAAACTTCACAACACAAAACTCAACAGAAAATATCATGAGCTCCATTAGTATAAGAAAAGAAACCACCACTTCAAGGTACTGTAATGAACTCATTATATATTTATATTGGTGTTAAACCTACTGTATTCCAACTTCTATATGGTTCATACCCCCCGATACTAGCCATAGATTCATCAAAATAAGCAAACAACACACGAAAAACATAATCTGTCAAAAACAGAACAATCTGTAGTAATCTGTAGGTTTAGAATACATCTGTAACTCCACAAATTATGAAATAAATTGGTGGACATGAGAAATTTGTATATTAATTATCTTTAAAAAGAATCAACCTAATCACACTCTCCAATAAAAAAATGGCAGCTAATCTCGTGAGCCCTAAAGTTTCTGATTTTTACAGCAAGATCGCAAAGACTTCCCCCAAGTCTTCCCAAAGGTTCTACTTGGCACAAACACTAATTAAAAACATAAACCCACATATAAACAGAAGCTAGCTTATTTATTTATTACTAAGCAGTAACAAAAATAAAATTGGGTTGCCTCCTAACAAGCACTATCGTTTAACGCCCCTAGCTAGGCATTTATAATTTCAATGATGCTCACATGAAAGACAAGAATTGAAGCATAAAGAGAGCATCATGAAACACGTGAAAAACACATCTAAGTCTAACATACTTCCTATGCATAGGCATCTTATAGGCAAACAAATTATCATAGCAAGCAAAAACTAGCATATGCAAGGAAGCGGAAAGAAACAATAGTAATATCAACATAACGAGAGGTAATTTAGTAACATGAAAATTTATACAACCATATTTTCCTCTCTCATAATAATTACATGTGGGATCATAAGAAAATTCAACAAAAATATCTATCACATAAAATATTTCAACACTATCCACATGGATGCAAAGTTGACACTCTTCCCAAATAGTGGGATTAACATTAACTAAAGTCATGGCCTCTCCAAACCCACTTTTATCAAAAATTGCATAAGATTGAACATTATCCAAATACGTGGGGTCTAAAGTTGACACTCTTCCAAACCCACTTTCAATATTGCAAACATTAATATCAATCTCATATTCATCAAGGGGCTTAAATAAATTTTCAAGATCATAAGAAGAATCACCCCAATCATGATCATTGCAACAAGTAGCGGACATAGCAAAACTAGCATCCCTAAGCTTAGGGTTTTGCATATTATTAGCACGATTTATATCAATAGAATTTATAATAAAATCATTGCAATCATGCTTTTTATTCAAAGATCTACCGTGAATTGCTTCATGAAGTATTCATCACACTTTTCAGATTCACGAATTTCAAGCAAAACCTCATAAAGATAATCTAGTGCACTCAACTCACTAGCAATAGGTTCATCATAATTGGATCTCTTAAAGATATTAGCAAGTGGATCAGGATCCATAAACTTTTAGCAAGCGAAGATGCAAGCAAAAAGAAGGTACATGGTAACACAAGCAAACAAAAGATCGAACGGAAGAAGGGCGAAGAAAACGACAAAGGTGAAGTGGGGGAGAGGAAAACGGGAGGCAAATGGAAAATAATGTAATGTGAGGGATAAGAGTTTGTGATGGGTACTTGGTATGTCTTGACTTGTGTGTAGATCTCCCCGGCAACGGCGCCAGAAATGGCCAGTTGCCGGGAGATCAAATCTTGACTTGACTTGGTGTAAGCCTCCCCAACAACGGCGCCAGAAATCCTTCTTGCTACCTCTTGAGCATGTGTTGGTTTTCCCTTGAAGAGGAAAGGGTGATGCAGCAAAGTAGCGTAAGTATTTCCCTCAGTTTTTGAGAACCAAGGTAACAATCCAGTAGGGGACTACACGCAAGTCCCTCATACCTGCACAAACAAATGAGAACCTTGCAACCAACGCGATAAAGGGGTTGTCAATCCCTTCACGGCCGCTTGCAAAAGTGAGATCTGATAAAGATAATAAGATAAATATTTTTGGTATTTTTGTTGTATAGATTGGAAAATAAAGATTGCAAAATAAAAGGCGGCAAAAATAGCAAGTAGATAGGAAAATAATATGATGGAAGATAGACCCGGGGGCCATAGGTTTCACTAGTGGCTTCTCTCAAGATAGCAAATTCTACGGTGTGTGAACAAATTACCGTCAAGCAATTGATAGAAAAGTGCATAGTTATGAGAATATCTAGGCATGATCATGTATATAGGCATCACGTCCACGACAAGTAGACCGAAACGATTCTGTATCTACTACTATTACTCCACACATCGCCCGCTATCCAGCATGCATCTAGAGTATTAAGTTCATAAGAACAGAGTAACGCATTAGGCAAGATGGCATGATGTAGAGGGATAAAATCAAGCAATATGATATGAACCCCATCTTTTTATCCTCGATGGCAACAATACAATATGTGCCTTCCTGCCCATGCTGTCACTGGGAAAGGACACCGCAAGATTGAACCCAAAGCTAAGCACTTCTCCCATTGCAAGAAAGATCAATCTAGTAGGCCAAACCAAACTGATAATTCGAAGAGACTTGCAAAGATATTAAATCATGCATAAAAGAATTCAGAGAAGAATCAAATATTGTTCATAGATAATCTTGATCATAAACCCACAATTCATCGGATCTCGACAAACATGCCGCAAAAAGAATTACATCGAATAGATCTCCAAGTGAATTGAGAACTTTGTATTGAGATCCAAAGAGAGAGAAGAGGCCATCTAGCTAATAACTATGGACCCGAAGGTCTATGGTAAACTACTCACACATCATTGGAGAGGCTATGGTGTTGATGTAGAAGCCCTCCGTGATCGATTCCCCCTCTGGTGGAGCGCCGGAAAAGGCCCCAAGATGGGATCTCATGGGTACAGAAGGTTGTGGTGGTGGAAATAGGGTTTCGTGGTTCTCTCGGATGTTTTCGGGGTATATGAGTATATATAGGCGAAAGAAGTAGGTCGGTGGAGCCACGAGGAGCCCACGAGGGTTGGGGCGTGCCCTCCTACCTCGTGGTCGCCTCGTTGCTTCCTTGACGTCCACTCCAAGTCTCCTGGATCACGATTGTTCCAAAAATAAATCTCCCGAAGGTTTTATTCCGTTTGGATTTTGTTTGGTATTCCTTTTCTGTGAAACACTGGAATAGGCAAAAAACCAACAATTTGCACTGGGCCTTTGGTTAGTAGGTTAGTCCCAAAAATAATATAAAAGTGCATAACAAAGCCGATTAAACATCCAAAACAGATAATATAATAGCATGGAACAATATAAAATTATAGATACGTTGGAGACGTATCAGGTATTATGACCTGCCCGCGGTAAACCGCCAGGGCAATTGTGATTTACTTGTGTGCAGGGTCATGATAAAATCTCATCTGCACAAATTGACGTTATCATAAGCATAAAGTGATACGCTCTTCAAATGGCGGATCAAACGATGTGGTGCAAAGCAAAAATGTGCACGATGGCACGACAGATCAAAGTTTTACTAGCCTATTACATGACTCAGTGAGCCAAAAAGATCAAGTGTTTTTCAAAGTTCAAGTATTTGAACCGCCCAGCGGATCAATCTTCTTGGTCTTGGCGACTTGAAGCTTCTGGATCATCCTTTTCCGGTTCTTCATCCTCCTCTGCCACCTGGAAGTTTCGTGATGACCAATCAATGCCACGTAAGGCATGGAATTCAGCTTCATCATCAATAAGATTCGACGGGTCAACTTAAGGGGCGAAAGTATGCTTACGAATTGGAGGAGTCAGATCCATCACTTTCTAAGCCGGCGTGGGTTTCTTTTGATTCTCTGCATCATAAACCGGTTGATACTTGGATAGATTTGTCTCATCAGCAATCAGAGTCGCCACAGGGCATATTTCCTTCACGCAAGAAGCGAAGTCCTTCTAATCAAAAGCAGTACCATCTTCCTTCAAACATGGATACCAAGTAGCTACCTCATCTGGGTCTAGCTCTGGTACCCATGCCTTAGCACGACTCAAGGCCGTCACGGCACCGGCTCTTGCACATGACCGTTTGATCTCTTGAATCCTTGTAGGCAGAATTGACAATTTTTTCAAGACATCGCTCAACAGATTGGGTCCTCGATTTGTTGGTGAAATTGTGGCTAGCGTGCGTTGAGCTCCAGTATACAGTTGTTCAACAAGCGTATATACGGCTTTCAGCTTCACCAGCGTATCTTGACTAAGATTGCTGCTGCTTGGACCTATATAACAATTGTGGAATAGTCAGTGGCGGTTTATAATATCAAACGAAGAGATTCAAGTTGAATGCTGGTAAGGCGACTCACCAAAGATAGCAGAAATCATCTAGGTGTAACGCCCCAAGACCGATGTGCCAGGTGTCGTCCAGTTATTCGCTATCGTTGCCATGTCATTTGCTTGCGTGTTGCATTTAATCTTGTCATCATGTACATTGCATCATCATGTTTTCGAAACTTGCATCCGTCCCGGTCTCCTCGTTCCGTCCATTGTCCGTTCTAAGCCCAGACACACTTGCACGCGTCCGCGGCATGTCCGAAATAGTATTTTATAACTGGCCATAAAATGTTCTCGGAATGGGATGAAAGTTGGCGTGTGGTATTATTATAGTGTAGATAGACCGCGTGTCAAGTTTCATCGCATTCGGAGTTTGTTTGACGCCCCAACGATTAACTATAGCGACAATATAGCCGGTCTAACGTCGAACGTTTTTGGTCTCCGGAAACAGTCGTCGGGCCTCCCTCTCTTCTCTTCTCTCAGCTCGAGACCGTCTACACAGGCCACTACCTACCGCCAGGTTCAACCTAACCTCTCTCGTCAGCCCGCGGCCCTCCTCACGCGCGCGTCCGAAAATTGTCCCGGACCCGACCCGGGCTGTCGCTACCATTGTGTCCGGATCATCCCCAAACATCTGCAAAATGTCATCATTTTCTTATTTGGACTCCCTAGCTATTTTATTCGCGATCGTCCGATTGTGATCGGAGGGACGACATAGCCTCTATCCTAATCCTTTGTAATATAAATAGTGGGCAACCCTAGAAATTAGGGATCTTGTCCCACCCATTCCGTGTCCACCGCTGCCACTATCTTCTTGGGGATCCGCGCTGCCCAATCTCCAGCCGCCACCCACACTCCCCCGAATCCTCCATCGAGCCAACCCCGGCTCCTCTGAGATCCATCCAGCCGCCCGACCCTCGCCGGAGATGAGTCCCGACAGCCCTGCTCCTTTCCCCCCTTGCTTCTCTTTCTCTCTCATCTCACATCTCCTCTCTCTCTCAGGAACCTTTTCTTCGATCCATCGCCATGAAGTGCCACAGGAGCTCCGCCACAAGTCCCAAGCCGCGCGTCGCCACCAGGGATCCGCTGGACGTGGCCTCTACCCTAGGACCCGTGCCCATGCCTCGGATCTGCCGTGTCGCCCTGGGTCCCCGTCAGCGTCGGCCCTCTTGTTCCTGCGCCGGACAGAGGAGCTCGACCCCTTCTTCCCGCTACGTTCTCTGCTTCTTCCTCGAGCCCGCAAGGGAGATGAGCACCCCTGCACCCCGCCGCATGTAGGGACTGCAACCATGTCGGCCTCTCGCCGGAGTCCTTCTCCTCGCCGCTGCCTCCCTGCAAGCACCGCCGCATCGCTTCCCTGCTTCCTCTTCGCGCTCATGGCGCCCGGAGCTCGTCCGGCCCCTGCCACCATGGATCCGGTGAGACCATCCTCGAATACTGCGCCTGTGCCCTGGATCCGTCAACCTTGCCGCCTCCGACGTCACCCTGGGTCCCCGTCAATGTCGGCCCTCTTGTTCCTGCGCCGAACAGAGGAGCTCGACCCCTTCTTCCCGCTATGTTCTCTGCTTCTTCCTCGAGCCCGCAAGGGAGACGAGCAGCCCTGCACCCTGCCGCCTGCAGGGACTGCAGCCATGTCGGCCTCTCGCCGGAGTCCTTCTCCTCACCGCTGCCTTCCTGGAAGCACCGCCACATCGCTTCCCTGCTTCCTCTTCGCGCTCATGGCGCCCGGAGCTCGTCCGGCCCCTGCCACCATGGATCCAGCGAGACCCTCCTTGAATATTGTGCCTGTGCCCTGGATCCGTCGACCTTGCCGCCTCCGGCGACGCCCTTTCGTTCCCCGCTGTTCCTCGTGTCGTCTCCATCCCGTGCGAGCCAGCGTCGCGTGCTCCAGCGCCACTGCTCCTCTGTCTTTCCTGTCGAACAGAGGAGACGCGCCCGTAACCTCCCCGCCTCGTGCGTCTGGGTCAGCCAGCGCCAAGCCAGGCCCAATGTGCCAGATCCGGCCCGCCTGGCCTCCCCCTCTTCAGCTGGGCCTTGGCCCTTGGTGAGTGCCCAGCCGCCCCCTGTTACAGCCTATTGCATTTTTTCTACCTTGCGATTTTAGCAATTATGCAGTAGTTTGGCTGTTTTGCAGATAACCCCCTAAGCTCCATGCATATCGTAACTCTCAAACCGTGAATCGCGTGTAAATGTTTTATATATGAAACTTGACTAGAATTTCATCTAGTTTCATAATTTGCAACTTTCATCCATGTTTAAAATGTTGTTTGGTTAAATTTGTTCATCTGCCATGATAAAATGATTTAATTCATAACTAAATAACTGTAGCTCGGTTTTAAATAATCTTTATATGTAAATGGGGTATAAAAATGCCTAGTTTAACTTGGTGTACTCACTTTGCATGTTTAACAACCCTAAAATTGTCTTTAGGGCAGAACAGTACCAAACCTAAAATATGCACATGAGGAGTTTCCGGACTTGTTGTTTTGTTGTTCCGGCCTAATTTAAACTTGACTAGATAGGTAGTTTTACTTTGCTTCACCCTCTTGCCATGTTTTAACAACATTTAATATTGTTGGGTACATAACCGAGAGAGAACTAAATAAGCCATGTGGTGTTTCTTTAATATGCAACTCGTTGCATATTGAGCTCCACTTAACTTGTAGTTTTGCTTGTGCACTTTGCCATGCCATGCCTCATTAAACCATACATGCATCATACATGATTGTGCATCATGCCATGTTATGCTTGGTTGTTTACTATGTTGTGTGCTTCTTTCCGGTGTTGCTTATTCGGGTTGGTTCCGATAACGTCGCGTTTGTGAGGACCCGTTCGACTACGTCTGTTTGTTTTCTTCATGGACTCGTTCTTCTTCCTTGCGGGATTTCAGGCAAGATGACCATACCTTCGAAATCACTTCTATCTTTGCTTGCTAGTTGCTCGCTCTTTTGCTATGCATATGCTGCGATACCTACCACTTGCTTATCATGCCTCCCATATTGTTGAACCAAGCCTCTAACCCACCTTGTCCTAGCAAACTGTTGTTTGGCTATGTTACTGCTTTGCTCAGCCCCTCTTATAGCGTTGTTAGTTAAAGGTGAAGATTGGAGCTTGTTCCATGTTTGGAACATGGTTATTTTGTTGGGATATCATAATATCTCTTATTTAATTAATGCATCTATATACTTGGTAAAGGTTGGAAGGCTCGGCCTTATGCCTGGTGTTTTTTTCCACTCTTGACGCCCTAGTTTCCGTCATATGGGTGTTATGTTCCCGGATTTTGCGTTCCTTACGCGGTTGGGTTATAGTGGGAACCCCTTGACAGTTCGCCTTGAATAAAACTCCTCCAGCAATGCCCAACATTGGTTTTACCATTCACCACCTAGCCTTTTCTTTCCCTTAGGTTCTGCAGACTCAAGGGTCATCATTATTTTAACCCCCCCGGGCCAGTGCTCCTCTGAGTGTTGGTCCAAACTAGAGCCCTGTGCAGCGCCCCCTCGGGGAAACTCGAGGTTTGGTTTTAGTTGTATGAAGAGCTCATCTGAGTGTGCCCTGAGAACGAGATATGTGCATCTCCTATCGGGATTTGTCGGCACATTCGGGCGGTGTTGCTGGACTTGTTTTACCATTGTCGAGGATGTCTTGTAACCTGGACACCGAGCCTGATCGGATTGTCTTGGGAGAAGGAATATCCTTCGTTGACCGTGACAGCTTGTGATGGGCTAAGTTGGGACACCCCTGCAGGGTTATGAACTTTCGAAAGCCATGCCCGCGGTTATGAGCAGATGGGAATTTGTTAATGTCCGGTTGTAGAAAACCTGAAGTTGATCTTAATTAAAATACATCAACCGCGTGTGTAACCGTGATGGTCTCTTCTCGGCGGAGTCCGGGAAGTGAACACGGTGTTGGAGTTATGCTTGACGTAGGTTGTTCTAGGATCACTTCTTGATCATAGTTGTTCGACCGTGCTTTTGCCTTCTCTTCTCGCTCTCATTTGCGTATGTTAGCCACCATATATGCTAGTCGCTTGCTGCAGCTCCACCTCATACCTTTTACCCTTCCTATAAGCTTAAATAGTCTTGATCACGAGGGTGTGAGATTGCTGAGTCCCCGTGACTCACAGATACTTCCAAAACCAGCTTGCAGGTGCCAATGAGTCCGTGCAGATGACGCAACCAAGCTCAAGGAGGAGCTCGATGAAGATCTTGTCCTTTATGTTGTTTCGTTCTAGTTGATCAGTAGTGGATCCCAGTTGGGGTCGATCGGGGATCTGTGTAGAATTTGGGGTAGTCTTCTTTTATTTTGGCTCCGTAGTCGGCCCTTGATTGTAACTGGTTGATGTAATGCTTTATTCATGTATTGTGTGAAGTGGCGAGTGTAAGCCATCTATGTATATCTTTCCCTTATGTATTACATGGGTTGTGTGAAGATTACATCACTTGCGACATTGCTTTCAATGCGGTTATGCCTCTAAGTCGTGCTTCGACACGTGGGAGATATAGCCGCATCGAGGGCATTACAAGTTGGTATCAGAGCCTTCTCCGACCTTAGGAGCCCCCTGCTTGATCGAATCGCTGGCGTTGTTGAGTCTAGAAAAATGTTTTGAGTCATTTAGGATTATATATATCGGAGAGTTAGAAATTCTTTTTACTCCCGAGTCCCTTCGTCGCTCTGGTGAGGCATCCTGATGTAGAGTTTTGACTCTTCTCTTCTCAAATTTTTCACTAAATTTTTTTAGGATCACGTGGGTATCTTGGAATCATTCCGATGGTTTTGTGATGAGAACATTGTTCTTGGTGCCTCCTGACATTTAGGGGTTGTGGCAGTGTCCCGGGGAGTTGAGCTCCGAGGTGTTGTCGTCACAATTTTATCGTTGCAGTTCTGGAATACCTGAGTTCAGTTTCACCGACATCGAAAATCTCTTTTATGTAGTTGTTGGTGAGATAACCTCGACGCCACCCAGTACTGGGGCGGGAGTTCGGGAGTATTGCCATAACTCGTATAATGGATGCTTTTCGAAGGTTGAGGTAAATGATTTCCGAAGGTTTCTTGGTTATGTGTTGAAGGATGGATACAACTGGATGTAGGATTAGCTAGATTTGGGTGAGATATTATGCTGCCCCTGTATCCCCAACACCTGATTGCATAACTGGAAAGTTTCGGGAGTTTATAAGTGGGAATCCAAGTAGATCCTAGGATATCTTTCTGACAGATGTATGGTATGAAATTGGGGTTCGACGTCTAGTGGTCCGCCTATTCACGGTTGGTTTTACAGTGGTCTCGTTGTGTCTTAAAGAGTCCTTGGCTATGCCGACTCGGGGACGCTTCGTATGTCATGTGCACTGCCTTGTACATGATGGTGTTGTACGATCGAGCCCGTGTAGGCCCCACCACAAAAACTTCGGACGAAATATCTATCATATGTTTGTTCTGGCTTTTTTCTGCAAGCCAATCCTTTGTTTTGTTTTTGAGTTGTGGTATTCAAGTTGCTTCGAAGTCAAATGTTGATTCCATACCTTTTCCTAAGCGGTGTTCTCATACCCCGATGTGAACACTAATCCTCCTCGGTCATCGAGTTTGTCATGTCAATCCTTTTAACCGGTGTGCTTCTCTTCAAGTGGATCCGATCATTGCAACATCCGCAAGATCAAGTATCAGTTCTTCTCAACGGTGTTTGTTTCATCCGTCCCCAAGTTGCCTTTGTTTTCCCGCCCACCCACCCTTTTTCTTCAAGGAAGCCGATGTCTTAACAAGTATCCTTTTATTTTTGTGAAGTCTCTCCATTCCTTTTTCGTCAATGTTCTTATCCGGTGATTCCCATGAAGATTCTAATGGAGCTTCAAGCTCGTCATTCCTCGTTCTTTTTCTTCTCCGGTGGATTCAATTCAAGCTTTTGGTGTTGATCATATCCTTTTTCCTCGTTTAAAGTACCTTCTCTTACCTGTGCTCCTCATATTCATTCTTTTCTCGCTATTCAATTGTTCTGGAGTGCTCATAATATCTAGAAGAATCGTGTTTCCACTCTGCTTTCATTCAAGCTCTTTCGAGGATGTTATCTCATTCAAGCCATTTAATTCTACCGGTGCTATCTCTCTTTTGAGTAATCGTTCTACGGTGTTTCTTTTGAGTGGGCCCTAACCCACAGGTATTTTTCCAGGATCTTACCTGACTCTTCTTATTCTCCCGGAGTTATTCTCAAATCTTCTAAAGTTTGACATAAGAATGAATTGTCATCAGTCAAATGTCTTTCTCCAAGATCTCTCAATTTCTTTCATCATTGGTTCAACTTTTCCATTCTTCTTTATTCCAGAGTGTCTCTACAATTCATGATGGTGTTTCTCGTCGTAATTCTTAGATTTTGAAGACCGAAGAAGAGTTTCTTTTAAATCTTGCCCCATTCTCGGCCATCATCTCATAATTGTTTTTGATTGTGAGAATCCTTTTCACCCATCCGGAGTAATTCAGGAGTTTTTTTCAGTTTGATTCTCTGGAGCCCATCATCTCAGAATTATTCATTCTCAGCTGTCAGCTCTCCTTCTCTAAATCTTACCGGTGCGTTTTCCAAGTATTCTCTTCCCAGCTCGGGATCTCTTCGTTTCATTTGTATCTAAATTCTCTCAAGCATCTTCATTCATTTGCAAATTCTTCTTGGTGTTTCGTTATCTTTTATTCGGTCTTTTTCAATTCTTGCGGTGATTCGTTCAAGATTTCTCTTCCTTCTTTATATTATCAATTCATTCGTTGTTTCCAAATCCTACCGGTGGTTCGTCAAAGACCTTCCCAAGTTTATGTTATATATCTCTTAATTTTTCTACGAGAATAAGTAATATGCCAAATCCATTGTTTTTCATCAATTTAATTGGAGAAGGATAAGCATAATGTAATTCTTAATCTTGTTTCATCGACTAAATTCAATTCCTTATTCCGGAGCCTCATCAAAATTCTCGGTTTCAATTGTTTCATCTTCTCTTCCTGCAATTCCAAGCTCTCTCAATTATATCATCGCGAAGATCCATCTAAATCATTGCAAGGATTCACCTTGTGTTTTCAATTTCTCTTTCTTTTCATTCCTTTGTTTACCGGAGTTCTTCATGAAGGTTCTACATGATGGTTCATCAAGGATTTAATTCCTTCTCAAAGTTTTCATCGAGATTCTTCTAAGGAGCTCAAGCATTCTTCATTTTGTAATCTGGAGTGCAATTCTTTTCTTTCGTATCATTGGAGGTGGTATTACGTCATTCTTGGTAATTTGAGTTCATGCTTCATGATTCACATATTGTTAAGAATGAGGTATTTTAAATCCATCAATCTCTTCATTGGAGTTATATTGGGTTATATTTCACCTAAAGCCTTCCCTGAGGATTGTTGCTATCATGGTGTTTATATTTGACCCAAGTTCTTCTTTATCCTTCCGGTGAAATAGTTTCTCGCCTCCTTATTCCTATCAATTCAAATCCATTGTTTCCGTTAGTGGCAGAATTTCACCTCATAGTTGTGAGATGTTCTCCATAAGCCCATATCAAGCTTATCCTTTTCGTTGGTGGTTTTTCCAACAATTTCGTTCGACCCTACTCCTAAGGATGCTTTTCAAGCTCATCGGAGGTAGAAGATATTGTTTTCTTCTCCGTTCTTTTGTTCCGACGATCCAACTTCTATTCTTTCATTCCGGAGGTATTATGATTTTGCTTTCTTCAACCATCATCTCGTTTCATCAAAGATCATGTTCTTTTCGTGCTAATCCAGTTAACTAGAGTGCCGCGTCCTCTTTTCAAGTATCCTCTCATCTTGTCAAGATCATGTTAAATCCCTTCCATTTCCAACCGGAGTGTTGTCGTATTTGATCTATATCGTTCTGTGTGCTTCTTCTTTCAACCGGGGTGTTTGCATGTGCTTCTTGTTCATTGCAACCTTTATTCTTATGTCTTTCAACCTACAAGGTTCTCGTAATGTTCCTTGTTCCTCTTTTCTAACGGAGTGTTTTCTACTTCGTTCATCTCCGTTGTATTCTTTTCCCGAAATGGCTTAACCTTTTCAAGGTTCTTTGGTTTCACTCGTTTGTCAAAGAAGCAACTTAGTTTTACCTCTTCTCTTTCTCTTTCATTTTTCCTCCGGTGCCATTCTAGATCTCGGGACGAGATCCTCTCGTAGTGGTGGAGTGTTGTAACGCCCCGAGACCGATGTGCCAGGTGTCGTCTAGTTATTCGATGTCGTTGCCATGTCATTTGCTTGCGTGTTGCATTTCATCTTGTCATCATGTGCATTGCATTATCATGTTTTTGAAACTTGCATCCGTCCCGGTCTCCTCGTTCCGTCCGTTGTCCGTTCTGAGCCCAGACACACTTGCACGCGTCCGTGGCATGTCCGAAATAGTATTTTATAAGTGGCCGGAAAATTTTCTCGGAATGGGATGAAAGTTGGCATGTGGTCTTATTATAGTGTAGATAGACCGCATGTCAAGTTTCATCGCATTCGGAGTTCGTTTGACGCCCCAACGATTAACTATAGCGACAATATAGCCGGTCTAACGTCGGACGTTTTTGGTCTCCGGAAACAGTCGTTGGGCCTCCCTCTCTTCTCTTCTCTCAGCTCGAGACCGTCTACACAGCCCACTACCTACCGCCAGGTTCAACCTAACCTCTCTCGTCAGCCCGCGGCCCTCCTCGCGCACGCGTCCGAAAATTGTCCCGGACCCGACCCGGGCTGTCGCTACCATTATGTTCGGATCATCCCCAAACATCTGCAAAACGTCATCGTTTTCTTATTTGGACTCCCTAGCTATTTTATTTGCGATCGTCCAATTGTGATCGGAGGGACGAGATAGCCTCTATCCTAATCCTTTGTAATATAAATAGTGGGCAACCCTAGAAATTAGGGATCTTGTCCCACCCATTCCGTGTCCATCGCCGCCACTATCATCTTGGGGATCCGCGCTGCCCAATCTCCAGCCGCCACCCACACTCCCCCGAATCCTCCATCGAGCCAACCCCGGCTCCTCTGAGATCCATCCAGCCGCCCGACCCTCGCCGGAGATGAGTCCCGACAGCCCTGCTCCTTTCCCCTCTTGCTTCTCTTTCTCTCTCATCTCACATCTCCTCTCTCTCTCAAGAACCTTTTCTTCGATCCATCGCCATGAAGTGCCACAGGAGCTCTGCCACAAGTCCCAAGCCGCGCGTCGCCACCACGGATCCGCTGGACGTGGCCTCTACCCTAGGACCCGTGCCCGTGCCTCGGATCAGCCGCGTCACCCTGGGTCCCCGTCAGCGTCGGCCCTCTTGTTCCTGCGCCGGACAGAGGAGCTCGACCCCTTCTTCCCGCTACGTTCTCTGCTTCTTCCTCGAGCCCGCAAGGGAGACAAGCACCCCTGCACCCCGCCGCATGTAGGGACTGCAACCATGTCGGCCTCTCGCCGGAGTCCTTCTCCTCGCCGCTGCCTCCCTGCAAGCACTGCCGCATAGCTTCCCCGCTTCCTCTTCGCACTCATGGCGCCCGGAGCTCGTCCGGCCCCTGCCACCATGGATCCGGTGAGACCATCCTCGAATACTGCGCCTGTGCCCTGGATCCGCCGACCCTGCCGCCTTCGGCGACGCCCTTTCATTCCCCGTTGTCCCTCATGTCGTCTCCATCCCGCACGAGCCAGCGTCGCGTGCTCCAGCGCCGCTGCTCCTCTGTCTTTCCTGTCGAATAGAGGAGACGCGCCCGTAACCTCCCCGCCTCGTGCGTCTGGGTCAGCCAGCGCCAAGCTAGGCCCAATGCGCCAGATCCGGCCCGCCTGGCCTCCCCCTCTTCAGCTGGGACTTGGCCCTTGGTGAGTGCCCAGCCGCCCCCTGTTACAGACCATTGCCTTTTTTTCTACCCTGCGATTTTAGCAATTATGCAGTAGTTTGGCAATTTTGCAAATAACCCCCTAAGCTCCATGCATATCGTAACTCTTAAACCATGCATCGCATGTAAATGTTTTATATATGAAACTTGAATAGAATTTCATCTAGTTTCATAATTTGCAACTTTCATCCATGTTTAAAATGTTTAAAATGTTGTTTGGTTAAATTTGTTCATATGCCATGATAAAATGATTTAATTCATAACTAAATAACCGTAGCTCGGTTTTAAATAATCTTTATATGTAAATGGGGTATAAAAATGCCTAGTTTAACTTGGTGTATTCACTTTGTATGTTTAACAACCCTAAAATTGTCTTTAGGGCAGAACAGTACCAAACCTAAAATATGCACATGAGGAGTTTCCGGACTTGTTGTTTTGTTGTTCCGGCCTAATTTAAACTTGACTAGATAGGTAGTTTTACTTTGCTTCACCCTCTTGCCATGTTTTAACAACATTTAATATTGTTGGGTACATAACCGAGAGAGAACTAAATAAGCCATGTGGTGTTTCTTTAATATGCAACTCGTTGCATATTGAGCTCCACTTAACTTGTAGTTTTGCTTGTGCACTTTGCCATGCCATGCCTCATTAAACCATACATGCATCATACTTGATTGTGCATCATGCCATGTTATGCTTGGTTGTTTACTATGTTGTGTGCTTCTTTTCGGTGTTGCTTCTTCGGGTTGTTTCTGATAACGTCGCGTTTGTGCGGACCCGTTCGACTACGTCCGTTTGTCTTCCTCGTGGACTCGTTCTTCTTCCTTGCGGGATTTCAGGCAAGATGACCATACCCTCGAAATCACTTCTATCTTTGCTTGCTAGTTGCTCGCTCTTTTGCTATGCCTATGTTGCGATACCTACCACTTGCTTATCATGCCTCCCATATTATTGAACCAAGCCTCTAACCCACCTTGTCCTAGCAAACCGTTGTTTGGCTATGTTACCGCTTTGCTCAGCCCCTCTTATAGCGTTGTTAGTTGCAGGTGAAGATTGGAGCTTGTTCCATGTTTGGAACATGGTTATTTTGTTGGGATATCACAATATCTCTTATTTAATTAATGCATCTATATACTTGGTAAAGGTTGGAAGGCTCGGCCTTATGCCTGGTGTTTTGTTCCACTCTTGACGCCCTAGTTTCCGTCATATGGGTGTTATGTTCCCGGATTTTGCGTTCCTTACGCGGTTGGGTTATAGTGGGAACCCCTTGACAGTTCGCCTTGAATAAAACTCCTCCAGCAATGCCCAACATTGGTTTTACCATTCACCACCTAGCCTTTTCTTTCCCTTAGGTTCTGTAGACTCAAGGGTCATCATTATTTTAACCCCCCCGGGCCAGTGCTCCTCTGAGTGTTGGTCCAAACTAGAGCCCTGTGCAGCACCCCCTCGGGGAAACTCGAGGTTTGGTTTTAGTTGTATGGAGAGCTCATCTGAGTGTGTCCTGAGAACGAGATATGTGCAGCTCCTATCGGGATTTGTCGACACATTCGGGCGGTGTTGCTGGACTTGTTTTACCGTTGTCGAGGATGTCTTGTATCCTGGACGCCGAGCCTGATCAGATTGTCTTGGGAGAAGGAATATCCTTTGTTGACCGTGAGAGCTTGTGATGGGCTAAGTTGGGACACCCCTGCAGGGTTATGAACTTTCGAAAGTCATGCCCGCGGTTATGGGCAGATGGGAATTTGTTAATGTCCGGTTGTAGAAAACCTGAAGTTGATCTTAATTATAATACATCAACCGCGTGTGTAACCGTGATGGTCTCTTCTCGGCGGAGTCCGGGAAGTGAGCACGGTGTTGGAGTTATGCTTGACGTAGGTTGTTCTAGGATCACTTCTTGATCATAGTTGTTCGACCGTGCTTTTGCCTTCTCTTCTCGCTCTCATTTGCGTATGTTAGCCACCATATATGCTAGTCCCTTGCTGCAGCTCCACCTCATACCTTTTACCCTTCCTATAAGCTTAAATAGTTTTGATCGCGAGGGTGTGAGATTGTTGAGTCCCCGTGACTCAAAGATACTTCCAAAACCAGCTTGCAGGTGCCGATGAGTCCGTGCAGATGACGCAACCAAGCTCAAGGAGGAGCTCGATGAAGATCTTGTCCTTTATGTTGTTTCGTTCTAGTTGATCAGTAGTGGAGCCCAATTAGGGTCGATCGGGGATTTGTGTAGCATTTGGGGTAGTCTTCTTTTATTTTGGCTCCGTAGTCGGGCCTTGATTGTAACTGGTTGATGTAATGCTTTATTCATGTATTGTGTGAAGTGGCGAGTTTAAGCCATCTATGTATATCTTTCCCTTATGTATTACATGGGTTGTGTGAAGATTACCTCACTTGCGACATTGCTTTCAATGCGGTTATGCCTCTAAGTCGTGCTTCGACACGTCGGAGATATAGCTGCATCGAGGGCGTTACAGTAGGATACATGGTGCTTTAAATCGGTAAGCTCAATGGTCACCTCTTGAAGAGTCGCTTCAGCTTTCTCAGCCCGCTGCGTCAAAGCAGTCTTTTCCTCAGCCCAGGTATTTCTTTCAGCCTCAAAACTGGTTTTCAGTTTTTCCGTTTCAGCCACGCTAAATTGGAATTTTGAATCCGCTTTCCGGGTCTTAGATTCTTGATTCTCCAGCCGGGTCTTTGCATCAGCCAATTGTGATTGAAGTTCGGCAGTGGCGTCCTGTAAAAACACAGAGTTACAAACACATTTATATCCGGGTTACATGAATATAAGTCCCAAGTATTTTGCAAGCAACAACACTTGGCACTTGGGGGCTAATGCCTACTGAAGAGTTCATCCTACAACGGCTTATATGACTAAGTCCCAAGCACTTTGCAAGCAACAGTACTTAGCACTTGGGGGCTAATGCATGTTTGCTCATATTTCATTACTACTCTATGATGACCCGGCAGTACCGTAGACAAACACAGCCGATTCATAGAGGCTACATGAGTAAGTTTCGATCTTTAAAACAATGATAAGTACCGGTTCATTCATGCTGATTAAATCGGCCCTTGGGGGCTATGGATGCAATGTTGATCATTAAAATCCGGTTTAAGTGAAAGACGCCTTTTTTATCTAAGAAGCTTTATATTCATTGCTATTTTAAAGTCTACATCATACTCAATTCTATTATACACAATAGACTTGGGGGATGACAGGATATGCATCGTGTACTTAAGCCGGAATTCATACCTCATATTTTTTATGCATCTGCTTCACCATATCGATTTCAAGATCGCGGCTGGTATGTACTTGGTTGAGGTAGCCAGAGAGTACTTCACTGTTGCTCAATTGAGAATAGTGGGCAACATCAAATCTCACTTTCTGCTATTCGATAAACTCCTGTTTAGCGGAGTGTTTGGCCAAGATAGTTGGATTTCCCGGTTCTGTAAAGTCGGTGCCAGCAATTATAACATCGTCGATATGTGTCTCCGACGGTTTAAGTGGGCTTGATGATTCAGTACTCAAAGGATTCAGTTTTGTATGGTCACTGGAAAGGTCAGGAATCTCTGGTGGGGCTTCATGGGCAGGTTCTTCTGGTTGTTTTTCAGAAACGTCTGATGCTGGGACTTGCTGCTCCGGTTCATGGACTTTAGGATCTTCAACCGGCCTAGTCACCTTTGCCTTCTTGTTAGGCTTTCCTTTTCTACTGCACGGTTCATGAGAGATCAGTACAAATATAAGAGCATAAGGAGATAGAGCATGAAAAGTGATGTTACCCAGGGGCAGTCTTGAAAGCCGGTAGTTGGGTTTGAGATGAATCGTCGGAGGAAGAGCGAGAAACCTCCTGATAGTTTGAATTGGAAGGAGTAAGTGGCTGATGAATGATACCCGCCAGGGGGTAAAAAGAGTTAAGTTTGGAAATACCTCGTTTTGCCATTTTCGTGGAGCTGGAGTATTTGATAAGCCGGACGATAACTCTTCAGCTCCGCTGGTCCAAGTTTGCCACCGACTCTCGTGCTGCTGTTGCCTCAAAAGAAAGTGAGGATCCAAACGAGCTAAGGGGTGTGAAAAGCTTACTTTCTGGGTTACCCGTCGTATTTTCTGTCTTGGCAAAGGCTCTGAGTCGGATGAAATAATAGTTACCTCTTCTTCAGCTGCTTGGTTTCCCCCCATGTATTCCTGAGCATAATCAGTGTCAATAAGGTAATTGAAAAAGGAGCCAAGGGAGTCAAGGGCTACCTCCGACTCAGAGCTATCATCTAGTTCAAACATGCTGGAGGCGCTTGATTTCTTATTATTTATCTTAGTGGTTTTCTTGGCGGCTTTCTTGGCAGCCCTGGCCTTCTTGGCAGCTTCATGGTCGTATTTCTTCTTCCAAAAATTAGAGTCAGCCTGTGAAAAGTCATCAAAGTTGAGTTAATAAGGCATATAATGATGAGGTAAAAGTAAATAAATTGGAGACTCACATCTGGTGGCGGGTTAAGTTTGCAAAAAGGGTTCAGACCCACTTTGTTGTAGTCTTCCGGATCTTCATTTAGAAGGTACTTTGTAACTTCATTAATGGCTTCGTCAGTTAAACGCACGGAGCTATGGCGCAGTGGATCCTTTATACCACCCATGTAAGTACACATTAAACTGGGCCGGAGGCTCAAGTCTATGATTCGCCAAGAAACCCAGCACCGAACCAAGTCAATGCCAGTTAACCCATTTCCTAGCAGAGCCTTGACCTTTGCAATGGTGGGAGCAAGCTTTGCATGTTCAGCAGTAGTAAGCTTTTCAGGAAGAAGATGCTTTGAGTCAAGATGCTGGACACGATAACCCGGCAATGGATTCTCGTCAGCCAGAGAAGTATCTTTGTAGTAAAACCATGTCTGATTCCAATCTTTGGGGTGACTCGGCAAGCGGGCATAGGGGAAGATAGCATCTCTTCTCCGTGGAATTGAGATTCCACCTAGTTCCAGGCTGGGTCCGTTCATAAACTCGTTTTGGCGGTTCAAATAAAAATATTCTCTAAAGCGTTCAACGTTGGTCTCCTCTTGAAGGTATACCTCACAGAAGACTTGAAAGTTGCAGATGTTTGACACGGAATTGGGTCCGATGTCTTGAGGATGGAGTTGAAAGAAGTGCAGAACGTTTCAGAAAAATCTAGAACTGGGTGGTGAGAAGGCCCGATTCATGTGATCAGTAAAAACAATGACTTCGTCATCCTTTGGCTGAGGTCTTTCTTCGCCTAGATCAGGGGCCCGATAATGCATGACATTCTTTGCTGGCAAGTACCCAATTTTGACAAAGTCTTTGAGTGTGTTTTCAGTGACAACGGAGGAAACCCAGTTACATGAAGTGACTGTCTTTGGTGGCATTGTGAAGAGAGAAGACTAAAGGAAAGAATTTTTTTGCCACATTAAGTTGATTCATTAAGCCAGAAGTAAAAAGCTACATTATATATTCCGAATGGCGGCTTAAATGGGGCCTAATGATATATGGGTAATAATAAGCCGGTGATGTAAGCCGCCATGACAAGCACTGGTATTCAAGATCTGACAAGAGCGAATTTTACTAAGTGTTGGGACAAACAGGTTTCACAGATTCGAGCTATAAGATTGGATCTGCAGCACTTCAGAGAAATGAAATAAAATCTAAACCTAAGGTGGCAGCAGCAGAAAAGTGGGCATGCCCAAATGAGATCTGTTGCAATGAGGATATATTCTGATATTAAAAAACAAGTGCTAAAACTGCTACTGCACAAGATTTGTGTCGTTTTCAGATCAAAACTATGCAATCTAGGAACGAGAAGGAGGAACGGTGATGAACGCCGATGAACAGGGAAACCCTAAAGCAGATCTATTAAGAGGAAAAGTGAATGCTTACCGATGCTGATGAACAGTGGAAGGGCGCCACGATGTTCTGGTTCGTTCAGGGTGATGCAGCGGCCGGAGTTGAAGTAGTGGACGAAGATCGACAGCGGCGGAGCTCGGGCGCGCTGGAGCGTTGTGATGAAGAAGATGAAGACGAGAAGGCAAAAGGGGGAGAGTGAAAAGAGGACACGTGGCCCTATTTATAAGGCTGGAAGGATAAGTGGCATGCGCGGGAATCGAGGAGACAAGAAAATGGATGTGTGACGGCGTGAGCGACTCGATTTTCGGAAGTTCATCAAGAGAGGATTTATTAAGATTTGGGTCCTATATAATATTAATAACAGGTGACGTCATGGTGCGGTACTACAATCTCAGGAGATGACATCATGGCGGGTTACAATATCTCACAAGAAGATGAAGAAGGATTTTTTTCTAAGTGTTGAAGATTGACATGAACAAAGTTCAAATCAACCTGAGGCCTAATGTTGGGGATATGACTATTGGATATGACCCGCCCAGGAGGGGCCGGGTTATCCCAATGGTGGTTCATAAACCATGCCCATGAATATGTTGAAGATGGCGGTTCATACAATAGGCTTGTTAAAGGGCCCAAAACCCAAAGGCGGCTTAAGGCCCGTAAGTGTAAACCGCCATGTATATGTGACTTGTATTGTAAGGCATGTAAGATAAGTCATCGGGCCGGACACGTTTGTATGAGCCGTCCGGGACTATGTAAGCCGCGGGGCGTCAACCTGTGTATATGAGGGGATGACCCGACAGCGGCTTAGGGTAAGAGACAACAGATCAAAGCCAAGCTAAGTGTATTCGCTCCTTGGTAATCAAAACCCTAGCAATACCACCTCAAATAGATTAGGCTTTTACCTTCACCGTAAGGGGCCGAACCAGTATAAACTCCTCGTGTCCTTTGTCCCATTTTAACCCCTTTAAGCTAACTATGTCACAATGGCTCCACAACTAAGTCTTTCCACTAGGACATCTGCCGTGACAATTCCACGACAGGGCCTATGGTATACATTACAAGGACATGCGTGATAAACTCCCCACATGTGTTGAGATGCTCGCCATGGAACGCGGCCCCGCAGCGGGGCGCAATGTAGTAAAGCGTCTCCAGCCAGACGTCGACGATGAGCCCCCAGCGATCGGCTTCTGGGACGCCGGCCAGTGACTCGGCCACCCTGAACGCGCGAGGCGGCACCGGATCACCGAGGATATCAACGGTGCTAGGGTTGGCCGGCACCGTGTCTGAAGAGCGTGCCTGCGCGAACAATGGTGAGCCCACCAAATGTTGCACGGCCATGGCTATGCAAAATAGTTTTTCTACCTGAGCCAGTACCTACCGGTCAAACATCGCCCACTCACTTGCTTTGTCTGAGGTAACGTTGCAATGGAACCACGTATTGTATGACCATTTATGATTGGCAGTAGAGCTCGTGCTCAGAAGGAAACGTTATGGAGGTCAGAATTATTTACTACTCACATTTTTCTCCACCATAACGTTTCTTTCTGAGTACACTAAACTCTGTCCTCCATAATCCATTAGCAGTTTAGCATTAAATCTTTCTACTAATGATGAATTAACATTGAATAGCCTATATGCCTCATAATAGATTATATACGTAGTAATCTAACAGAACAATACTTGGTTCGACGTGCCTTACAAATAGATAATTGGGTTTAATATAATAAGATCAATACTTAGAACGACATGCCTTAGAAATAGATAACATGATTAGTGTTTGGTTTAACTGGGAGACAAACCGGCTCAAACGAACCTAACTCATGTTTGTGATAGCACCAACTAGTACTAGTACCGGCTTCTCACCAAACGGGTTCTTCTTTGGAAATAAATTGAAATGAGTCATCTCCATTCAACACTGGTGTGATATTAATTGCAATATTTATAACTGACACATGTACCTTTTGGCATGCAAACGCAGATGACATTAATTGAGAATGTTGATTCTGTGTGCACAGACCAGTAGATTAATGTGTATCATTGTGTATTGGATATGTATCTGTAACCTACAAATTCATTAAGCTATTAATGCAGCCATCTTGATGCAGGAACTCACTGTCGCAGATATCAGGGTGCCGCGCCTCCGAGAGCCATTCGTCCGCCTCCCGACGCCATGTGTTCTCTTTCCCCAAGCAAAATTGTTGCATTTTATTTCCTGATCATATTTTGAATGCTAAATAACTTATGAGCCAAAATTTTGTTCGCGTTATATTTGAATTCAGAATGATAAGACCTTTAAAAAAAGACCGGTTTTAGATACATTATGGTTAGTTTGAATTTTACTGTTTCAATCAGTTTCACATTACAAAAAAAGAAGATTTCAGTCATTTGAAAAATGGATTTCACTCATTGTAAAATGCCTATTTCACACATTAGAAAACACATATTTTAGTCATTTCAAAAACTTATTTCACTTATTTCTGAAAGCCGATTTCAATCATTTTAAAGAAACTCATTTCTTTATATTCAAAAACCAATTTCACTCATGTGAAGAAACTGATGTCACTCAGTTCAGAAAAATAATTTCACTCAATTGAGAAAACATATTTCACTGAGTTGAGAAAATATAGTTTTTAGTCGTTTAAAAAAACAGTTTCATTCATTTCAGAAAGCTGATTACAATCATTTCAAAACACACTCATCTCTTTATGTTCAAAAAACCAATTTCACTCATCCGAAGTAAAATACAAAGTGATATTCATTATCAAAATATGATAATGTCAAATTATATAAAAAATGGGGAATTGCTAAATAGACCGAGGAAATGACTATGGTGAATTTTGGGTTGCTCGGTATGAAATAGAGGTCGCAAAAAAAAGTGTGCCTTATAGATGCAAAATTTATTTATTCCGTGAAATTATAGTTAGCACGCACGCATGCCGCCAGTGACGGCAGGTGCCCGATGTCAACAATAAATTGTCATGAGGGGGTGCTAATATCAACAAAATATCGACTATATGATAAATGACTGGCCTTATTTCGGTTGAAATATTGACGCGGCGCGTAAACAAAAATATATAGCGCGCCAATGAAATATATAGACCGTGTACTTTGTCAAATATCCATATAATGCTAGACCCTGAGCGTCATAAAAAAGTTTAATGAATGTGCACACCCATGCATGCATACGGGGTGGTGTCCAAGTGCACACATTAATTAGAATAAAAAACAAAGGAAGTTTAGCCCACGTTCTCATGGTTGAGTCAACTAGGATTAAAGAAATAAACAAAAAAAAAAGAAAAACGCAGCCCACTCCCACGATCCCATGACCTCAGAACATGGGCTGTTCTGAGGGCTTTTTTCCTAGCCGTTCCGCTGTGCTGCCGCCTAGTGCGATCTCTTTTCCCCAGCCAGCCGCTGCTGCTCTGCTGCTACTTTCCCTACTCATATTCTTGATCTCTGGCCTCACGCTGCTGCTCTCATCCACATATACACTCCTGCTGCAAGGCCTCCATCCGGCCAGAAGGCTGAAGAAGATAGACAAGGTGAGAATCATGATCCCTCTCTAATCTTCTTGCTCCTCCCTATATCTCTCATCATGTTCATATTTCTTCTTGGTTGATCATTGTGATACAAACCAAAGAGTATGCTCATGTGTCCTCATCTTGACATCTTGCCTTGGCTAATCATTGTGATACAAGCCAAAGTGCAATTATCTTCAAGAAAGGAAAATTGTCCTTGGTTGATCATTGCAATACGAACCAAGGAGCATATCTCACGTATTGTCATCTTGACATTCTGCCTTGGCTGATCATCGTGATATGAGCCAAAGAACAGTTATCACTAGTAGAAAAAGGGCCATTTATCCCGGTTTGTAAGGCTCATTTGTCCCGGTTGGGGAACCGGGACTAAAGGGTCGGTACTAAAACCCAACACCTTTAGTCCCGGTTCTTACACCAACCGGGACAGATGGGCCTCCACGTGGCCGCTACGGCTTGCCCAGGCAGGGGAGCCTTTTGTCCCGGTTGGTAGCACCAACCGGGATCAATAAGCTTCCACGCGTCAGCAGTTCAGGAGCTAGGGTTATTTTTCTGAGGGGGGGGGGGTTGGGGGTTTTGTAGTGTTAATAAGGGGTTTCATATTGTTGGGGAACGCAGCAATTTTAAAAAATTTCTACGCACATGCAAGATCATGGTGATGCATAGCAACGAGAGGGGAGAGTATCGTCTACGTACCCTCGTAGACCGTAAGCGGAAGCGTTATGAGAACGCGGTTGATGTAGTCATACGTCTTCACGATCTGACCGATCCAAGTACCGAACGTACGGCACCTCCGAGTTCAACACACGTTCAGCTCGGTGACGTCCCACGAACTCCGATCCAGCAGAGCTTCGAGGGAGAGTTCTGTCAGCACGACGGCGTCATGACGGTGATGATGATGCTACCGACACAGGGCTTCGCCTAAGCACTGCTAGGATATGACCGAGGTGGATTATGGTGGAGGGGGGCACCGCACACGGCTAAAAGATCAACTAATCAACTTATGTGTCCATGGGGTGCCCGTCTCCCCCGTATATAAAGGAGTGGAGGAGGGGGAGGGCCGCCCTCTACTATGGCGCACCCTGGGGAGTCCTACTCCCACCGGGAGTAGGATTCCCCCCTTCCATGTAGTAGTAGGGGAGAAGGAAAGGGAAAAGAGAAGAGAAGGAAGGAGGCGGCGCCGTCCCTCCCCCTAGTACAATTCGGACTAAGCCTTGGGGGGCGTGCAGCCTCCCCTCTCTCTTTCCCCTAAAGCCCAATAAAGCCCATATACTCCCCGGCGAATTCCCGTAACTCAATAGTACTCCGAAAAATAGCCGAATCACTCAGAACCTTTTCGATGTCCAAATATAGTCATCCAATATATCGATTTTTACGTCTCGGCCATTTCAAGACTCCTCGTCATGTCCCCGATCTCATCCGGGACTCCGAACTACCTTCGGTACATCAAAACACATAAACTCATATTACCGATCGTCACCGAACGTTAAGCATGCGGACCCTATAGGTTCGAGAACTATGTAGACATGACCGAGACACATCTCCGAACAATAACCAATAGCGGAACCTGGATGCTCATATTGACTCCTACATATTCTATGAAGATCTTTATCAGTCAAACCGCATGGGGCCCATGGCGTGGCCAAGCCAGCAGGCCGTACGACCCATCTTCATCAACAAGGCATCCAAGACCCTCGCGAGGGGCCAAGCCTCGCGAGGCGGATGACGCAAGACCTCCTCAGGAGTGGCCTAGTCGGGCAGGCTCACGAGGAGCGGAGATAACAAGGCGAGGCAAATCTCACGAGGCTCTCGTGACGTGAGCCATGACGATCGACACCAGGCGGGCGCCAGCGCGCAGCGTGCTTGTTTCCTTTTTGGTGCTAGGGAGACCAGCGCAGGCGAGGAGTACCGAGGCATCAGGCAAAGGTTGCCATTTTGGTGCAACAAGACCAGGACCAGAAGGACGGCAAGACGGAGATCATCGTGGAGCCCAAGATGGCGTCACCACCAGAGCCTTTGGCAGGCGAAGGCCACTTTTGTCAGGATGGCTTGTACTAGCTGTCCCCCTTCAAATTAGCCCACCGTTGTTGGCTCTCTTCTCGCTCAATATTTGGGAAAGAGGACCAGGGCCTCTATAAATAGGACTAGCCACCACCATAGGCAAGGGAAACGACAAGGACGACGAAGGGGAACGAAAAGGACGACGAAGGGGACGGACGACAGAGAGAGAGGAGAGAGATCACTCTCACCCACACAAGTTAGCCAAGCACAAGAACACCTCAACCTCAGGAGGCTGTTCTTCCCCTTGTGTTGTTCATCATCAGCCCAAGAGGCAATCAACCACCACACTGGAGTAGGGTATTAGACCACAACGGTGGCCCAAACCAGTATAAATCTTGTGTCTTTCTGTGTTGCGAGTTCGTCGAGTTCGTCCGCGAGATCTTAGCGAGCTAGGGCATAGATCGGTGGGAGGAAAAGACTTCACGCGCACCCCAATGTTCGAACCTTAAGGGTTTGCCGGAACCCCACATCTGACATTTGGCGCGCCAGGTAGGGGTGCACCGTAGCTTCCCTTCCATCGGTTCATCGCTCCGTCGCTCCATCGTGTCCATGGAGGATGCTCGTCGTGCTCGAGCTGAGCGTCGGGCTGCCCTCACCGCCCGCGTTGCTCAGACGGCCCCCATCGGCGGGCCATCTCATCGTTCTCCATCTCCCGCCGCCAACGCTGCCACCGGCCCGGTGGGGAATGAGCATCAAGCGTCTTTGCTGCATCCTTCGGTGCGGCAGGACGGCCGCACCGCCACTCCATCATTGACCCCGGCCGGTTCTTCGTCTCATGCGCACCGCACTCCCATGGAGGCGCGGGCCACACTCCTCACCGCAAACAAACTCCTGCGCTACCGCCCAGTCGACAACCTCTACGAGGAGTGGCTCGACCGTGTCGCCGAGCTCGTTCGCGCCGCAGGGGGCTCCCCGGCGCTGTCCGTCTCTCTGCCTCACCCTCAGCCGGCCACGGGCGACGAGGCCCGAGGCGCGCCTCCACCACCCCAGCCCAAAGACGAAGCCATGGCACCAAGGCGTGCGGCCCTGCGGTGTGATCCGCCACGCCCGGTGCCCGCGCGTGAAGAGAGGAGCTGCCAAGAAATCCCTCGGCTACGAGGAGCTGCACCCGCGCTCCCCGCACCGCCTCGTCGAGACCGCGCGCCGCCCACAGCAGCGCCGCGCGGACCTCATCAAGACCAAGCTCCACCTCCAAGGCGGACCCCAATAACTACGGACGACTGCCGCGCCTTCAACCCCGAGCTGCGCAGCGTTGCCTGGCCAGTAAAGTTCAAGTCAGATCTGCCTCCTCGCTACGACGGCACCGCCGACCCCGCGGAGTTCTTGCAGCTCTACGAGCTGAGCATCGAAGCAGCCAACGACGCCGAGAAAATCATGGCAAACTGGTTTCCCATGGCTCTCAAGGACGGGACCCGCTCCTGGCTCCTGAACCTGCAACATGGCTCTATCTCCTCCTAGGACGAGATGCGCGACCGCTTCGTCGCCAACTTCCAGGGCACTCGCGACCGCCCCCCGGCCGCAGGCGACCTGCGCCGCATCAAGCAACAGCCAGGGGAGACCCTCCAGAAGTACATCCAGCACTTCAACAACACCTGCCTCAAGATCCCCAAGGTCACGGATGAGGCCATCATCTCCGCGTTCTCCGATGGTGTCCGTGGCATCAAGATGAAGGAAGACCTCACTATCCACGAGGAGCTCTGCACGTCTCAGGAGCTGTTCAACCTGGCGACCAAGTGCACAAGAGCTGAGGAGGGGCGCCTCTCCCTCCTTGAGCTGCCAGCCGCGGACACATAAGAGAAGAGAGCCAAGGCCAAGGAGGTGAAGCGCAAGGAAGTGGCAGTGCTAGCTGCGGAGCCCGACACCAAACGGGGTAGAGATCAGCCCGAGTCATCCCAGAACAGCCGACCGTTCTGCGCCTTCCACAACCTAAACACTCACAACACCAGCAACTGCTAAGAGCTCCGAGCCCTATGCGAGGGACGCTACGGTCGACACCCCGAGCGCAGCGACCGGGGCTACGGCCACGAAGGAGGACGAGAAGGAGGACGCTGGGACGACCGTGGCCCATGCTAGGAATGGCGCGACAGGCCTCGTGAGGACCGCTGGCAAGACCATCCTCGCGAGGGGGCCTGGAGGGACCAGCCTCATGAGGATCGCCCCCAAGGCAACGCCGGTCTATCTCCACTGCCGCCACCAAGAAGGAACGACGACCATCATCAGGACGAGGGCTAGGGGCTTCTAGGAGCCGCGTGCAATCACCTGCATCTTGGGCGACATCTTCAAACGGTTCACTCGCGAGGTGAACGCGGCGCTCCCCAAGCTTGAGGCCGCGCGCCCGCTCAAGTGGTCCCAGTGCACCATCACTTTTCACTCGGCAGATCAGCTCAAGTGCGCGGCCACCGCCGGTGTCCTCCCGATGTTGTGTTCCCCAGTCATCAGCAATGTGCAGGTTACCAAGACCCTCATCGACGGCGATGCAGGGCTCAACGTCCTGTCCGTCAACACATTCGACAACCTCCAAGTGCCATACGAGTAGCTCCAGCCTACCAAACCTTTCTCAGGAGTGATCGACGGCTCCACCACACCGATAGGGCAGGTCCGCCTGCCTGTCACCTTCGGCACACGCGACAACTACCGCACCGAGCTCATCGACTTCTACGTTGCGCACATTCGCTTGCCGTACAACGCCATCCTCGGGTATCCGGCCCTGGCCAAGTTCATGGTGGTAACCCACCATGGCTACAATGTCCTCAAGATGCCTGGAAGTGGCGGGGTCATCACGGTCCCGTGTGAAGAAAGGGATGCGATGTGCTCCCTCGAGCGCGTCTTCCAAGCTACAGCAATCGACGACCCCGACAACAAAAGTGAGGGTCCTCCGGAGGCCATCCCCAAGAAAAAGCAGCCGCGCCGCGCAGGACCTCAGGAGGATGGCGTCGCGGCAGGAGCGGGCTCTCTTCTGGAGGGCCTCAGGCCTTGCCAACCTCACGAGGGAGGCGCTTGGGCACCACTTGGAGGAGTGCTACGTGGCACGTTTTCCTCAGGAGAACATAGGGCAAGGGGTGCCCACTGCTCAAGAGTTCATCGCCAAGACCACACAGGAACTGCAAGACGCAAGACCCATGCGCGGTAACAGCCGCTCACAGGGTTCGGCTAACCACCCAGGCGAGGGTGCAGAACTGCGCGTCTGCATCGACATCCCAGGGCTCAACAGGGCCACGTCTCAAGAGCGCTTCTGGCCTTCGGGTGTGGGCCGTTGCGAGGGCCTGCCACACAGCTACGTGTGCATGCCGTTCGGCTTGCCGAGCGTGGCATCGGCCTATCAGCACGCCATGCGGCGTGACCTGGCGGCTCAAGAGGCCAGGTACCGCGCCGTCCTGGAGGAAACGGAGATGGTCTTCAGGGAGCCTCCTGAGCCCCCAGAGCCTCCCGAGGCTCAGGGCTCCGGTGGCTCATGAGGAGTCGTTTCTTCGACGCGCGCCTTCAGCTGCACCTACTCTGCTTCATCTACAGAACCAGGTGACATCTTCCAAGCTCGTTAAGCTGGGAGCGCCCCTTGGGCTGCATTATTCCCAGGCCGTGTGGGTCCGTCCCTAAGGCATGTATCCCTTTCGCTTTTGTCTTTATCTTACCTTGCTAGGGGCGCCCATTGGGCTGCATCATCCCCAAGCCACTCGGGCCGGACCCGGTGGCATGTATCTTCCTGCATTTAGCCAGGCTGATTTGCCTTCCCTGCTTAACTTTCCTACGGTTATCACCTGCTCGATTGCCACCCGCCACAGGCACATTCACCCCGTGCAATCCACTTGCGCGTTAAAAGGGGGGCTCCTGAGCATCGCGACTCAGGAGCTCTTACTGGCTCTCCATCCCTCACCCCCTGGCCTTGACCACGGCATCGCGACCTGGCATACCAGCGGTGGCTAAGCTCGCTCGAGGGCCGGGACCTAAGGACGTATAGTGCTTGCACCTGACCGCCTTGCAGGAACACACAGTCACCAAGACTCAAGACTAGGCGCAACCTGCCTTGAGGTAGGGCCTCGTGAGTCCTGCGCTGGCTCACGAGTGCCCAGATACACCTGTAGCCCTGCCGTGCAAGCCACGTGTCAGGGCGGGGCTGTACACGCCCCGGGGGCTCCTCCCGGAGGGGGGCCCCCATCCCACGCACAAGTGGAAGCACCATGCTCCGCGCTGGCCGTCGACACTGCCGAGGAGCGACTATGCCCGTACACAAGCGGAAGCACTATGCTCCGCGCTGGTGATAAACAACTGAGGGCGGCCCCACGGTCATACCAACCTCAGGGAGCCCAGAGCTCAGCGTCCGGCCTCACCGCAATGCCTCCCCTCGGGAGAGCCGCGCGAGGGGGCTGCGCTCGGACCACACCCAAGCGCACGCCACCCAACCAGGTCTCCCGGACCTGGGCGTCGTGCGCCCCTCCTGAGGCCTCGGCGAGGAAAGGTATGGAAATTGTTTGCGCGTCAAGGGGGACTCCTGAGCATCGCGACTCAGGAGCCTAACTGGTCACGTAGCCCCTCACTCCTTGGTCCATCCTAGTCTCCGGTCGGCCCAATGGCGGTTGAGGTATGCGCGGGGCCGGGCCCTGCCGACATAGAACATCAGTCTATCCTCGCAAATTCTCCCTATAAGCTATTTGCGCGTCAAGGGGGACTCCTGAGCATCGCGACTCAGGAGCCTAACTGGTCACGTAGCCTCTCACTCCTTGGTCCGTCCTGGTTTCCGGTCGGCCCAATGGCGGTTGAGGTATGCGCGGGGCCGGGCTCTGCCGATGCAGAACGCAAAGCAAATAGGAAGGAAATCGCAAAATCTCGAAGCAAATATTACAAACATATTGTCCTCACACATTGTCCTCATGATACCAAATGAAAAGTCTAAACGCCTCCCCGAGGCCTAATGCATGTTGCAGGAATGAAACAGGAGAGTAGCCGCAGGTCACCCCTGGACGGCGCCATCACCTGCGAAAGGTGCTACATCGTGAGCAACGTTGTCTTCGCCTTCACCACTAGCTGCAGGATCGGTGGCATTGCCGGACAGAGGAGCGGAGACAAAGCCGCGGAACTTCTTCAGCAAGGCCTCCACCTGACCTTGCACGGCTACGGCGGCAGCCTCGTATTGGTCTTAAGCCACATGTGTCAGTGTCAAAACCGGCGGATCTCGGGTAGGGGTCCCGAACTGTGCGTCTAGGCCGGATGGTAACAGGAGGCAAGGGACACGAAGTTTTACCCAAGTTCGGGCCCTCTTGATGGAGGTAAAACCCTACATCCTACTTGATTAATATTGATGATATGGGTAGTACAAGACTAGATCTACCACGAGATCGGAGAGGCTAAACCCTAGAAGCTAGCCTATGGTATGATTGTTGTTCTGTACGTTGTCCTAAGGACTAAAACCCTCCGGTTTATATAGACACCGGAGAGGGTTAGGGTTACACAAAGTCAGTTATAATGGTAGGAGATCTACATATCCGTATCACCAAGCTTGCCTTCCACGCCAAGGAAAGTCCCTTCCGGACACGGGACGAAGTCTTCAATCTTGTATCTTCATAGTCCAGGAGTCCGGCTGAAGGTATAGTCCGGCCATCCGGACACCCCCTAATCCAGGACTCCCTCAGTAGCCCCTGAACCAGGCTTCAATGACGACGAGTCCGGCACGCAGATTGTCTTCGGCATTGCAAGGCGGGTTCCTCCTCCAAGTACTTCATAGAAGATTTTGAACACAAAGATAGTGTCCGGCTCTGCAAAATAAGTTTCCACATATTGCCATAGAGAGAATAATATTTACACAAATCTTAATCTGCTGACGTATTCCATAGTGTGACATCGCACCATGGCCAAGCCTTTATTCGAATCGTTTTATTGTCCACCCTCAGCGTGTCATGCAAGGCGGTTTCCTTGGCACGTCTCGTCGAAGCAGAGATCGTGTCCCCTTATTCCGGGATTCTCATCAATACGGGCGTGGGTAACCCAACCGCGCCATTGATTACGGTGCTTGGAGATAAGCGAGTTTTACCAGGCTGGTGGGGACACGTAGTTGCGTCCACCCATATAAGGGGATAAGGATCCACCTTTTCACCTACGCCTTCTTCCTCCTTTGCCTATCCATTTTCGCGCACTCGAGCTCCAGCGCCCAAGTCCGCACTCCCCACATCAACCTTCTCCAGCCATGTCCGGAGTGGGAGGCAAGTGGATGGTCTCCTCTGTCACGGAGGGACACATCAAAAAACTGAGGAAGGCCGGATACTTGTCTAACGACATCGCGTACCGGCTTCCCGAAGAGGGGCAGCTCCTCCCCACCCCAAGGCCCCATGAGAGGGTAGTGTTCCTTCCCCACTTCCTCCGCGGACTGGGCTTTCCTATCCACCCATTCGTCCGGGGACTCATGTTCTACTACGGCCTGGATTTCCATGATCTGGCCCCGAACTTCATCCTCAACATATCGGCGTTTATAGTCGT
Organism: Triticum urartu; assembly: GCF_003073215.2. NCBI lineage: Eukaryota > Viridiplantae > Streptophyta > Magnoliopsida > Poales > Poaceae > Triticum > Triticum urartu. The sequence goes on along the minus strand of NC_053026.1, from coordinate 434,637,453 downwards.
GTGCGAGGCTTTCCTCTGCATCCGCCCCCATTTCGTCCTATGGCTCAAGACTTTTGATGTCAAGCCGAAGGTGGTGCGCGGCAACCAGGCGGAGTGCGGAGGTGCCATGGTGGGCAAGATGCCCAACGTCTTATGGCTCGAGGGCTCCTTTGTGGAGACCCTGAAGGGGTGGCAATCGGGGTGGTTTTACATCACCGAGCCGCGCGACCCTGAGTGGGTCGCAGCCCCCGAGTTCCGGTCCGGACCCCCAACGCGGCTCACGTCCTGGAAAGAAACGGGCCTGTTGTGGGGCAGCAAAGGAGAGGTGAATGGACTGCAAACATGCATCCAAACCCTGGTGGACAGGCAGCTCAAGCTTGTCAATGTAGTCCAGGTTATGCTCATCCGCCGGATCCTCCCGTGTCAACAATGGGCCTTCAATCTGTGGGAGTTCAACCCGGCGCAGCACCGAACTCTGAGCAGGCTCTTCAACACGACGTACGAAGATGCCTGGAAGGTGCTTTTTAAGGGCGCCGAGGCTCCCGCATCCGCTACCGAGGATCACGGATTCAGCGCGCAGCGTCACCCTAGCGCGGAAATTGTTTGTACCTTTTACAGGGTACTAGTTTTTCATAGTTTAACTCTATGCGGGATCTAAGCTCCCTTACCTTTGATAGGATTGGCAGGCGAAGTCCGGACAGATCGTCTGTCCGGCTCCTTTGCCCGAAGACCCAGCCGATGCCCGCTTGTCGAAGCTGCTGGTTCCGGCACCCTATGTGGTGCCGGAGAAGAAGGCCACGAAGAAGGCCACGGGGACTCAAAAAAGTGCCCGGCGCCAGGAGGTGTCGAGTTCATCATCCGACGGCTCCAAGGCGCATTCCTCCCGTGAAGACGAGGAGGAGGAAGAAGAGACCTCTCCCCCTCCAGCGAGGGGAGAGAAGAAGAGAAAGGCCGCCCTCTCTGGGGAGGCCGGAGGATCCAAGAAGGGGAAAACCCTTCCTCCGGACTACTCCACCGACGCCGACGACGGTGGAGAGGAGTGGCCGCTCAGGGCCAAGCCCCTGGCGAAATCGTAAGTATCCGGATACCAGAGTAATTCATAGTATTCCTTTATTGCACAGCTTTCCCTTATGTCGAATATGATTATGCAGCCCACCCAAAGACCGGCTTGACGCGTCGTCGAGCGGTTCACTGGACTCGTCGGATGTGAATTCGCTTCCGACAGCCTCCTCCCCCCGCCCTACGGACGACACCGAAGTGTTGTCCCAACAGGTTCCAAGCCAGGAGGAGGTGGTCCTGGAGGCACCGCAAGGCGACCTCCCGAACTCCAGGAGTAAAGGGGAAAAAACCCCAGGGCTCCAAGTCCGGCCCTAGGCCAGACACCGCTCCGGAACCATCAAAGGTTCCAGAGTCTGGCGGGCGACCTCCTTCCAAGAGGAGCAAGCCCACCATGCCGGTGACCCCCGTCCAACCGGAGGCACCGGACAATCTGTTGGAGGTGCTCAAAGGCGCCTCCATCGACGAGGAGCACCGCACCATTATGAGTGCGGTGGTCCAGAAGGTTCAGTCCGCCAAGAGTGGACCGACTGAAGCTTGTGCTAGCCTTTTAACAGGCTTTGAGGTAAGTAAAGAATGTGTAAATAATATTACCGCATAGACAGTAGCCCCTGATGCTCTGTTTGCCGTTCGGGAAGAAAAGCCGAATAGAGGACCAAATAAAATTCGTAGGAGTCTAACAAAAAGGAGTCAATATGCGTATGCAGGCTTCCCTGCTGGCGTCCGCCGCACTGACTGCGGAAGTGGACACGCTAAAGCAGAACCTCGAGCAGTCCGAGCAAGAGCTCGGGCGTGCCAAGAAGCAACTCGAGGACAAGGAAAGTAAGAAATACCTTGTTTAAATATATATATATAAAAGGTGCAATTGCAAAAAATGACAGGATTATCGTGGCTATTGTAGGGGCCACGTCTGAGGTGGCGACCCTTAAGCAAGAGCTGCTCGAGGCCGAGAAGAGGGCGGCCACGGAGCGCACCGAGCGGGAGAAGTATCAGGCCCAGGTTGGCAAGGTGCAGCAAGAGCTCCAGGCTCTCATGAAAAAACATGAGAGTTTGGAGCTTGACTCAAAGACGCGAGCGTCCGAGCTCGCGGTGGCTATTAAAGATGCCAAGTCTGCCAAGGCCGAATCCCAAAAGACCCTCCAGGAGTTGGATGCGGTGAAAAAGATAGCGGCGGGTAAGGCATTCTTTATGCAAAGAAAACACATAAACGTGAGTTACTTGTTACTTACCCGAATCCGGAGCTCTCCAGGAGCGTTCGCAGATCTTCCCCGCAGCGTGGATGATGTCGCCGCATTCTATCAAGCCGAGGAGGTCAGCTCAACAGAGGTGTTCTGGTCTCAGTATGCTGAGGCTGGACACCCCGTGCCCCTGAGCGACCAGCTGAAGCAACTGGTCGAGCTCCACAAGGCGGCCGAACAGGCCATGAAGGGCCTCATAGTTCGGCTGTGGCCTGGAGAGGCTCTGCCTAGGAGCTATTTCGGGCTGGTGCGGCGGCTGGTGGGGGCCTGTCCAAGGCTCGAAGTCATCAAGCGCTCCGTCTGCATTGAAGGTGCCCGTAGGGCCCTTGCCCGTGCTAAGGTGCACTGGGGCAAGCTGGATGCTGAGAAGCTTGTGAAGGACGGGCCACCACCGGGGAAAGAGCATCGCAAGGCCGAGAATTATTATACGGATGTTCTGAAGGGTGCCCGCCTTATGGTGGATGAATGTTCCAGGGATGTAATTTTTGAGTAAAACTCGCTTGTTTTGTCCTGTGCGCTGAAAACTTGTTCATATGCGCTAAGCAATGCTATTGGAATTTAAAATATTACCTTCTATGCGGCTGTTTATCAATTCTGAGATATGGCGAGTCGTCGGCTTCTGCCCCCGTGCCGCTAGTGCTGGGGTGTTCGGGGATAAACCTGAGCACTCTTTTCCCCATGTTTGGGTCCTTCGAGGGAGGCTCTCAGCACAACGAACAAGGCAATCGAACTATAATGCGTGAACACTCTCACTTAGCCATAGAATTCTATAATTTTAAATTTCGGCGAAGCCCCTGGTATTCGGAAGACCGAGTTCGGGGCGCTATCCACGCCTTGGCCGGACAGAGTCGACTCCTCGCTCGAAGCGGCATAAGTCTTTAGGGACTCGAAAAACCTCTCGAACAGCGACCAGCTCTCGCTTCATCATGACACTCAGTTTTAGCTTTCTCTACTGAGGTGCTCGACCCAGCTCAACTGGGTCACAATCGCAGTAGTTCTCCTAGTGCTACCTTAGCCGATATAGCGAAACGTAAGGCACCAAAACATAGGAGCCGGGCAAACCCAACTATTGACCCAAGACATGATTCGGAGCCGATGCATATAATGCTATGAGTTCGGGGTGCCGCACTTGTTAAAGTGTTTGGACTTCTCACACCATATTGAGGGGTACTAAAGCCCCTGGCGTATTTTGGCCGCACCAAAGTGTACGGGTGCAACATGTCGTTAAGGAACGGATATTTGTAAAAAAAAGTAATGCAAAAATAGACAAAAGCTATGCATTGTTTATTAAAAAGGGCTGCGATGAAAGCAGAATGATACAAATTATGCGATAAGCAAAAGGTTGGACTATGTAACATGTCCGTTCCAGGGGCAGGCTGCGGGATGGTATGTGAAACAGGTATACTGCTCGTGATAGAGACCACCTGGGAGTTCCGTAATGCGGCATGGCTTGTCTGCTTCCCTGGTTCTTGCATCGTTTGTGCGGCAATTGAACTGCCGAACAGGCCTTCTGAAGAGTGGAGTCCTGAAAGTAAGAGAAAATTAAAAAATCGGCAGCCCCTGGTGCGGTTTAAGCCTTCGGGCGTGCCGTGATGGTGCCCCTCCCCCTGTACCCATGGTATTTCTAGTGCGTAGTTATGTACGCGAAGCACTGGTGTCGCATTTTTGCGAGGGATGGGGTTGGGGCCGCATTGCTACGCCTGCTCGGAACGTGCCAGGCGGTCTTGTTGTAGGTTACTCCGGGCGCGCTTGACGGTGTCCGGACGTTTAATGGCCGGACTAGAGAACTGCCTGGAGAGGCTGCTTTGTACTTCCGCTGCAAGGGCCGCCGTGTGCTCCTCCGTTCGGAGGGAGCGTTCGGTGTTTCCATTGACCGTAATTACTCCTCGAGGGCCTGGCATCTTGAGCTTAAGGTATGTGTAGTGCGGTACCGCATTGAACTTGGCGAATGCGGTTCGCCCGAGCAGTGCGTGATAACCACTGCGGAATGGGACTATGTCGAAGATTAACTCCTCGTTTCGGAAATTATCTGGAGATCCGAAGACCACTTCAAGTGTGACTGAGCCTGTACAGTTGGCCTCTACACCTGGTATTACGCCTTTAAAGGTCGTTTTGGTGGGCTTAATCCTCGAGGGATCTATGCCCATTTTCCGCACTGTATCCTGGTAAAGCAGGTTCAGGCTGCTGCCGCCGTCCATAAGGACTCTAGTGAGATGAAATCCGTCAATAATTGGGTCTAGAACCAATGCGGCGAATCCGCCATGACGGGTGCTAGTGGGATGGTCCCTTCGATCAAAGGTGATCGGGCAGGAGGACCATGGGTTGAACTTTGGGGCGACTGGCTCTACCGCGTATACGTCCCTTAACGCACGCTTCCGCTCCCGCTTGGGGATGTGGGTTGCGTATATCATGTTCACCATCCGCACTTGTGGGGGAAAACCCTTCTATCCATTGTTGTTCGGCGACCGGGGATCTTCGTCGTCATCGCTATGCAGCCCCTTGTCGGTATTTTCGGCATTTAACTTGCCTGCCTGCTTGAACACCCAACAATCCCTATTGGTGTGATTGGCCAGCTTTTCGGGGGTGCCATGTATCTGGCACAAGCGGTCGAGTATTCGGTCCAAACTGGATGGGCCCCTAGGATTTCTTTTGAATGGCTTTTTCCGCTGACCGGATTTGTAGCCTCTGAATCCGGCATTAACTGCCATATCTTCAGCATTGTCGCCGTTAATGCGGCGCTTCTGCTTGTTGCGACGCGACCTGCCACTACTGTCCCTGGTATCCGAATTACCAGGGTTCTTGGCCATATTGTTGCTACGAGCAAGCCAGCTGTCTTCTCCCGCGCAAAAGTGGGTCATGAGTGTCGTGAGTGCTGCCATAGATTTCGGCTTTTCCTGTCCAAGCACTACTAGGGAAAAGCCTAGCAGCAGCGCGGGTTTTCGGCCTTTTAGTAGCGCGGGGGCCGGCGCTACTAATAAGGCGCTACAGCTAACGTATAGCAGTAGCGCTGGTCCACCCGCGCTACTGCTACACAAGTGTTGCAGCAGCGCGCTTAAAGGAACCTCGCTGCTGCTAATAGCTATAGCGTGCTTCCCCTGTGCGCGCTACTGCTACAACCACACTGCTGCTAACTTTTCTCCATTCGCTACTGCTAATTTTAGTAGTTTTTTGTTTTTTTTGGCATATTTGTTTTGTATTTAAACGGGCTTTATAGAAGAATCTTTAGCACATACAAATGTCATCATGATACACATACAAATGCCCGCGAGACCACAAATGTAATCATAGCATATGCATACAAATAGTCTCATCATAATCATCATCCAACACAAAGTGGTATCTTGTCATCATCTCGAAAATAGCGATACATGCAAGTCTCGAATACTTGCAACTACAACGTCATCCATCTAAACAAAGGTATACGCGAGAAGAGCTATCACTATGAGTGACAGCAGAACTATGTAGTACATGAGATGGCGGTTACGAGTCCTCTCTCGCGCTAGCGTGAACCTCAAGTAACTAGCTTCTCCTTCTTGTCTGCTTTTGAAGCCTTTATGGCTGGCGTCCGAGAACCCATTCACTTGCGCCTGACACTCATGCCACTCATTGTACACCCCAGAACCTTCCCTTTCTACACGACATAGCAGTTCCATCTCGCCATCAAGAAACTAGGTACCTGTTAGAGATGCATGTTCATGAAGAGGATGTACAATCATATATATGCAACAAAATATACTAGAGAACACCAAAAAAGAAAGGGTTAGCTACTAGATGCAACATACAGTACGCAAATTAATTAACTAGAGGTACGCAGGTCATCGTACGCAAACTAACAAAGTAGCGTTACGCAAGTTCGGCAGGGATCGTGGACATCACAAAGTTGCATCGCTACAAATAGTATACAAGTTCAACCGACACATATCATCATCATCGGCATCATAAATCACTAGAAGTTCCATCCTTCCATATCATCGAGGATGGACCCTAGCTTCTTGAACGGCGTGAGGTCTAGACGTTGCATGCCTATGCGAGTTCGGACGTCAGCTCGCAATATAGGGCCGTGGTGGAACATCCCCTTCTCATCGACGACTTCTTTCATGATGATCGTCGCAATGTCACTTTGGATGCGAAAGAAGTCATCTCTAAGTCTATAATCCGCTTCTCCATGAGATTCTAGCCACTTGTGGATATGATCATCATTTCTGCTTCTCATGCGAAGCTTTTGGTGATCCGTGTTGAACTGAATCATGAGATGGAGGATGTACAATCCATCCTTCTTGCTTGGTTTTGGGACTTGGATGCAGGAGAAGTTAGTTTTATGCGCGAAACCCATCTTCTTGTTCCTTTGTTTCCTGATCTGCATGTGGCCACCTCTAAAGTTGAAGCCTCGGAGAGCATCATCTAGAATATTCACTATGTGGGTGTAGTCTTTTTTCTCGTAGTCTCTGGAAGGGTCAAAATACACGGCCTGGGAGACTTGCGGATAAAGAACGATAAGGACGGCGCGCCCATTGCTGCAGGGAAAAGACACCTCAAATTATTCCCCATAGAGAGAGAAGGAATGATTGAAATGTATGAAAGGGTTGTTCGAAACTGACTTACTTTGGATGATAAGGCACGAGGACAATTTCCCGGTCCTTATTCTGTACCATGAAGTTTTGGAGGTAGTCCCTAGCAGTTTCACGCTCAAAGTCGCCGAGACTCAAGAAAGACTCGTGCATCTAGTACGGATCCGCCACACAGATTTGCGAGACTTCTTCACTGTTCATGACAGAGCTCATATGTAGTGCAAAAAGGTGGACGATTGTAAAATCAAGCCGCCTTGTCAGAAACATCTCAAAGATATGGTTAAACCGCAGGAAGAACACCTCCGCGGGTCGTGTCTCGATGTAGCACTTCCCCTCAGGCACACAAGCCGCGTATGTCGGATATCCTGGATCCTTTGAGGCTAGTAGGCTTTTCTCAGTCGACAGCACATGGTCGTGCAGTCTCCTGAGATCCCCTGATAGTGCCTCCAGCGGTTTCGGCGGTAGCATCGGCTCGCCCGTGAGATGGAACATGGCCGCACCTTTCACGGGTACACGCTCTTCAGAATGCATCGTTTGGCTGCTATGTGCTCTGGCTCGTTTGGAGGCAGCTATCTTCCCCGATCTCTTTCTCTCCTTTTTCTTGGGCACACCTTCTAGACCCTTCCTTAACCCCTGCCCCAGTGTTCCCGGGCTAAGTACTGTACGACCCTCGCGCTGGGATAGTTGAGCCTGTGTTGAGGCGGCATCTTCAGGCGTGTCCTGTGAGGATTTCATGAAGAGAGACTTTTTGCAATCCCTGCTATGACCTTCCTGCCCGGGCATATCATCCATATCCTCATTAGCAAGCTGATAGCCCGATTCGTCATATGGTTGACTCATCAATTCTATGTCATAGTCATACGCGTTTGTATTGAGGAAATCCATAGGGTCGACCTCCGTCTCATCATCCATTCTCTGTTCTACAAGACAAATTACATCAGCCAGCACTATTGCACCCCCTTCATCATGTCATCCGCCGCTCTCACCCGGCACTACAGGAGCTGGTAATTGCGTAGGCGGGGTGGTGGTCTCCGCTCTCACCTCTGCTTCTTATGCCTCTTTTCGGTACCGGCATCGGCGTCGGTATCTTCCCCGCCGGTACCTTCCCCACCGGTCTCGGTGCCGCCATCGGTCCCGGCACCGTCGGTGTCGGTGTCGGCGTTAGTACCATCATCGAGGCGGACCTGCAAACCTTGCTTAGCAGTCAAAAAGTCAAGGTAGTCTTGTTCACCCTCATAATCCAGCTCGTCTGCATCTTGGTCAGAAGGCCCAGTTTCTTCGTTGTTCGACATGTTTCCTATGATTAAGTGTCCTCATTTATTTCTAAAAGTATGAATAAATGAGAAATGAGATAAAAAGAAATCTATGTGCCAGCACTCGATATGCCAACTATGTAGCACAAATCATGCCTTTATTCACGAGAAATTTCGGCATGACCTTTGCTAAAAATGGACATATCGAGCGCCTGAAATTCACCGGAACCGAAATGAATCAACATTCTGGCGTAACATAGGCAACTCGGATCATTTACCAAAACATGACATGTCCAAAACATGACATATCCACATATCACATGTCCAGTTCAAATTTGCATATAAATTCAGCAAATTTTGAAACCTATCTAAATTCATAACTAAATAGATAACCTAATTAACATAACTAAAACCTAAGTAAATTAACCCTAGCTAGGAGAGAGAGAGAGGGGGGGTGGTTTACAGAGGGTGCAGGGCGAGGAGGCAGGCCCGACGACGGCCGAGGCTGGGAGGGGAGGAAGCAGAGGAGGGAGGCGAGGGCCGACGGGTCGGGGGCGAGCGCGGCTGGGTCGGGGGTGGCGGGGTCGGGGGCGAGCGCGCCGGGGTCGGGCGCGCCGGGGTCGGGGACGGCGGGGTCAGGGGCGAGCGCGCCAGGGTCGGGGGCGAGCGTGCCGAGGTCAGGGGCGGGCGCGGCGGTGTGACGGGGCCGGGGAAGAGAGAGTGGGGATTTGGGGGAAAAGAGGCGGGATGAAGCAGGGAGAGGGAGAATTTTGGGTTAAGTGGACGTAGCAATAGCGCGTTTACACGAAACACGCTACTACTATTACGAGCAGCTATAGCGATTTTCTGCAGAAACCGCTACTGCTACCTTGACTAGTTGTAGCTCTTTTTCACTAAAGCACTACTGCTATAACCAGTTTCCCTTTTTTCTTTTCGTCAGCATAATAGGAACATATAGATTACATCATTGGACCCTTGCATAATAATGGCTAAGTGTGTATACAAAATAGGAACATATATATATTACATCATTGGACCCATGCATAATAATGGCTAATTAAGTGTGTATACAAAATAGGAACATATATTTCCATTTTGCAGAAGCATGAAATATTAATCACACCTCTATCTCGAGATCGAGCACACGGTGGAGATGATGATGTAGGGAGGTCAAAAGTGCACAAAGCTCTTCTTGACAAAGAAAGATCTAGTTAGGGGGCAAATAGGTCACTTAACTAAATGCTACATCTACCTAGCTAGCTAATTTGGGAGGAGACAACTTCAACTAGTGGAGGGGGAGGAAAAAGAGAAAGGCGATGAATTAATGGAGGTGGTGTAGTTATAGCTAGGAGTAATGAAGAGAGAGAAAGGTAGGTAGAAGAGGGAGAGTAACGGGGGGAGAAGTATTGAGGAAGAAGAAGAGTGAGAGAGGGAGGATGTGGGAGGTAGGGGAAAGGGAGGAGAGGAGATGGGGAGGGGAGATGGAAAAGGTGGTGGGTGCTACGTCTTAGCAGTAGCGCGGGAGAGAAAGCGCGCTGCTGCTAAGAGCGTAGCAACAACGCACTTTCCTGTCACGTGCTACTGCTAAACGGGCCAACCCTGTGCACAATTTCAAAATTAGCAGCAGCGAGGTGACAAAAAAGCGCGCTGCTACTATGGCATTAGCAGTAGCGCGCTCCCTGGCGCCGCGCTACTGGTAAACTTATGTCGTTGTGTACTGTCGGTGGATTTTTGTAGCGGCGCGGTTTAAGCGTCATGCGCTACTGCTAAGTTTGCACCAGTAGTGAGCTTTCCGTAGCCGTGCTGCTACTACTTAGCAGCAGCGCCTGTTTTTATGCCGGGCTGCTGCTAAGATTCTGTGTATAAGGTTTTCCCTAGTAGTGAAGGTGTCGGGCAAGCCACTCGTCGCGGATATTGTGCTTGAAGGCTGCTAGGGCCTCTGCGTCCGGACAGTTGACTATTTAATTTTTCTTTGTTAGGAACCGTGTCCAGAATTTCCTGGCCGATTCCTCTGGCTGCTGAATTACATGGCTTAGTGTTGGGGAACGTAGTAATTTCAAAAAATTTCCTACGCACACGCAAGATCATGGTGATGCATAGCAACGAGGGGAGAGTATGATCTACGTACCCTTGTAGATCGCAACGGAAGCGTTGACACAACGTAGAGGAGGTAGTCGTACGTCTTCTTCCCGATCCGACCGATCCAAGCACCGTTACTCCGGAACCTCCGAGTTCTTAGCACACGTTCAGCTCGATGACGATCCTCGGGCTCCGATCCAGCAAAGCGTCGAGGAAGAGTTCCGTCAGCACGACGGCGTGGTGACGATCTTGATGTACTACCGACGCAGGGCTTCGCCTAAGCACTGTAACGGTATGATCGAGGTGGAATTTGGTGGCAGGGGGCACCGCACACGGCTAAGGAACGATCTCAAGGATCAACTTGTGTGTCTTGGGGTGTCCCCTGCCCCCGTATATAAAGGATGAAGGGGGGGAGGCTGGCCGGCCAAGGAGGGAGGCGCAGGAGGAGTCCTACTCCTACCGGGAGTAGGACTCCCCCCCCCCCAATCCTATTCCTAATAGGATTCCTTAAAGGGGAGAGGGAGAGAGAGGTGGCCGGCCCCTCTCCTAGTCCTAATAGGACTAGGGAGAGGGGGGAGGCGCAGCCCTATGTGGGCTGCCTTCTCACCTTTCCACTGAGGCCCATGTTAGCCCATTTGGCTCCCGGGGGGTTCCGGTAACCCTCCCGGTAATCCGGTAAACTCCCGATTTCACCCGGAACACTTCCGATGTCCAAACATAGGCTTCCAATATATCAATCTTTACGTCTCGACCATTTCGAGACTCCTCGTCATGTCCGTGATCACATCCGGGACTTCGAACAACCTTCGGTACATCAAAATGCATAAACTCATAATAACTGTCATCGTAACGTTAAGCGTGCGGACCCTACGGTTCGAGAACAATGTACACATGACCGAGACACATCTCCGGTCAATAACCAATAGCGGGACCTGGATGCCCATATTGGCTCCCACATATTCTACGAAGATCTTTATCGGTCAGACCGCATAACAACATACGTTGTTCCCTTTGTCATCGGTATGTTACTTGCCCGAGATTCGATCGTCGGTATCCAATACCTAGTTCAATCTCGTTACCAGCAAGTCTCTTTACTCGTTCCGTAATACATCATCCTGCAACTAACTCATTAGTTGCAATGCTTGCAAGGCTTTAAAGTGATGTGCATTACCGAGAGGGCCCAGAGATACCTCTCCGACAATCGGAGTGACAAAACCTAATCTCGAAATACGCCAACCCAACATCTACCTTTGGAGCCACCTGTAGTACTCCTTTATAATCACCCAGTTACGTTGTGACGTTTGGTAGTACCCAAAGTGTTCCTCCGGCAAACGGGAGTTGCATAATCTCATAGTCATAGGAACATGTATAAGTCATGGATAAAGCAATAGCAACATACTAAACGATCGGGTGCTAAGCTAATATAATGGGTCATGTCAATCAGATCATTCAACTAATGATGTGACCTCGTTAATCAAATAACAGCTCTTTGTTCATGGTTAGGAAACATAACCATCTTTGATTAACAAGCTAGTCTAGTAGAGGCATACTAGTGACACTCTGTTTGTCTATGTATTCACACATGTATTATGTTTCCGGTTAATACAATTCTAGCATGAATAATAAACATTTATCGTGATATAAGGAAATAAATAATAACTTTATTATTGCCTCTAGGGCATATTTCCTTCACTTAGGTCATTGGAGTCTGGTGGTTGCACATAAGTGCCCTGGAAATTGTCGAGGAATGCGGCTTCCAGGTCCTCCCAACAACTGATTGATCCGGCTGGAAGCTGTTAAGCCAATGCCGAGCCGGTCCTTTAAGCTTGAGTGGGAGGTATTTGATGGCGTGGAGATCATCGCCGCGGGCCATGTGGATATGAAGGAGATAATCCTCGATCCATACCGCAGGATCTGTTGTGCCATCATATGATTCGATGTTTACGGGTTTGAAACCCTCGGGGATTTGATGATCCATTACTTCGTCTGTGAAGCATAGTGGGTGTGCGGCGCCTCTGTACTGGGCTATATCACGACGTAGCTCCAATGAGCTTTTTCTACTGTGTTCGGCCCTACCGGATTTGTGTCCGGCGTGATGGTTATTGTCTCGAGTCGTGGGGCGCCCACGCGATCCGTAGATCGATCTTGTTTCCCTTGCCTTGTCCTCCAGCATATCTCGCAAGTCTGGCGCATTTTCCCATGCCTTGGTATTTTTTGAGCGGCGCCGGGGTGCGGCTTGAGTGGAGGGTCGAGAGGCCTCTCTGTCGCGGCCATGGGGTGGCCGGTCGGCCGCATCATGCGCTGGTGATGTAGGTTTAGGTGCTTCCTCCTCTAATTGGGGTAGCAACCTGCGCTTTGGGTAGCTCTTGGAGGGGCGTTCGAGTTCATACTCTTCGGCCGCAAGGACTTTAGTCCATCTGTCGGCTTGCAAATCTTGATCAGCTCTAAGCTGTTGCTATTTTTTATTGAGGCTTCTTGCCGTGGCCATAAGCCTGCGTTGAAAACGCTCTTGCTCGACGGGATCCTCTGGCATGACGAATTCGTCGTCGCCGAGGCTTGCCTCGTCTTGGAGGGAGGCATATAATTATCGTCCTCGACCTCTCTGTCTGCCGCTCTCTCATGAGGGCTGGCTTCTCCATCCTCCTGTGCTGAATCTTGCTGGAGGGGGTTTTCTTCGTCACTCTCCAGAGTATTATTATCTCCCATGCTAGAATCACCGTATTTGCTTTGGCGGGATTTTGAGCAGCGCCGCTGACGCCGGCGCTTAGGCTGTTTCTTGGAGGGGTCATCCTCTGCTGTTCCATCGCCATCTCCTTCTTTTGGGGTGTCCACCATGTATATGTCATACGACGAGGTGGCTTTCCAGGGCCTAATAGGCGCTGGTTCTTTATCGTCTCCTGCATCGGCGTCCATACCGTCGATGTCTCCGGAGTCGAAGTCGAGCATGTCGATTAAATCATCGACAGTGGCTACAAAGTGGGTGGTGGGTGGGCTTTGAATTTCTTCATCGTCCGTATCCCAACCTTGCTGACCGTAGTCCGGCCAGGGCTCTCCTGATAAAGAGAGAGACTATAGTGTCTTCAGAATATCGCCGAAAGGCAAGTGTTGAAAGATGTCTGCGGCAGCAAACTCCATGATCAGCGCCCAATCGGATTCGATCGGCAGGGGCGCGGAGGGTTCGGAGTCCGGCTCCTTGGAGTCACGAGTCTCGCGGAGTGCGGGGCTGGTGTTCGGCTCGATCGCCGTTGGGAACGCAGCCCCCGAGGCGGCGTCCAACCACCCATCCTTGATCGGCGCAGTTGGCTCCGAATTAAGGGTCGAAGCCGATGCGGGTGCGGCCTCCAGGGCACTGTTCAGCGGCAGAGCTAGATCATGCTCGTCGTGAATGTGCGCCGCGCTCGACAGTGGCTCGAATCCGTCGAAGATCATGTCCCCGCGGATATCAGCCGTGTAGTTTAAACTTCCAAATCTGACCTGACGGCCAGGGGCATAGCTTTTGATCTGCTCCAGATGGCCGAGTGAATTGGCCCGCAGTGCAAAGCCGCCGAAGAAGAAGATCTATCCAGGGAGGAATGTCTCACCCTGGACTACATCGCTATTGATGATCTTGGGAGCCATCAAGCCTAACGGCGACGACACAGAGGAACTCTCAATGAAAGTGTCGGATTTCGGGTTCCGGCAGACCCTTGAGGTTCGAAAACTGGGGTGCGCATGGAGGTTTCGCCTCCTACCTTCCTGCACCCCTCCGCCATGCTTGGATCTAAACTAAGGAAAGAACAACACAAGAGACACAGGGTTTATACTGGTTCGGGCCACCGTTGTGGTGTAATAACCTACTCCAGTGTGTGGTGTGTGGATTGCCTCTTGGGCTGATGATGATGAACAATACAAGGAAGAACAGCCTCGCGAGGGTCTGTTCTTGGCTGGGGCGATGAACTGCTGGGAGGAGTTCAACCACCTTTCTCTCTCTCTCTGCTCTCCCTTGATCGACCCTTCTAACGAGCCTCTTCCTTCCTCTCTCTTTTTTGTCCTCTCTCCTTTTCGTCCTCGTCTTCATCTCTCTTCCAGCTATGTGGGTGGCTGGTCCTATTTATAGAGGCCCTGGTCCTCTCCCCAAATATTGAGCGGGAAGGGAGCCAACAATGGCAGGCTAATTTGAAGGGGGATAGCAAGTATCAGCTATCCTGACAAAAGTAGTCTTCGCCTGCGCAAAGCTCTGGTGAAGATGCCGTCTTGGGCTCCACGGTGACCTCCATCTCATAGTCCTCCTGGTCTTGGTCTCGTTGCACCGAAATGGCAACCTTTGCCTGATACCTCGGTACTCCGCGGCTGCGCTTGCCTCCTTTGCACCAAAGAGGAAAGGAGGACGCTGCGCGGGCTGGCACCCACCTGGCGCCCTGGGTTGTCATGGCTTGCGTCATGGGCACCTTGTGAGGTACCCCGCCTTGATCTCTCCGCCTCCTCGTGAGCCAGCCTGACGAGGTCGTGCCTAAGGAAGCTCCGCGTCGTCCGCCCCGCGTGGCTTGGCCCCTCGCGAGGGTCTTGGGTTTGTGTTGGTGAGGATGGGCCGTGCTGGGCCCCCCTTTGAGCCACACCGCAGGCCACAGGCAGGCAAGTCTCGGGACCCCCGTTCCCAGAACACCGACAGTAGCCCCCGGGCCCAAGGCGCGCCCGGACTTGGCCGTGCAGGGAGGCGGAAGGGCAAGAGCGAAGCGCCGCGGGCCCTAACAGCCTACGGCCTTGGGCGCCGCGTGGAGGTTGATTGGACGTGGGCGCCTCAGTAACTGCGCGAGTTGATAAAGGAGTCGCATCCGCCTAGGCCCTGCTTCTTGCTTTCTCCGGTTGCTGCTCAGATCCCCTTTCTTGCGCCTCTCCTTCCTTCCTCCGAGATTTCCAGATCTGCTCTGACCGCGCGGCCTAGGGAGCCATGGCGCCTCGTCAGCCCCCGGCCGCAGCTTGGTACTCATCGGCCCTGGACTCGCCGAACATGTCGGAGGCGGGCCTTGCCCGATTGCGCCGGATGGCGAAGGCGTGGGGCATCGACGGGGAGAAGGTGTTCAAGGCCGGCTCCGCCACCCCTGAGGGTCAAAGGAGCACCTTCTATCTGCTCTTCGTAAGTGCCATTGTTGCTGGCCTGGTGCCTCCCTTCTCCGAGTTCTTCTTCTCTGTCCTCCGCCATTACAAGCTACAGGCTCTGCATCTCCATCCCAACACCGTCCTTATCCTGGCAATCTTTTCTTATTATTGCGAAGCACATGTTGGGGTGCAGCCCTCGGTGGCCTTGCTGCGCCACTACTTCTACCTCCGGACCTCTCATGGGACAGCTTCCGCGTGCGCGAGCTTCGTCGCGTCCGGCGGCGCCATTGCCATCTCGAACTCTGGGAAGAGGACTGAGGGCTTCACGAGCAAGTTGATCTTGGTGGATGCTGGGCGCATCCACCCTCGGCTGATCCTGCCCATGGAGCAGCCCACGAGCTCCAGCGACTGGGGTCGAGTGGAGCTGATGGACGCGGATCTGAGGCCGACCGACATGGCGGCGGCGAAGCTGACCGGCGCGTCGCTGCTGAGGGAGTTCCTGGAGCACCGGCTGGCTCCGCTTCGGCAGTACTCGCTTCCAATGTGGAGGCCCCGTCCGAACCCCGCGGCCTTGGGCGCCAGAGACCTGGCTGCGGTCCTCCAATCTCTGGTCAGGGGCAATGTGGCGAGGCTGGAGGGCGCTCCTATGCCCTTGTTCCTCCGCAACGACTGGGAGCGGGTGGTGAAGTCCATGCCCGTCTTCAATGGGGATGGGCCAGTGCCCCTGGAAGCTCCCGAGGAACCGGTGGACGTGCCCTCCGGCGACTCCAGCGAAGAGGAAGAGGGAGGGGAGCGCGGAAGAGGGCCTGACTCCGAGGCGACTGACGGAGAGTCGAGGGCTCCCCTCCCCCGGCGCAGGTCCCGCGTTCTCCGCCTCTCTCCGAATGACGATGAGGATGACGACGAAGACGACGACGAGCAGGACGGCGGGAGCTCGCCCCTAATCCCGAAGAAGGACAGGACCGGGCTGATCTCCCGCGGGTCTCCCCCGGCCCCAGGGCGAACCGCAGACGCACCTTCCGCCTCCAAGCTTCCCGAGGTTGACCCTTCCAGCCGGCTTTCAGGCTTCAAATTTGGCCGGAGGCTGCTTGAGCTCACTGGCGACGTCCCGTAAGCATTCGATTCTTGTCTTTATCTCTTGCTCTGCTTCTGAGGCTTGACGTCCGCATCTTTGGATAGGTTGGCGCCCGCAGCAAAGAAGCCGAAGGGGGCTCCCGAGGTTCCATCCGTGGCGGCGCTTCTGCCCGCGAAGGAAGGTGACCGCGACGCACAGGCTTCTCCTGCCCGAACGTCCTCGCGAGGTTTGGCTGAGCCGGCTGGGGCGAGCTCAGCCCCCACGGCCCAAGTGGCTCCCGAGGTGCTCTTGCCTGCCGCCGCCACTACCGCTGTCGGGGCGTGGCAGACTCCGCCTCAGGATGTTGCGGCTGCGCTGCCGCCTTCTCCTCCTACTCCACCGGCCGCTGTCTCTCCAACTCCTTCTGCCGTTCTGGATCGTGCTGTTGCCGAGCTAGACCGACTGCGGCAGGATCTTCTTGGCGCCGACCCCCGCTTGGTGGCCGGGTGTTTAGAGCTGGCTTCTGGATGGGTTCGCTCTGATGCCTCGATTCGGGCGGCGCTGGTCCAGGCCTCGATGGCATGCGACGAGGAGAAGCAGGCCGTCCTGGAGGCGAAGGCTGCCCGTGATGCAGCCTTTGGGGAGGTGGTCGACGTCCGCGGTCGCTGCGAGGCGCTGGAGGACGAGCTGCAAGGCCTGCGGGATCGGCTCGCGGAAGAGGTCCGCCTTCGCCAAGTGCAATAAGAAGGCGTGAAGGCTCGCGAGGCAGCCGTCGAGGGCCAGGAGGCCAGGCTCAGGAAGCGCCGCGACCGCCTAGGCGCACTAGAGCAGGAGTTGGGGGCGTGGAAGGCCGAGCTGGACGGCAAGGCCCTGGTTCTTGCCGAGGACCGCGCGGCCTTCACGGAGTTGGAGGCGAAGGCTCGCTCCTCGCTGAGGACACTTTATGACAGCGGCCTGGAGAGCCCGCTGGCCGGCGCCGAGGACGGCCCCGCCAAGCTGCTTCCCTTCCTAGTTCACGCTCTTGAAGATGTCGCCCTTGGCCTTGGCCCCACGGCCGAGGCCGAGGCGCGTGTCCTGTCGTCTGCAGCACTGACGCGAGTCCTCACCCACATCTACCTTCACGATCCCGGTGTCGACCTCGACAGCCTGCTGGAGCCAGTGAGCGGTGAGCGTGCCGCTGCTGCTGCCGAGGCCATGAAGGGTCGCGCGGAGGCTTTGCTGGGGAAATTCCGGGCCTTCAGCACCAAGCCGGAGCAAGGCGCTGCTGACCCCGCTGCTCCGTGAGGCGAACCCGCTCCGCGCTGCTGCCTTGCCGCCAAGTGACTCCGTCGTGGCTCCTGTCCTGCTTTTAATTCCTGCACATGTATCATGCCTCAGGGAGGCGTTTAAACTTGAGTTTGGCATTGAAATAACAGTGTGGACTATAATATTTGCTTTTGAATTCCTTGGGATTAGCGCTTTTCCTTCCTACTTGCTTACGTTCTACGCCGGCAGAGCCCGGCCCCGCGCGTACCTCATCCAGCAATAGTCCCGACAGGAAACCAGGACGGGACCAAGGAGTGAGGGGCTACGTGACAAGTTAGGCTCCTGAGTCGCGATGCTCAGGAGTCCCCCTTGGCGCACGAACAACAAGTAGGGAGGTGTGATGCGGGTGGATCCACCGTTCTACGTCTACAGGGCCCGGCCGCGCGCGTGCCTCACCCAGCGATGGTCCCGACCGGAAACCAGGACGGGGCCACGGAGTGAGGGGCTACGTGACCAGTTAGGCTCCTGAGTCACGATGCTCAGGAGTCCCCTTTGGCGCACGAACAACAAGTAGGGAGGTGTGATGCGGGTGGATCCACCGTTCTACGTCTGCAGGGCCCGGCCACGCGCGTGCCTCACCCAGCGATGGTCCCGACCGGAAACCAGGACGGGGCCACGGAGTGAGGGGCTACGTGACCAGTTAGGCTCCTGAGTCGCGATGCTCAGGAGTCCCCCTTGACGCTCAAACGGCCTTCGTACCTTGGCTCCGCTCGGGGAGAGACGCGCGACGAACCAGGCCCGGGGGGGCCTGGCCAGGCGGCGTGCGTCTGGGTGTGACCCAGGCGCAGCCCCATGCCCAGCCCCCTCGCGCGGCACTCCCGAGGGGAGGTATTACAATGAGGCTAGACACTGAGCTCTAGGCTCCCTGAGGTTGATGCGGCCCGGGGGGCACCCTCAGTTGTTTTTCACCAGCGCGGAGCATAGTGCTACCGTATGTGTACGGGCATAGCCGCTCCTCGGCAGTGTCGTCAGCCAGCGCGGAGCATGGTGCTTCCATTGGTACGTGGGAGGGGGGCCCCTCCGGGAGGAGCCCCCGGGGCGTATACAGCCCCGCCCTGACACATGGCTGGCACGGTAGGGCCTGGCGAGGTGTATCTGGGCACCCGTGAGCCAGCGCGGGACTCACGGGGCCCTACCTCTAGGCGGGTTGCGCCTGGCATTGGGCCTTATCTTGTGATGTGTCCCTGCAAATTTGGTTAGATGTCGGCACTCTACGTCCTCGGGTCCCGGCCCTCGAGCTGGTCTCAGCCGTCGCTGGTATGCCAGGTCGCGATGCCGTGGACAAGGCCAGAGGGTGAGGGCTGGAGAGCCAGTAAGAGCCCTGAGTCACGATGCTCAGGTTCCCCTCCTTTAACATGCAAGTGGTTGGCATGGAGGAGAAGAGGTGCCGTGGACCGGCATCAAATAATCAAGCATGGTGGGTCTAACGCATGATCGGAAATAAACGCAAATGGGATACATGCCACTAGGCCTGGCCCGAGCGGCTTGGGGATCATGCAGCCTGAGGGGCGCCCCCAACAAGGTAAGCTAACAACATGGAATAAAGGGATACACGCCGCAGGGACGGACCCACGCGGCCAGGGAATAATGCAGCCCTGGGGGCGCTCCCAGCTGGAAATGAAACTTGAAAGATGTCACCCGATGATGTTGAGGATGAAGGGGTGTTGGTGTAGCAGGCTCAGGGGTGCTGCGGGAGCCGATCCTCACGAGCCCCCAGGCCCAGGGGCCTCGGGAGGCTCCGGAGGCGCTAGCGGCTCCTCGCGGGCCATCTCCATCCCTGCCAGGGCTGCGGAATGCCTGGCCTCTCGTGCCTCCGTGATGCCCCTCATGAGGCGCTGGTATGCGTCAGCCGCGTTCGGCAAGCCGTAAGGCATGCGAACGTAGCTGTGGGGTGGACCTCCGCAGCGCCCCACTCGCGAGGGCCAGAGGCGCTCCAGAGAGACGACTCGGTTGAGCCCTGGTATGTCGGTGCAGACGCGCAGCCCACCATCCTCACCTGAATGGGGGGCCACTGCTGGTAGGCGGCGGGCGCCTCTCATGACTCTTGACTCATGTAGCTCCTGAATGGCCTTCCTGACGAACTCCTGTGGGTCTGGATCTCCTTGCCTTGCTCCTTCTTGAGGGAAACGTGCTTCAAAACACGCCTCCATGTGGTGCCCAAGTGCCTCCCTCGTGACCCTGGCTAGGTCGGTGACCCTCCAGGGAGAGCCCCCGAGCCCTGCCTGAGGAGGGCGCCGGGCGCGCTTTCCTATGCGATGGAGGGACGCTCCCCCTGGCAGGCGCGGGCCCAGAGGGGCCTGCCTCCTGAGTGCTCGAGTCGAACGATGTCTTCTTCTTCTTGGGGATGGTCTCGGGAGGCCTTCTACTTCCACGACCCGGGTCTTCCAGTGACGCGGCCTGAAAGGCTCGTTCCAGGGAACACACCGCGTCCTTCTCTTCACAGGGCACCGTGATGACTCCGCCACTTCCTGGCATCTTGAGGACGTTGTAGCCGTGGTGAGTCACGGCCATGAACTTGGCCAGCACTGGGTACACAAGGATGGCGTTGTACGGCAGGCGAATGTGAGCGACGTCGAAGTCGATGAGCTCGGTGTTGTAGTTGTCGCGTGCCCCGAAGGTGACAGGGAGGCGGACCTGCCCAATCGGGACCGTGGAGCCGTCAATGATACTGGAGAAGGGCTTGGTTGGCTGAAGCTGGCTGTAGGGCACTTGGAGGTTGTTGAACATCTCCACGGACAGGACGTTGAGCCCTGCCCCGCCATCGATGAGGGTCTTGGTGACCACCATGTCGCTGATGATGGGGGAGCAAAGCATCGGGAGGACTCCGGCTGTTGCCGCACACTTGAGCTGATCTGGTGAGCTGAACGTGATGGCGCACGCCGACCACCTGAGAGGGCGTGTGGCTTTGAGTCTGGGGAGTACTGCGTTCACTTCGCGGGCGAACTGCTTGAAGATGCGCTGAGAGGCTGGGGCTTGAGCTCCACCCAGGATGCAGGCGATCGCGCGCGGCTCCTGGAAGCCCCGGCCTCCTCGTCCTAATGGCGGTCCTCGTTTCTCCTTGGTTGCGGCGGCAGCACTGGGAGGCCTGCGTTGCCTAGCGGGCGATCCTCGCGAGGCTGATCCCTCCATCCTCTCTCGCGAGGTGGGTCTTGCCAGCGATCCTCGCGAGGTTGGTCGCGCCACCCTTGGCGCGGCCCACGGTCTTCCCAGCGTCCTGCGTTTCTTCCTCCTCCTCGATCGTAGCACCGGTCACCGCGGTCGGGGCGACGGCCGATCCTTCCTTCACGCACGGCTTGGAGTTCTTGGCATTCGTTGGTGTTGTGGGTGTGGAGGTCGTGGTACACGCAGTACCGGCTGCCCTTGGGAGGTTCAGGCTGATCTCTGCCCCGCTTGGTGTCTGGTTCTGCCACAAGCACTGCAGCCCCCTTGCGCTTCACATCATTGGCCTTGAGCTTCTTCTCTTCTGGGTCTGCGGCAGGCAGCTCGAGGAGGGAGAGACGCCCCTCCTCAGCCCTGGCGCACTTGTTTGCCAAGTTGAATAGCTCCAAGGAAGTGCACAGGTCTTCATGCATCGCCAGCTCCTCCTTCATCTTGACGTCGCGCACTCCGTCGGAGAAAGCTGAGATGATGGCCTCCTCAGTCACCTTGGGGATCTTGAGGCGTGCGTTGTTGAAGCGTTGTATGTACTTCTGCAGGGTTTCCCCGGGTTGTTGCTTGATGCGGCGCGTGTCGCTCACGGCGGGTGGCCGGTCGCGAGTACCTTGGAAGTTGGCGATGAAGCGGGTGCGCATCTCTTCCCAGGAGGAGATTGCGCTTGGAGCCAGGTTCAGGAGCCAGGTGCGGGCCCCGTCCTTGAGCGCCATGGGAAACCAGTTTGCCATGACCTTCTCGTCTCCGTTGGCAGCTTCGACGCCCAGCTCGTAGAGCTGGAGGAACTCCGAAGGGTCGGCCGTGCCGTCGTAGCGTGGAGGCAGGTCTGGTTTGAACTTGCCGGGCCACGCGACGCTACGTAGTTCGGTGGTGTAGGCGCAGCAGCCCGCCGTGGCCACGGGAGTCCTTAGGTGATGGAGAGCCTGGTGTTGCATGTCCCCACGCGCTGGAGCAGGGGGATGGTTGCGACGTGCTGGAGCAGGGAGCGCCCGGGCAGCTTCTGGCGGGCGAGGGACTTCTTGGCAGCTCTGTTCTTGCTGCGCTGGCACCTGACGGAACGGGTTCCGCCCAGGGGCCATGCGCCTTGGAGCCATGGCGTCTTCTTGAGGAGGAGGTGGCCGGGGCGCCGCCGGAGCCTCTTCGCCCGCGCGGGGCGGGGTGCGGTGCAGCGAAACGGACGGCGTGGAAGAGCCCCCTGCAGCGCGGACGAGCTCGGCGACGCGGTCGAGCCATTCCTCGTAGACGTCGTCGATGGGACGGTAGCGCAGGAGCTCGTTTGCCGCGATGAGTGCAGCCCGAGCCTCCATGGGCGCGCGGAGCGCGCGGGACGAAGATCCAGCTGGGGCGAGCGAGGGAGTTGCGGTGCGGCCGTCTTGCCGCACGGACGGACGCTGGGACGATGCTTGCCGCTCATCCCCCGCCGGGCCGGTGGCGGCGTTGACGGCAGGTGACGGGGAACGGCGTGGATGCTCGCCGACAGGGGCCGTCTGGGCGACGCGGGAAGCGAGTGCGGCTCGGCGCTCGGCGCGGTCCCGACGAGCGTCAGACATGGGCGTGACAGTCGGAGGAGAACGGGGCAGTGGAAGACGAATTCCGGCGCACCCCTACCTGGCGCGCCAAATGTCGGATTTCGGGTTCCGGCAGACCCTTGAGGTTCGAACACTGGGGTGCGCGCGGAGGTTTCGCCTCCTACCTTCCTGCACCCCTCCGCCTGAAGGAAATATGCCCTAGAGGCAATAATAATGTTATTATTTTATTTCCTTATATCATGATAAATGTTTATTATTCATGCTAGAATTGTATTATTTGGAAACATAATACTTGTGTGAATACATAGACAAACCAAACGTCACTAGTATGCCTCTACTTGAGTAGCTCATTAATCAAAGATGGTTATGTTTCCTAACCATAGACATGTGTTGTCATTTGATTAACGGGATCACATTATTAGGAGAATGATGTGATTGACATGACCCATTCCATTAGCTTAGCACCCGATCGTTTAGTATGTTGCTATTGCTTTCTTCATGACTTATACATGTTCCTATGACTATGAGATTATGCAACTCCCGTTTGCCGGAGGAACACTTTCTGTGCTACCAAACGTCACAACGTAACTGGGTGATTATAAAGGAGCTCTACAGGTGTCTCCAAAGGTACATGTTGGGTTGGCGTATTTCGAGATTAGGATTTGTCACTCCGATTGTCGGAGAGGTATCTCTGGGCCCTCTCGGTAATGCACATCACATAAGCCTTGCAAGCATTTCAACTAATGAGTTAGTTGCGAGATGATGTATTATGAAACGAGTAAAGAGACTTGCCGGTAACGAGATTGAACTAGGTATTGAGATACCGACGATCGAATCTCGAGCAAGTAAAATACCGATGACAAAGGGAACAACGTATGTTGTTATGCGGTCTGAGCGATAAAGATCTTCGTAGAATATGTAGGAGCCAATATGAGCATCCAGGTTCTGCTATTGGTTATTGACCGGAGACGTGTCTAGGTCATGTCTACATTGTTCTCGAACCCGTAGGGTCCGCACGCTTAAGGTTTCGATGATAGTTATATTATGAGTTTATGAGTTTTGATGTACCGAAGTTAGTTCGGAGTCCCGGATGTGATCACGGACATAACGAGGAGTCTCGAAATGGTCGAGACATAAAGATTGATATATTAGACGGCTATATTCGGACACCGGAAGTGTCCCGGGTGATTTTGGAGAAAACCGGAGAGCCGGAGGGTTACCGAAACCCTACCGGGAGAAGTAATGGGCCATATGGGCCTTAGTGGAGAGAGAGAGGGGAAGCCAGGGTGGGCCGCACGCCTCCTCCCCCCTAGTCCGAATTGGACTAGGAGGGGGGCGGCGCCCCCCTTTCCTTCTCCCTCCCCACTTCCTTCCCCCTCCTAGTAGGAGTCCTACTCCTACTAGGAGGAGGACTCCTCCTGGCGCGCCAATAGGGGCCGGCCGGCCTCCTCCCCTTGCTCCTTTATATACGGGGGCAGGGGGCACCCCTAGACACACAAGTTGATCCACGTGATCATATTCTTAGCCGTGTGCGGTGCCCCCTTCCACCATAATCCTCGATAATATTGTAGCGGTGCTTAGGCGAAGCCCTGCGACGGTAGTACATCAAGATCGTCACCACGCCGTCGTGATGACGAAACTCTACCCCGACACTTTGCTGGATCGGAGTCCGGGGATCGTCATCGAGCTGAACGTGTGCTAAAACTCGGAGGTGTTGTAGTTTCGCTGCTTGATTGGTCGGGCCGTGAAGACGTATGACTACATCAACCGCGTTGTGCTAACGCTTCCGCTGTCGGTCTACAAGGGTACGTAGATCACACTCTCCCCTCTCGTTGCTATGCATCACCGTGATCTTGCGTGTGCGTAGGAAAATTTTGAAATTACTACGTTCCCCAACAGTGGCATCCGAGCCTAGGTTTTATGTGTTGATGTTATATGCACGAGTAGAACACAAGTGAGTTGTGGGCGATATAAGTCATGCTACTTACCAGCATGTCATACTTTGGTTCGGCGGTATTGTTGGACGAAGCGGCCCGGACCGACATTACGCGTACGCTTACGTGAGATCAGTTCTCCCGACGTGCTTTACACAAAGGTGGCTAGCGGGTGACAGTTTCTCCAACTTTAGTTGAACCGAGTGTGGCTACGCCCGGTCCTTGCGAAGGTTAAAACAGCACCAACTTGACAAACTATCGTTGTGGTTTTGATGCGTAGGTAAGATTGGTTCTTGATTAAGCCCGTAGCAGCCACGTAAAACTTGCAACAACAAAGTAGAGGACGTCTAACTTGTTTTTGCAGGGCATGTTGTGATGTGATATGGTCAAGACATGATGCTAAATTTTATTGTATGAGATGATCATGTTTTGTAACCAAGTTATCGGCAACTGGCAGGAGCCATATGGTTGTCGCTTTATTGTATGCAATGCAATTGCACTGTAATGCTTTACTTTATCACTAAGCGGTAGCGATAGTCGTGGAAGCATAAGATTGGCGAGACGACAACGATGCTACGATGGTGATCAAGGTGTCGCGCCGGTGACGATGGTGATCACAACAGTGCTTCGAAGATGGAGATCACAAGAACAAGATGATGATGGCCATATCATATCACTTATATTGATTGCATGTGATGTTTATCTTTTATGCATCTTATCTTGCTTTGATTGACGGTAGCATTTTAAGACGATCTCTCACTAATTATCAAGAAGTGTTCTCCCTGAGTATGCACCGTTGCGAAAGTTCTTCGTGCTGAGACACCATGTGATGATCGGGTGTGATAGGCTCTACGTTCAAATACAACGGGTGCAAAACAGTTGCACACGCAGAATACTCAGGTTATACTTGACGAGCCAAGCATATACAGATATAGCCTCGGAACACGTTGACCGAAAGGTCGAGCGTGAATCATATAGTAGATATGATCAACATAGCGATGTTCACCAATGAAACTACTCCATCTCACGTGATGATCGGACAAGGTTTAGTTGATTTGGATCACGTAATCACTTAGAGGATTAGAGGGATGTCTATCTAAGTGGGAGTTCTTTAGTAATATGATTAATTGAACCTAAATTTATCATGAACTTAGTACCTGATAGTATCTTGCTTGTTTATGTTTGATTGTAGATAGATGGCCCGTGTTGTTGTTCCGTTGAATTTTAATGCGTTCCTTGAGAAAGCAAAGTTGAAAGATGATGGTAGCAATTACACGGACTGGGTCCGTAACTTGAGGATTATCCTCATTGCTGCACAGAAGAATTACGTCCTGGAAGCACCGCTGGGTGCCAGGCCTGCTGCTGGAGCAACACCAGATGTTATGAACGTATGGCAGAGCAAAGCTGATGACTACTCGATAGTTCAGTGTGCCATGCTTTATGTCTTAGAATCGGGACTTCAACGATGTTTTGAACGTCATGGAGCATATGAGATGTTCCAGGAGTTGAAGTTAATATTTCAAGCAAATGCCCGGATTGAGAGATATGAAGTCTCCAATAAGTTCTATAGCTACAAGATGGAGGAGAACAATTCTGTCAGTGAGCATATACTCAAAATGTCTGGGTATAATAATCACTTGATTCAATTGGGAGTTGATTTTCCAAATGATTGCGTCATTGACAAAATTCTCCAATCACTGCCACCAAGCTACAAGAGCTTCGTGATGAACTATAATATGCAAGGGATGAATAAGACTATTCCCGAGCTCTTCACAATGTTGAAAGCTGCGGAGGTAGAAATCAAGAAGGAGCATCAAGTGTTGATGGTCAATAAGACCACTAGTTTCAAGAAAAAGGGCAAAGGGAAGAAGAAGGGGAACTTCAAAAAGAACAGCAAGCAAGTTGCTACTCAAGAGAAGAAACCCAAACCTAGACCTAAGCCTGAAACTGAGTGCTTCTACTGCAAGCAGACTGGTCACTGGAAGCGGAACTGCCGCAAGTATTTGGCGGATAAGAAGGATGGCAAGGTGAACAAAGGTATATGTGATATACATGTTATTGATGTGTACCTTACTAATGCTCGCAGTAGTACCTGGGTATTTGATACTGGTTCTTTTGCTAACATTTGCAACTCGAAACAGGGACTACAGATTAAGTGAAGATTGGCTAAGGACGAGGTGACGATGCGCGTGGGAAATGGTTCCAAAGTCGATGTGATCGCGGTCGGCACGCTACCTCTACATCTACCTTCGGGATTAGTATTAGACCTAAATAAATGTTATTTGGTGCCAGCGTTAAGCATGAACATTGTATCTGGATCTTGTTTGATGCGAGACAGTTATTCATTTAAATCAGAGAATAATGGTTGTTCTATTTATATGAGTAATATCTTTTATGGTCATGCACCCTTAAAGAGTGGTCTATTCTTATTAAATCTCGATAGTAGTGACACACATATTCATAATGTTGAAACCAAAAGATGTAGAGTTGATAATGATAGTGCAACTTATTTGTGGCACTGCCGTTTGGGTCATATCGGTGTAAAGCGCATGAAGAAACTCCATACTGATGGGCTTTTGGAACCACTTGATTATGAATCACTTGGTACTTGCGAACCGTGCCTTATGGGTAAGATGACAAAAACACCGTTATTCGGTACTATGGAGAGAGCAACAGATTTGTTGGAAATCATACATACAGATGTATGTGGTCCGATGAATGTTGGGGCTCGTGGCGGATATTGTTATTTTCTCACCTTCACAGATGACTTAAGCAGATATGGGTATATCTACTTAATGAAACATAAGTCTGAAACATTTGAAAAGTTCAAAGAATTTTAGAGTGAAGTTGAAAATCATCGTAACAAGAAAATAAAATTCCTGTGATCTGATCGTGGAGGAGAAAATTTGAGTTACGAGTTTGGTGTACATTTGAAACAATGCGGAATAGTTTCGCAACTCACGCCACCCGGAACACCACAGCGTAATGGTGTGTCCGAACGTCGTAATCGTACTTTACTAGATATGGTGTGATCTATGATGTCTCTTACTGATTTACCGCTATTGTTTTGGGGTTATGCTCTAGAGACGGCCGCATTCACGTTAAATAGGGCACCATCAAAATCCGTTGAGACGACGCCTTATGAACTATGGTTTGGCAAGAAACCAAAGTTGTCGTTTCTGAAAGTTTGGGGTTGCGATGCTTATGTGAAAAAGCTTCAACCTGATAAGCTCGAACCCAAATCGGAGAAATGTGTCCTCATAGGATATCCAAAGGAAACTATTGGATACACCTTCTATCACAGATCCGAAGGCAAAACTTTTGTTGCTAAATTCGGAAACTTTCTAGAGAAGGAGTTTCTCTCGAAAGAAGTGAGTGGGAGGAAAGTAGAACTTGATGAGGTAACTGTACCTGCTCCATTATTGGAAAGTAGTACATCACATAAACCAGTTTCTGTGACACCTACACCAATTAGTGAGGAAGCTAATGATGATGATCATGAAGCTTCAGAACAAGATACTACTGAACCTCGTAGATCAACCAGAGTAAGATCCGCACCAGAGTGGTACGGTAATCCTGTTCTGGAAGTCATGCTACTAGATCATGATGAACCTACGAACTATGGAGAAGCGATGGTGAGCCCAGATTCCGCAAAATGGCTTGAAGCCATGAAATCTGAGATGGGATCCATGTATGAGAACAAAGTATGGACTTTGGTTGACTTGCCCAATGATCGGCAAGCAATTGAGAATAAATGGATCTTTAAGAAGACGACTGACGCTGACGGTAATGTTACTGTCTACAAAGCTCGACTTGTCGCAAAAGGTTTTCGACAAGTTCAAGGGATTGACTACGATGAGACCTTCTCACCCGTAGCGATGCTTAAGTCTGTCCGAATCATGTTAGCAATTGCCGCATTTTATGATTATGAAATTTGGCTGATGGATGTCAAAACTGCATTCCTGAATGGATTTCTGCAAGAAGAGTTGTATATGATGCAACCGGAAGGTTTTGTCGATCCAAAGGGAGCTAACAAAGTGTGCAAGCTCCAGCGATCCATTTATGGACTGGTGCAAGCCTCTCGGAGTTGGAATAAACGCTTTGATAGTGTGATCAAAGCATTTGGTTTTGTACAGACTTTTGGAGAAGCCTGTATTTACAAGAAAGTGAGTGGGAGCTCTGTAGCATTTCTGATATTATATGTAGATGACATATTACTAATCGTAAATGATATAGAATTTCTGGATAGCATAAAGGGATACTTGAATAAGAGTTTTTCAATGAAAGACCTCGGTGAAGCTGCTTACATATTGGGCATTAAGATCTATAGAGACAGATCAAGACGCTTAATTGGACTTTCACAAAGCAGATACCTTGACAAAGTTTTGAAAAAGTTCAAAATGGATCAAGCATAGAAAGGATTCTTGCCTATGTTACAAGGTGTGAAATTTAGTAAGACTCAATGCCCGACCAATGCAGAAGATAGAGAGAAAATGAAAGATGTTCCCTATGCTTCAGCCATAGGCTCTATCATGTATGCAATGCTGTGTACCAGACCTGATGTGTGTCTTGCTATAAGTCTAGCAGGCAGGTACCAAAGTAATCCAGGAGTGGATCACTGGACAGCGGTCAAGAACATCCTGAAATACCTGAAAAGGACTAAGGATATGTTTCTCATATATGGAGGTGACAAAGAGCTCATCTAAATGGTTACGTTGATGCAAGCTTTGACACTGATCCGGACGATTCTAAATCGCAAACCGGATACGTGTTTACATTAAATGGTGGAGCTGTCAGTTGGTGCAGTTCTAAACAAAGCATTATGGCGGGATCTACATGTGAAGCGGAGTACATAGCTGCTTCGGAAGCAGAAAACGAAGGAGTCTAGATGAAGGAGTTCATATCCGATCTAGGAAGTCATACCTAGTGCATCGGGTCCAATGAAAATCTTTTGTGACAATACTGGTGCAATTGCCTTGGCAAAGGAATCCAGATTTCACAACAGAACCAAGCACATCAAGAGACGCTTCAATTCCATCCGGGATCTAGTCCAGGTGGGAGACATAGAGATTTGCAAGATACATATGGATCTGAATGTAGCAGACCCGTTGACTAAGCCTCTTCCACGAGCAAAACATGATCAGCACCAAAGCTCCATGGGTGTTAGAATCATTACTTTGTAATCTAGATTATTGACTCTAGTGCAAGTGGGAGGCTGAAGGAAATATGCCCTAGAGGCAATAATAATGTTATTATTTTATTTCCTTATATCATGATAAATGTTTATTATTCATGCTAGAATTGTATTATCCGGAAACATAATACTTGTGTGAATACATAGACAAACCAAACGTCACTAGTATGCCTCTACTTAACTAGCTCATTAATCAAAGATGGTTGTGTTTCCTAACCATAGACATGTGTTGTCATTTGATTAACGGGATCACATTATTAGGAGAATGATGTGATTGACATGACCCATTCCATTAGCTTAGCACCCGATCGTTTAGTATGTTGCTATTGCTTTCTTCATGACTTATACATGTTCCTATGACTATGAGATTATGCAACTCCCGTTTGCCAGAGGAACACTTTGTGTGCTACCAAACGTCACAACGTAACTGGGTGATTATAAAGGAGCTCTACAGGTGTCTCCAAAGGTACATGTTGGGTTGGCGTATTTCGAGATTAGGATTTGTCACTTCGATTGTCAGAGAGGTATCTCTGGGCCCTCTCGGTAATGCACATCACATAAGCCTTGCAAGCATTTCAACTAATGAGTTAATTGCGAGATGATGTATTACGAAACGAGTAAAGAGACTTGCCGGTAACGAGATTGAACTAGGTATTGAGATACCGACGATCGAATCTCGGGCAAGTAAAAAACGGATGACAAAGGGAACAACGTATGTTGTTATGCAGTCTGACCGATAAAGATCTTCGTAGAATATGTAGGAGCCAATATGAGCATCCAGGTTCCGCTATTGGTTATTGACCGGAGACGTGTCTCGGTCATGTCTACATTGTTCTCGAACCCGTAGGGTCCGCACGCTTAAGGTTTCGATGACAGTTATATTATGAGTTTATGAGTTTTGATGTACCGAAGTTAGGTCGGAGTCCCGGATGTGATCACGGACATAACGAGGAGTCAATTGGACTAGGAGAGGGGGCGACGCCCCCCTTTCCTTCTCCCTCCCCACTTCCTTCCCCCTCCTAGTAGGAGTCCTACTCCTACTAGGAGGAGGACTCCTCCTGGCGCGCCAATAGGGTCCGGCCGGTCTCCTCCCCTTGCTCCTTTATATACGGGGGCAAGGGGCACCCCTAGACACACAAGTTGATCCACGTGATCATATTCTTAGCCATGTGCGGTGCCCCCTTCCACCATAATCCTCGATAATATTGTAGCGGTGCTTAGGCGAAGCCCTGCGACGGTAGTACATCAAGATCGTCACCACGCCGTCGTGCTGACGGAACTCTACCCCGACACTTTGCTGGATCGGAGTCCGGGGATCGTCATCGAGCTGAACGTGTGCTAAAACTCGGAGGTGCCGTAGTTTCGGTGCTTGATCGGTCGGGCCGTGAAGACATACGACTACATCAATCGCGTTGTGCTAACGCTTCCGCTGTCGGTCTACAAGGGTACGTAGATCACACTCTCCCCTCTCGTTGCTATGCATCACCATGATCTTGCGTGTGCGTAGGAAAATTTTGAAATTACTACGTTCCCCAACACCGCCATGCTTGGATCTAAACTAAGGAAAGAACAACACAAGAGACACCGGGTTTATACTGGTTCGGGCCACCGTTGTGGTGTAATACCCTACTCCAGTGTGTGGTGTGTGGATTGCCTCTTGGGCTGATGATGATGAACAATACAAGGAAGAACAGCCTCGCGAGGGTCTGTTCTTGGCTGGGGTGATGAACTGCTGGGAGGAGTTCAGCCACCTTTCTCTCTCTCTCTCTCTGCTCTCCCTTGACCGACCCTTCTAACGAGCCTCTTCCTTCCTCTCTCTTTTTCGTCCTCTCTCCTTTTCGTCCTCGTCTTCGTCTCTCTTCCAGCTATGTCGGTGGCTGGTCCTCTCCCCAAATATTGAGCGGGAAGGGAGCCAACAATGGCGGGCTAATTTGAAGGGGAACAACAAGTATCAGCTATGCTGACAAAAGTAGTCTTCGCCTGCGCAAAGCTCTGGTGATGACGCCGTCTTGGGCTCCACGGTGACCTCCGTCTCGTAGTCCTCCTGGTCTTGGTCTCGTTGCACCGAAATGGCAACCTTTGCCTGATGCCTCGGTACTCCGCGGCTGCGCTTGCCTCCTTTGCACCAAAGAGGAAAGGAGGATGCTGCGCGGGCTGGCACCCGCCTAGCGCCCTGAGTTGTCATGGCTTGCGTCATGGGCACCTCGTGAGGTACCCCGCCTTGATCTCTCTGCCTCCTCGTGAGCCAGCCTGACGAGGCCGTGCCTGAGGAAGCTCCGCGTCGTCCGCCCCGCGTGGCTTGGCCCCTCGCGAGGGTCTTCGGTTTGTGTTGGTGAGGATGGGTCGTGCTGGGCCCCCCTTTGAGCCACGCCGCAGGCTGCAGGCAGGCAAGTCTGGGGACCCCCGTTCCCAGAACACCGACAGAAAGCACCAATGTCGGTGTCAAAACCGGCGGATCTCGGGTAGGGGGTCCCGAACTGTGCGTCTAGGCCGGATGGTAACAGGAGGCAAGGGACATGAAGTTTTACCCAGGTTCGGGCCCTCTTGATGGAGGTAAAACCCTACGTCCTGCTTGATTAATATTGATGATATGGGTAGTACAAGAGTAGATCTACCACGAGATGAGAGAGGCTAAACCCTAGAAGCTAGCCTATGGTATGATTGTTGTTCTGTATGTTGTCCTAAGGAGTAAAACCCTCCGGTTTATATAGACACTGGAGAGGGTTAGGGTTACACAAAGTCGGTTACAATGGTAGGAGATCTACATATCCGTATCGCCAAGCTTGCCTTCCACGCCAAGGAAAGTTCCTTCCGGACACGGGACAAAGTCTTCAATCTTGTATCTTCATAGTCCAGGAGTCCGGCTGAAGGTATAGTCCAGCCATCCGGACAACCCCTTATCAAGGACTCCCTCAATAGGCTCCAGCAGCTCGTCAAGACAAGCGTTGGGGTCGCGAAGGTGCAGGTGGCTGAAGACGCGAGTCAATGCAGCTGAAGACAGGATGCGAGCTTCCGCCTCCGCCATAGGACCGACGCCATCAATGACTTCCTCGAGCGCCTGCACCAAGAGAGGAAGCAGCCCCGCGGGGCCATCCTCGTCGGTGGCCAGCGACTTCTCCAGGCCATGCTCGTAGAGCGTCTTCAGTGCCTTGTGGGACCTCTTCTCGAGATCGGCAAAGGCCGCACGGTCTTCGGTCAGGACTCGCGCCTTAGCGTCGAGCTCGGCCTCCCTCGCCTTCGCCTCCTGCTCCAGCTCTTCCAACCGGTTGCGCTCGGCGGCCTGCGTCCGCCCCAACTCCGCTAGCTCAGCATCACGGTTCTTGACGGTGTCCTGCCGGGCCTGCATTTCCTCCTCCTTCGCTTGGTGGCAGCGTGCTTCTTCGGCGTGCTTGGCGCGCAGGCCCTACAGCTCGTCCTCCAGCACCTAGCAGCAGTCGCGGGCGGCCTCTGCATCTTTCAACGCCATCTCACGATCGATTGCGGCGTTGATGGCACTCTGCTTCTCCTTCTCAGAAGCCGCAGTGGCCTAGCCCAGCGTCGTGCGAACCGCCAAGTCGGAATGGAGCCAGCCTAAGGCCAGCTCGAGGCACCCGGCCACAAGGTGTGGTTCTGCGCCTAGGAGATCCGCCTGCAGCTGGGTCATCTCCGAGAGAGCACGTTCCAGAGTAGCAGCAGGAGCAGAAGAACCCGGGAGTGGAGGTGCAATAGTGGGAGGAGGCGACATCATCACCAGGGCCTGGGAGACCGCGACCTCCAGAGCAGTTGGGACCTCGTCAGCCGCGCCAGGCACCGGCACTTCCGGAGCTAGCAGGGCCATGGGGGTTGGTTCCACGTGGCGATGCTCCTCTTGGCCCCGCGAGGATGACCGGGCTGGGGAGATGCATGCGCTGCTCCCCCCTTTCTCTTCGGAAGGAGGCACGGACGCCGCATCCTCCTTCATCTTCTTCGCAGAAGACGATGTCCTGATCAACCAAGGGCCAACATCAGGAAATGAAGAGTGCAACAGGGACAAGGTGAAGCTTGAGACACTTACTGATCCAGCGCGACATACTTCCGCTTAGGAAGCCTGAAGCCTGACAGCATCGGGACGGAGGCGGCATCGCGAGGCACCAATGACGACCTACCTCTCATTGGGATGGGGGCTGCTCCCTCTCCCTTTGGCGGGCGTCGGCCTCAGCATCGTCAGGAAGGGCGCGGAGGATCTCGGCCTTGCTCAGAGGGGAAGTCTCCCCAACCTCTTCCAGAGTCTTCTCCGGGTCCACCTCCTCTTCCCCCTCCCCGCGAGGCTCGTCAGAAGGCACCTCCACTGGTTTCGGTGCCGTGGGGGTTCCCAGGAGCGCCGGCGGCACCAATCCATGTGCATCAAAGGTCGGCCTGGAGGCGACGAATTCCTACCGATCCTTGCGTTGGAACAAGGGGACGAAGGCGCTTGGTGGGTACTCCTGGTTGTCCCCAACTATGAGGCACAGGACAGCAGCCAATTCATCGTCAGGCAGGGCCCCTGGCCTCAGGCGGGTCATGTTCCCCTCTTCTCCAAGCTCCCACAGGAGGCGTGCACGCGCCTGGAGTGGAGCTACTCGCTGGGTCAAGAACTCTCTCAGAAGCATGACCCCCGTCACCTTTGCCGCCCTCGCGTTGCCCGGCTTCAGGTCGGTCACCATCTTCCCCAACACTAACGAGGCCCGCTCATCAGCAAGCTCCGCCCTGGGCCATCCCCCATGGAAAGAGGGCGCCGCCGTGGGCAATGCCAGACGCGGATCAGCGCACTTGGAGTCCATCATAACCCATTTGGATCGAATGTTGTCGGCTCTCTTCTCGGTGCTCAAGATCGAGTTGGCCTTGCCGGATGCGACGAAGTTAGCGCATCTAGAGATGTTACCCTCGCTGACATGGAGGAAGAAGAAATGGCGCAGGAGCGCCACGGACGGCATCACGCCCAGGTACGCCTCACAGTAGTAGGCGGAGATGGATAGGAGGAGGACAGAGTTGGGATGGATATGCAACGCCTGCAGCCCGTAGTGGTCGAGGACTCCATAAAAGAAACCGGAGAAGGGAGGAACCAACCCGACAGCGAAGCTGCTCGAGAAGAAGGGGAAGAAGGTCCTTTCCTTAGGCTCCGGAGCGTCGGAGGCAAGCCGAAGCTCGGTCTTCCCCCACTCATTGCTCTCTCCCGCCGTCGGCAGGCGCACAGAGGCAAGGCTCTTCTCCGTGATGGTGGGCACCTCAAGGGGCGTCTCATACCAAGCCGGCACTGAGGAAGCCTTGGCCCTGCGCGGTGCCATGGATCGCAGCTACGGGATGAGATTGGAGCGGATCTGGAGATAGCGGTGGCGGAGAGCAAGGAAGGGGATATGGAGCAAGGCGGGGAAGAAGTAATGAAGGCAAGTGTTGCCTGCGCCAGCCTTTTCTCAGGTCGGGCAGTTGTCGAGGCAGCGTGGGGAAGCGGAGACGCCCACGTCCAATCAACTGCCATGCGTCAACCGAGGCCGCGGGCTTTTGGCGGCCCGCGGTGCTCCATACTTGACCCTTGGCTTCGCCGCGAAGCCAAGCCCGAGCGCACCTTGGGCCCGGGGGCTACTGTCGGCGTTCTGGGAACGGAGGTCCCCAGACTTGCCTGCCTGCGGCCCACGGCGTGGCCAAGCCAGCAGGCCGTACGGCCCATCTTCATCAACAATTCATCCAAGACCCTCGCGAGGGGCCAAGCCTCGCGAGGCGGACGACGCAAGACCTCCTCATGAGTGGCCTAGTTGGGCAGGCTCACGAGGAGCGGAGATAACAAGACGAGGCAAACCTCACGAGGCTCTCATGACCTGAGCCATGACGATCGACACTAGGCGGGCGCCAGCGCGCACAACGTCCTTGTTTCCTCTTTGGTGCTAGGGAGACCAGCGCAGGTGAGGAGTACCGAGGCATCAGGCAAAGGTTGCCATTTTGGTGCAACAAGACCAGGACCAGAAGGATGGCAAGATGGAGGTCATCGTGGAGCCCAAGACGGCGTCACCACCAGAGCCTTTGGCAGGCGAAGGCCACTTTTGTCAAGATGGCTTGTACTAGCTGCCCCCCTTCAAATTAGCCCGCCATTGTTGGCTCCCTTCCCGCTCAATATTTGGGAAGAGGACCAGGGCCTCTATAAATAGGACTAGCCACCACCATAGGCAAGGGAAACGACAAGGACGATGAAGGGGAACGAAAAGGACAACGAAGGGGACGGACGACAGAGAGAGAGAGAGAGGAGAGATCACTCTCACCCACACAAGTTAGCCAAGCACAAGAACACCTCAACCTCAGGAGGCTGTTCTTCCCCTTGTGTTGTTCATCATCAGCCCAAGAGGCAATCCACCACCACCACACTGGAGTAGGGTATTACACCACAACGGTGGCCCGAACCAGTATAAATCTTGTGTCTTTCTATGTTGCGAGTTCGTCGAGTTCGTCCGCGAGATCTTAGTGAGCTAGGGCATAGATCGGTGGGAGGAAAAGACTTCGTGCGCACCCCAGTGTTCAAACCTTAAGGGTTTGCCGGGACCCCACATCCGACACGTCGGTATATCAATACCTAGCTCAATCTCGTTAGCCACAAGTCTGTTTACTCATTCCGTAAAGCATCATCCCGCAACTAACTCATTAGTTGCATTGCTTGCAAGGCTTATAGTGATGTGCATTACCGAGAGGGCCCAGAGATACCTCTCCGACAATCGGAGTGACAAATCCTAATCACGATCGATGCCAACTCAACAAGTACCATTGGAGACACCTGTAGAGCACCTTTATAATAACCCAGTTACGTTGTGACGTTTGATAGCACACAAAGTGTTCCTCCGGTAATCGGGAGTTGCATAATCTCATAGTCATAGGAACATGTATAAGTCATGAAGAAAGCAATAGCAGTAAACTAAAATGATCAAGTGCTAAGCGAACCGAATGGGTCAAGTCAATCACATCATTCTCCTAATGAGGTGATCCCGTTTATCAAATGACAACTCATGTCTATGGTTAGGAAACATAACCATCTTTGATCAACGAGCTAGTCAAGTAGAGGCATACTAGTGACACTTTGTTTGTCTATGTACTCACACATGTATTATGTTTCCGGTTAATAGAATTCTAGCATGAGTAATAAACATTTATCATGAAATAAGGAAATAAATAATAACTTTATTATTGCCTCTAGGGCATATTTCCTTCAGTCTCCCACTTGCACTAGAGTCAATAATCAAGTTCACATCTTTATGTGATTAGTTCACATCTCCATGTGACTAATACCCAAAGGGTTTACTAGAGTCAATAATCTAGTTCACATCGCTATGTGATTAACACCCAAAGAGTGATCATTTTTTGCTTGTGAGAGAAGTTTAGCCTACGGGTCTGCAACATTCAGATTCGTTTGTATTTCGCAAATTTCTATGTCTACAATGCTCTGCACGGAGCTACTCTAGCTAACTGTTCCCACTTTCAATATGTATCCAGATCGAGACTTAGAGTCATCTAGATCGATGTAAAAAGCTTGCATCGACGTAACTCTTTACGACGAACTCTTTCATCACCTCCATAACCGAGAAATATTTCCTTAGTCCTCTAAGGATAATTTTGACCGCTGTCCAGTGATCTACTCCTAGATCACTATTGTATTCCCTTGCCAGAATCATGCTAATGTATACAATAGGACTCGTAAACAACATAGCATACTTTATAGAACCTATGACTGAGGCATACAAAATGACTTTTCATTCTCTTTCTATTTTCTGCTGTGGTCGAGTTTTGAGTCTTTACTCAACTTCACACCTTGCAACACAGGCAAGAACTCCTTCTTTGACTGTTCCATTTTGAACTACTTCAAAATCTTGTCAAGGTATGTACTCATTGAAAAAACTTATCAAGTGTCTTGATCTATCTCTATAGATCTTGATGCTCAATGTGTAAGCAGCTTCATCGAGGTCTTTCTTTGAAAAACTTCTTTCAAATACTCCTTTATGCTTTCCAGAAAATTCTACATTATTTCTGATCAACAATATGCCATTCACATATACTTATCAGAAATGATGTAGTGCTCCCACTCACTTTCTTGTAAATACAGGCTTCACCGCAAGTCTGTATAAAACCATATGCTTTGATCACTTTATCAAAGCATATATTCCAACTCCGAGATGCTTGCACCAGTCCATAGATGGATCGCTGGAGCTTGCTCACTTTGTTAGCACCTTTAGGATCGACAAAACCTTCTGCTTGCATCATATACAACTCTTCTTTAAGAAATCCATTAAGGAATGCAGTTTTGACATCCAATTGCCAGATTTCATAAAATGTGGCAACTGCTAGCATGATTTGGACAGACTTTTAAGCATCGATACGAGTGAGAAAAACTCATCATGGTCAACACCTTGAACTTGTCAAAAACATTTTTGCAACAATTCGAGCTTTGTAGATAGTAACACTACTATCAGTGTATGTCTTCCTCTTGAAGATCCATTTATTTTTAATGACTCACCGATCATCGAGAAAGTCAATCAAAGTCCATACTTTGTTCTCATACATGGATCCCATCTTAGATTTCATGGCCTCAAGCCATTTCGCGGAATCTGGGCTCATCATTGCTTCCTCATAGTTCGTAGGTTCGTCATGGTCAAGTAACATGACATCCAGAACAGGATTACCGTACCACACTGGTGCGGTTCTCACTTTGCTTGACCTACGAGGTTCGGTAGTAACTTGATCTGAAGTTAAATGATCATCATCATTAGCTTCCCAACTAATTGGTGTAGGAGTCACAGGAACAGATTTCTGTGATGAACTACTTTCCAATAAGGGAGCAGGTACAGTTACCTCATCAAGTTCTACTTTCTTCCCACTCACTTCTTTTGAGAGAAACTCCTTCTTTAGAAAGGATCCATTCTTAGCAATGAATGTATTGCCTTTGGATCTGTGATAGAAGATGTTCCCAACTGTCTCCCTTGGGTATCCTATGAAGACATATTGTAGGATCGAAAGTATGTCTAGAGGGGGGGGGTGATTAGACTACTTGACCAAATAAAAATCTAGCCTTTTCCCAATTTTAGTTCTTGGCAGATTTTAGCTATCTTAGCACAAATCAAGCAATCTCCACACAATTCAAGCAAGCATGCAAAAGAGTATATGAGCAGCGGAAAGTAAAGCATGCAACTTGCAAGAATGTAAGAGAAAATTCCTTATTTGACACTATCTTAAAATCTGCTTCCTTATTTGACACTGAAAAAAAAATTCTTCCCTATTTGACACAAGTTCTAAATTTTATTCCCTATATGACATTTCCATTCATTTTGAGCCTAAATGACACCTGAAAAGACTCTTTTGCCCCTCATGTGGTATGTGTGTAGGGGGCAATAGCGCACACACGCAGCACCAGTGCGAGGACAGGAGCACACACAGCAACATATACACATGCACCAACACACACGCACGCGCGCACACACGCAACAACACGCACGCGCACGTGCACACACACACACACACACACGCAGCAACACACATGCACGTGCACGCACACACACAGCAACACACACGCACGCAGCACACACACACATACACAAACACGCAGCAGCAGCACACACGCAGGCAGCACATAGGCACGCAACAGCACACACACACACGCAGCGGCACACATGCACACACACACATGCAGCAGCAGCACACATGTGCGTGTGCACCCACACACGCAACAGCACACACACGCGCACACACATACCGCATGAGGGGCAAAATCGTCTTTTCAGGTGTCATTTAGGCTCAAAATGGACGGAAGTGTCGTATAGGGAATAAAATTTAGGACTAGTGTCAAATAGGGAAGAAAAAATTTTCCAGTGTCAAATAAAGAACCAGATTTTAAGACAGTGTCAAATAAGGAATTTTCTTAGAATGTAAAGGGAAGGGTTTGGAGGATTCAAACGCAATTGGAGACACATATGTTTTTGTCGTGGTTCCGATAGGTGGTGCTATCGTACATCCACGTTGATGGAGACTTCAACCCACGGAGGGTAACGGTTGCGCGAGTCCACGGAGGGCTCCACCCACGAAGGGTCCACGAAGAAGCAACCTTGTCTATTCCATCATGGACGTCGCCCACGAAGGACTTGCCTCACTAGCGGTAGATCTTCATGAAGTAGGCGATCTCCTTGCCCTTACAAACTCCTTGGTTCAACTCCCCAATCTTGTCGGAGGCTCCCAAGTGACACCTAGCCAATCTAGGAGACACCACTCTCCAAGAAGTAACAAATGGTGTGTTGATGATGAACTCCTTTCTCTTGTGCTTCAAATGATAGTCTCCCCAACACTCAACTCTCTCTCACAGGATTTGGATTTGGTGGAAAGAAGATTTGAGTGGAAAGCAACTTGGGGAAGGCTAAAGATCAAGATTCATATGGTTGGAATGGAATATCTTGACCTCAACATAAGTGTAGGTGGTTCTCTCTCAGAAAATGTGTATTGGAATTGTAGGCATGTTCCGATGGCTCTCTTCATGAATGAAGAGTGGGTGGAGGGGTATATATAGCCTCCACACAGAATCTAACCGTTACACACAATTTGCCAAACTCGATGGGACCGAATGGTTAAACTCAGTCGGACCGATCCAGCAAACCTAGTGACCGTTAGGATTTTCGGTGGGACTGAGATGCAACTCGGTAGGACCGATATGGTTAGGGTGAGGGCATAACGTAATCTCGGTGTGACCGATTACACAAACTCGGTGGGACCGATTTTGGTAATAAGCTAACCAGAGAGTTGGTCAGGTAAACTCGGTGGGACCGATTCGCTCATCTCGGCGAGACCGAAATGTTACAAAAGGGAAACAGAGAGTTGACATTGCAATCTCGATGGGACCGATCGCTCATCTCGATAAGACCGAAACATTACGAAGGGAAACAGAGAGATTACAATCCCATCTCGGTGAGACTGAGATCCCTATCGGTGAGACCGATTTGCCTAGGGTTTGTGGCAGTGGCTATGACATTTGAAACTCGGTGTCACCGGATAGAAAGAATCGGTGGGGCCGAGTCTGACTTTTGGTTTAGGTCATATGTGGATGTGGGAAGGTAGTTGAGGATTTTGGAGCATATCACTAAGCATTTTGTGCAAGCAAGCCATTAAGCAACACCTCATCCCTCCTTGATAGTATTGGCTTTTCCTATAGACTCAATGTGATCTTGGATCACTAAAATATAAAATGTAGAGTCTTGATCTTGAAGCTTGAGCCAAACTTTTTGTCCTTAGAATTTTGAGGGATCCACTTTCCTCATCCATGCCATGCCATTCATTGAGCTTTTCCTGAAGTATTAATCTTGGAATAATGTTAGCTCAATGAGCTATATGTTGTTAGGAATTACCAAAACCACCCAGGGATAGTTGCACTTTCACACATTTCTCCGATTTGGGTTTGAGCTTATCAGGATGAAACCTTTTCACATAAACATCGCAACCCCAAACTTTAATAGACGACAACTTTGGTTTCTTGCCAAACCATAGTTCATAGTGTAACGCCCTCGATGCGGCTATAGCTCCCACGTGTCGAGGCATGACTTAGAGACATAACCGCATTGAAAGCAATGTCGCAAGTCAGGCAATCATTACAACATCCCATGTAATACATAATAAAAGGGAGAGATAACATAGTTGTCTTACACTCACCACGTCACATCAGAGTACATAAATAACATCCATCATACAAATCACTCATGGCCTGACTACGGTGCCAAAATAGAAAAGACCCCCAACAAGCGACAAGGCCCTGAATCAATAACCCCAACTAGGCACCACTACTGATCGTCGGGAAAGGAAACATAATAACGCTGAGAGTCCTCGTCGAACTCCCACTTGAGCTCGTACTCGTCACCTGGAGCGAAAACATCTGGACCTGCATCTGGAATTAT
Organism: Triticum urartu; assembly: GCF_003073215.2. Classification (NCBI taxonomy): domain Eukaryota; kingdom Viridiplantae; phylum Streptophyta; class Magnoliopsida; order Poales; family Poaceae; genus Triticum; species Triticum urartu. Next base: position 434,596,141 of record NC_053026.1, on the reverse strand, counting down.
AGTATCTGTGAGCCGCAGGGACTCAGCAATCTCGCACCCTCGCGATCAAGACTATTTAAGCTTATAGGAATGGACAAGGCAAGTATATGTGGAGCTGCAGCAAGCGACTAGCATATGTGGTGGCTAACTTATACGCAAAAGAGAGCGAGAAGAGGAGGCAAGGCGCGAGCGAGAATCTAGAGGAATAACCTGCGCAAGCATTACTCCAACACCGTGTCCACTTCCCGGACTCTGCCGAGAAGAGGCCATCACGGCAACTCACGCAGTTGATTCATTTTAATTAATTAAGGTTTAAGTTATCTACAACCGGACATTAACAATTCCCATCTGCCCATAACCACGGGCACGGCTTTCGAAAGTTCAATCCCTGCAGGGGAGTCCCAACTTAGCCCATGACAAGCTCTCACGGTCAACGAAGGAAAAGACCTCCTCCCAAGACATTCCGATCAGACTCGGTATATCGGTAACTCAAGACACTTCGACAGGTTAAAACAAGACCAGCAACACCGCCCGAATGTGCCGACAAATCCCGATAGGAGCTGCACATATCTCTTTCTCAGGGCACACTCAGATTGTCCTAGGTACGGGTAGGCCAGCCCAGAGTTGCCCCTGGTGGCCACCGGTAGCTGACAGGTGGACCAACACTCAGAGGAGCACTGGCCCAGGGGGGGTTAAAATAAGATGACCCTTGAGTCTGCAGAACCCAAGGGAAAGAAAAGGCTAGGTGGCAAATGGTAAAACCAAGGTTGGGTATTGCTGGAAAAGCTTTAATCAAGGCGAAATATCAAGGGGTTCCCATTATAACCCAACCGCGTAAGGAACGCAAAATCCGGGAACATAACACCGATATGACGGAAACTAGGGCGGCAAGAGTGAAACAAAACACTAGGCGAGAGGCCGAGCCTTCCACCCTTTACCAAGTATATAGATGCATTAAGATAACATAGCAATATAATGATATCCCAACAAGTAAATAAATGTTCCAACAAGGAACGGCTCCAATCTTCACCTGCAACTAGCAACGCTATAAGAGGGGCTGAGCAAAGCGGTAACATAGCCAATCAACGGTTTGCTAGGACACGGTGGGTTAGAGGTTTGACATGGCATTTGGGAGGCTGACAAGCAAAAGGTAGGCATCGTAGCATTGGCATAGCAAGAGCGAGCAAACTAGCATAGCAAAGATAGTAGTGATTTCGAGGGTATGATCATCTTGCCTGCACAGTTGTCAGAGTTGACTGGATCCTCACAAGCAAACTCAACGGGATCCTCGGTAGCGAACTCGTCTCCCGGCTCTACCCAAACAAGACAAACAAGCAACAAGGATACAATCAACCACGTGCAAGACCAAGCAATATGATGAAATGATGATATGCTATGCGGGATGCGATGCGGGATGCAAAATGCAAAATATGACAGGAAATGCATGAACCTGGCCTCAACATGGAATTCCAAGGGTGCCACTGGATAGAGGGGATGAAATCGCTTGAAAACGATATAAAGATCATTGGAATCGGAGTTACGGTTTGGAAATGGCAAGCGTTTTAAGATATGACACCGGTCTGCGATTTACAGCAAGTAGGCATCTAAATGCAACGAAATGAACATGCTACAGCCACCAAACATGAAAACAAAATATATGGCAGTGATGTACACAAGATGCTTAACAAAACACTAGCACTGATCCATAGGCAAATTCATCCATTAAGAGGTTCAAACAAGCATGGCAAAAATGAATATGCAAAACAGATTCCAGACTTAGTGAAATTAACACTAGCCTGAAATTTCAGATCACGAAGCCCTCTTCGGAGCAGCAAAACAACATGATAGAAAACCTGAACATGACAAGTAAGAACATGGCATGGAGCTACTCAACAAGCTTAACAAAAGACCCAAAGTGACCTGGGGTCAAAAGGGTTCACAAAATACTCTACCAAGCTCACGAACAAAGCATGGATGGATATAGCATAACATAAATATCAAAACTCCCTTACTGATAAACCTCAAAAGAGGCACGGATCACTAAGAAACAAGCTGGACATATAGCATCATGAACTAAAATATCCCAGACTTAGTGAAAAACAACTAAGTCCCTGAAATCAGCAATCTCAGGTACCTCTCTTTGCAAGCTTGCACAAGACAACACACACACTCTAAAAAATGCATGGGTGGCACCTCTGAAAAGAAGACAAAATGATCAACAATTCATCCCAAAGGGGCACAGGCATATCATGCACGGATTAATCATTGGCAAAAATGACAAAAGTGCATGATGAACTAACGGATCTGCAATTTAACTCACGAAGCCTCCTTCTAACAGCATTTCGGGCACCAATATGAACTCAAATGCAAATGATGCAATGGAATAAAATGATGTACATGTCGAGACGAAGATTTTGATATATTATATGCCCAAAACGGAGCTACGGTTGCGGAGATACAGCAGTCAAAGAATGCATAAAAAATATGGAGATTAGGGTTTGGGGAAAAAGTCAACCGATGCCCAGATCCAGATCTGGATCGGCACGCTTCCCGAGGCGGCGCCGGAGTTACTGTAGCTCGCCGGAGAACGCGGGGGTCGCCGGTCGGGGAGGAGGAAGAAGAAGCCGGGGCGAGGCCGGGCGGCGCCGGAGGAGGGGGCGGCGACCGCGGGCGGCGGCGCCCGGGGCGGCGGACGGTGGCGGGGAGCGGCCGGGCGGCGGGCGGCAAGGTCCGGCTCGGCGGCGGTGGCGGCCCGCGGCGGCGGCGCCCGCCTGAGCCGGGGAAGGCGGCGGCGCTGGTGGAGGCACAGGGGCGCGGGGCGCTCGGGCCGGGGGGGCTCCCCGCGGGCCTGGCGGGCCCGGCGGCGGCGATGTGGGCGCGGCCCACGTGGCGGCGCGCGATTTGCTGCGGCGGCGGGGCGGACAACGTCCGGCGCGGGCGGACACGTCCGGCCCGGCGCGGGGAAGGAGATCTGTTTTTTTTAGGAGGACGGGGAGGAAGACGAGATCCGAAATGGGGGGTGTTTAAATAGGCATAAGTGGAGCTAGGAGAGTCCAAATGAGGTGCGGTTTTCGCCCACGCGATCGTGATCGAACGCTCTAGGACATGGAGCAGAGTTTGGTGGGTTTTGGGACAAATTTGGGGGGTGTTGGGCTGCAACACACACGAGGCCTTTTCGGTCCCTCGGTTAACCGTTGGAGTATCAAACGAAGTCCAAATGACCCGAAACTTGGCAGGCGGTCTACCGGTAGTAAACCAAGGCCGCATGACAAGTCTCGGTCCAATCCAGAAATGTTTAATCCCCACACATGAAAGAAAGCTAGAAATGGCCATCGGAGGAGAACGAAGCGCCGGAATGCAAAACGGACAACGGGGAAAATGCTCGAATGCATGAGATGAACATGTATGCAAATGCAATGCACGTGACGACATGATATGCGATGCACGAAAAACGAGAACAACACACGGAGACAAAGACCCGAACCCGAGAAATAAATATAACTTAGCGCCGGAGACGGCAAGAGTTGGATACAAATATGGAAAGTTATATCCGGGGTGTTACAACACTCCACCACTACGAAAAGATCTCGTCCCGAGATCTAGGACTGAAAGAACTCCGGGTACTCAGAACGGAGGTGATCCTCGCATTCCCAGGTAGCTTCACGATCGGAATGGTGAGACCACTTGACTTTGAGAAATTTGATTGACTTGTTGCGAGTCTTGCGTTCAGTCTCTTCAAGAATAGCAACTCGGTGCTCACGATAGGAGAGATCTTCTTGGAGCTCAATGTCCTCGAAGTTGACGGTGCGTTCAGGCGTCTTGAAGCACTTTCGGAGTTGGGAGACATGGAACACATCATGAACATTGGCAAAGTTTGAAGGAAGCTCGAGCTGATAGGCGAGGTCGCCTCTCTTGCTAGCAATCTTGAAAGGTCCCACGTATCTAGGGGCAAGCTTCCCTTTGATACCGAAGCGACGAGTACCTTTCATAGGAGAGACGCAGAGGTAAACATGATCTCCGATCTCGAAATCCAAATCACGGTGCTTACTATCATAGAAGCTCTTCTGGCGGGATTGGGCTACTTTGAGGTTATCACGAATGACTTTGCACATTTCTTCTGCTTCTGTGATTAAGTCATTACCCAGCAGCTGACGTTCACCGGTTTCAGACCAGTTGAGAGGGGTACGGCACTTCCTGCCATACAGAATTTCAAAGGGGGCCTTGCCCGAACTTGCTTGAAAGCTGTTGTTGTATGAGAATTCAGCATAAGGAAGACAGTCCTCCCACTTCATGCCGAAAGAAATTACGCAAGCCCTGAGCATATCTTCAAGAATCTGGTTGACACGCTCGACTTGACCGCTTGTTTGAGGATGGAAAGCAGTGCTGAAGCGGATGTTTGTGCCCATGGCCTTCTGAAAAGAATCCCAAAACTTGGAGGTAAAGATGCTGCCACGGTCTGAAGATATCACTTGAGGAATACCATGAAGAGAGACAATGCGAGAGGTATAGAGTTCCGCCAATTGAGCTGCAGTGATCGACTGTGATAGGCAGAAAATGAGCCGCTTTGGTGAGCTTGTCGATGACAACGAATATAGCATCATTGCCACGCTTGGACTTTGGAAACCCAGTCACGAAGTCCATTTCGATGTGGTCAAACTTCCATTCTAGAATGGCAAGAGGTTGGAGGAGACCAGCTGGCCTTTGGTGTTCTGCCTTCACTCTTCTACAGACATCACATTCATTCACGAATTGAGCGATCTCGCGCTTCATTCGAGTCCACCAATAAGCTTGCTTGAGATCCTGATACATCTTCGTACTCCCAGGGTGGATGGAGAGGAGAGAATTGTGAGCCTCGTTCATGATCACTTTACGAAGTTCTCCTTTGGGCACAACAATACGATCCTCGAAGAAGAGAGTGTCCTTGTCATCAAGGCGGTAGCACTTGTACTTGGACTGACTCTTGGCAATCCCAATCATCACCTTTTTCACCATAGCATCAAGAAGCTGGGCTTGGCGAATCTGGTCTTCTAAGGTAGGAGAGACTTGAAGGTTGGCGAGGAAACCTTGAGGAAAAACTTGCAGATTCAGTTTGCGGAAAGCTCCACAAAGCTCGGGTTGATAAGGCTTGAGAATCAGACTGTTGCAATAGGCCTTTCTGCTCAAAGCGTCAGCAATCACATTGGCCTTGCCTGGAGTATACTCAATACTCGGATTATACTCTTGAATCATCTCGACCCATCGAGTTTGCCTTAGGTTGAGATTAGGCTGAGTGAAGATGTACTTGAGACTCTTGTGATCAGTGAAAATGTCCACTTTTCTTCCCAATAGAAGATGTTCTCCAAGTCAAAAGAGCATGCACAACTGCCGCCAACTCAAGATCATGAGTGGGGTAGTTCTTCTCATTAGGCTTCAACTAGCGAGATGTATAAGCAACAACTTTCTTCTCTTGCATCAAAACTGCGTCGAGACCTTGGAGAGAGGCATCACAAAAGACCTCGTACGGCTTGGATTCATCAGGCGGAGTCAGAACTGGAGCAGTGATCAACTTCTCTTTCAAAGTGTTGAAAGCAATATCACACTCCGGAGACCAAACATACTTGACGTGCTTCTGAAGAAGATTTGAGAGAGGCTTCGCGATCTTAGAAAAGTTTTCAACGAATCTTCGGCAATAGCTTGCGAGACCGAGAAACTGCGGAGTTGCTTCACATTCTGAGGAGGTTCCCAATTCACAATTGCGGATACCTTCTCGGGATTCACGGAAATGCCCTTGGCAGAGATGATATGACCAAGATAAAGAACCTCATCGAGCCAAAATTCACACTTGGAGAACTTGGCGTAGAACTGATGTTCCCTGAGCTTATCGAGACCAAACGCAAGTGCTTGGCATGATCTTCCTTGTTCTTCGAGAAAACCAGAATGTCATCGAGATAGACCAAAACGAAGTCATTGGTGTAGGCGTTGAAGATGAAGTTCATCATGCGAGAGAACGTCGGAGGAGCGTTGGCGAGGCCAAAAGACATGACAGTGTATTCATATGAACCAAAGCTTGTTCTGAATGCTGTCTTGGGAATATCTTCTTCACGAATGCGAATCTGGTGATAACCCATACGGAGATCAAGCTTGGAGAATACTTGAGCACCTTTGAGTTGTTCGAACAGCTCATTGATGTTGGGAAGTGGGTATTTGTTCTTGATGGTCTTCTTGTTCACTGGACGGTAATCAACACAAAGTCGGTCCGTTCCATCCTTCTTCTTCACAAAAAGAACACCACAACCCCACGGAGAAGTACTAGGCCGGATGAGACCCAATCTTTCTTGCTCATCGAGTTGTTTCTTTACTCCTTCAACTCTTCGGGCCGAGCTTGTAGGACGTTTGCACACAGGTTCCGTAGGCTCAAGTTCAATAACGAATTCAACTGGCCGGTGCGGAGGCATTCCTGGGAGCTCTTCTGGAAAGACGTCTTGATATTCGCAAACGACTGGAATTTGAGAGATGGCATCCAATTCACCCTTCTCATTGAGAGAAAACAGACGGATGGTATTATCCCGAGCGGCAAAGACAATTACATCCTCAGACGAATGAGTCAATTGAATCTGCCTGGCTGCACAATCAAGCTGAGCCTTGTGCTTAGAAAGCCAATCCATTCCGAGAATAAGATCAATATCCGAGTCACCGAGAACCGTAGGAGAAGCAAGAACTTGTAATCGCCCACGTGATAGAAACATCCGGAACGATGGAGTTAGCCTGCATGCGCTTGCCGGGAGAGACAACTGCTAAAGGACTAGGCAAAACTTGCGAAACCAATTCATGCCTATTTGTAAACGGTCTCGAGATGAAGCAATGCGATGCACCAGTGTCAAAAAGAACTTTTGCAGGAATATCATTAACAGGAAGGTTACCCATGATCACATCTGACGAGTCCTCTGCCTGAGCTGCATTCATCAAATTGACCTTGGCGTGCTTGGGGTTATGCTTGACCACAGCTGTACTTGCCGATCTGACAGGAGGAGGAGGAGGAGGAAGACGCCTCTGGTTGAAACACTTGTTGGCATAGTGACCCTTCTTTTGGCACTTGTTGCACGTGACCTCTGAAAGCGGACAGGTGATACGGAGCACTCGATCTTGGAGCTTGAGACGAAGTCTTGTTCTGAAAGCCTGGGTTGGGTGGGTGGGAAGAACCACTGCCACCTTTGCTCTTCTGCTGATACGGCTGACGGAACGGAGGAGGAGGAAGCCAAAACTTCTGCTGCTTGGCCACTTGAGTAGAGGAAGAAGGAGTAACATCTCTGACTCGCTTCCTGGAAGCATCACACCTCAACTGAGCAGCCTCTTGCTTCAGTGCCATGTTGTAGAACTCATCGTATCTCAAAGGCTCGAAGAGAACAAGAGCGAGCTGAATATATTCTCTGAGACCACCCCTGAACTGATATATCATGCTCTTCTCATCAGGCACGTCCTGCTTGGCAAAGCGGGCAAGTTTCTGGAACAATTTGTTGTAGTCATAGACAGACAAAGAGCCTTGCTTCAGATTGCGGAATTCCTCACGCTTGCTTTCAACCACGCTCTGCGGAATGTGATGAGCTCGGAAATCTCGACGAAAATCATCCCAAGTGATAACACGTCCACCTCTGGAATCCTTGTACTGCTGGAACCACTCTGCAGCTTGATCTTTGAGTTGGAAGGAAGCGAACTTGACAAAGTCCTCAGGCCTGACATTGCTGCACTCGAAATGCTTACACAGATCCACAAGCCAATCGTCAGCATCGGTTGCCTCAACACAATTACTGAAAGTCTTTGGCCCATTAGCAAGAAACTGGTTGAGTGTAGCAAAGTGACTCTGATTGCTGCCTTGATTCCCTTGACTGCCTTGATTGCGCTCTTGGATAATTTGCATGATCAGCTGAGTGTTTGCATTGGTTGCGGCCATCACAGCTTGCCATGCCTCTGGAGGAGGTGGAGGCGGTGGCGGATCTTGATTCTGGTTCTGACTGGTGCTCTTAGCGGGAGCCATCCTGAAGAGGTTGACCACCGTTAGCACATAGACAGATAAATATTGAAGCTGAATCCAACGGAATGAAAATTGCAACATATAGTCTTCACATCCAAACAAAATGAACGAATGCATTTCTCTTGAAGTGGTCACATATTCCTAAATTGCGAAACCACGAAGAATCAGGTAGAAGGGGTACAACAACGAGGGATGGAATCAGCATATGACGTCGAAGCAAAACGAATGCCACAACTCGAAATAAAACCAAGGGTTGGCTTGCGGAATAAGCCGGAACAAATACATGATAGAAATTTCGTCCGAAGTTTTCGTGGTGAGACCTACACGGGCTCGATCGTACAGCACCATCATGTACAAGGCAGTGCACATGACATACGAAGCGTCCCCGAGTCAGCATAGCCAAGGAATCTTTAAGACACAACGAGACCACTGTAAAATCGACCGTGAATAGGCGAACCACTAGACGTCGAACCCCAATTTCCTATCATACATCTGTCGGAAAGATATCCTAAGGCTACTTGAATTCCCACCTATGAATTCCCGAAATTTCCCGGTTATGCAATCAGGTGTTTGGGGATACAGGGGAAGCATAATAATCTTCACCCAAGGCTAGCAAATCCTACATCCAGCTGTTATCCATCCTTCAACACATAACAAGAAAAACCTTCGGAAACCATCTATCTCAACCTTCGAAAAGCATCCGTTATACAAGTTATGGCGATACTCCTGAACTCCCGCCCCAGTACTGGGTGGCGTCGAGGTTATCTCACCAACGAAACTGCATAAAGGAGATTTTCGATGTCGCGCACAAATCTCAAGTATACCAGAATTGCAACGATAAAATTATGACGACAATACCTCGGAGCTCAACTCCCCGGGACACTTGCCACAACCCCTAAAGACAGGAGGCACCAAGAACAATGTTCTCGTCACAAAACCATCGGAAAAACCAAGATACTCGCGTGATCCTAAAAAAAATTTAGTGAAATTTGAGAAGAGAAGAGTCAAAACTCTACGTCAGGATGCCTTACCAGAGTGATGAGGAGACTGGAAGTAAAAAGAATTCTAAGCTCTCCGATATATAATTCCTAAGGACTCAAAAAAAATTTCTAGACACAACTCGGCTGCTAAAAACGATCAAGCAATGGGGCTCCTAAGGTCGGGGAAGCTCTGATACCAACTTGGTAACGCCCTCGATGCGGCTATAGCTCCCACGTGTCGAGGCACGACTTAGAGACATAACCGCATTGAAAGCAATGTCGCAAGTCAGGCAATCATTACAACATCCCATGTAATACATAATAAAAGGGGGAGATAACATAGTTGGCTTACACTCGCCACGTCACATCAGAGTACATAAATAACATCCATCATACAAATCACTCATGGCCCGACTACGGTGCCAAAATAGAAAAGACCCCCAACATGCGACAAGGCCCTGAATCGATAACCCCAACTAGGCACCACTACTGATCGTCGGGAAAGGAAACATAATATCGCTGTGAGATCCTCGGTCGAACTCCCACTTGAGCTCGTACTCGTCACCTGGAGCGAAAACATCTGGAACCTGCATCTGGAATTATAGTATCTGTGAGCCGCAGGGACTCAGAAATCTCGCACCCTCGCGATCAAGACTATTTAAGCTTTATTAGGAATGGGAACAAGGCAAGTATATGTGGAGCTGCAGCAAGCGACTAGCATATGTGGTGGCTAACTTATACGCAAAAGAGAGCGAGAGAGGAGGCAAGCGCGAGCGAGAATCTAGAGGGAATAACCTGCGCAAGCCATTACTTCCAACACCGTGTCCACTTCCCGGACCTGCCGAGAGAGGCCATCACGGCAACTCACGCAGTTGATTCATTTTAAATTATTAAGGTTTAAGTTATCTACAACCGGATTAACAATTCCCATCTGCCCATAACCACGGGCACGGCTTTCGAAAGTTCAATCCCTGCAGGGGAGTCCCAACTTAGCCCATGACAAGCTCTCACGGTCAACGAGGAAAAGACTCCTCCCAAGACATTCCGATCAGACTCGGTTATCGGTAACTCAAGACACTTCGACAGGTTAAAACAAAGACCAGCAACACCGCCCCGAATGTGCGACCAAATCCCGATAGGAGCTGCCACATATCTCTTTCTCAGGGCACACTCAGATTGTCCTAGGTACGGGTAGGCCAGCCCAGAGTTTGCCCCTGGTGGCCACCGGTAGCTGACAGGTGGACCAACACTCAGAGGAGCACTGGCCCAGGGGGGGTAAATAAGATGACCCTTGAGTCTGCAGAACCCAAGGAAAGAAAAGGATAGGTGGCAAATGGTAAAACCAAGGTTGGGTATTGCTGGAAAGCTTTAATCAAGGCGAAATATCAAGGGGTCCCATTATACCCCAACCACGTAAGAACGCAAATCGGGAACATAACACCGATATTGACGGAAACTAGGGCGGCAAGAGTGGAACAAAACACTAGGAGAGAGGGGCCGAGCCTTCCACCCTTTACCAAGTATAATAGATGCATTAAGATAACATTAGCAATATAATGATAATCCCAACAAGTAAATAAATGTCCAACAAGGAACGGCCTCCAATCTTCACCTGCAACTAGGCAACGCTATAAGAGGGGCTGAGCAAAGCGGTAACATAGCCAATCAACGGTTTGCTAGGACAAGGTGGGTTAGAGGTTTGACATGGCAATTTGGGAGGCTGACAAGCAAAAGGTAGGCATCGTAGCATTGGCATAGCAAGAGCGAGCAAACTAGCATAGCAAAGATAGTAGTGATTTCGAGGGTATGATCATCTTGCCTGCACAGTTGTCAGAGTTGACTGGATCCTCACAAGCAAACTCAACGGGCTCCTCGGTAGCGAACTCGTCTCCCGGCTCTACCCAAACAAGACAAACAAGCAACAAGGATACAATCAACCACGTGCAAGACCAAGCAATATGATGAAATGATGATATGCTATGCGGGATGCGATGCGGATGCAAAATGCCAAGATATGACAGGAAATGCATGAACCTGCCTCAACATGGAATTCAAGGGTGCACTGGAATAGAGGGGATTGAATCGCTTGAAAACGATATAAAGATCATTGGAAATCGGGAGTTTACGGTTTGGAATGGCAAGCGTTTTAAGATTATGACACCGGTCTGCGATTTTACAGCAAGTAGGCATCTAAATGCAATGAAATGAACATGCTACAGCCACCAAACATGAAAAAAAAAATACATGGAAGTGATGTAACACAGATGCTTAACAAAGCACTAGCACTGAGCCATAGGCAAAATTCATCCATTAAGAGGTTCAAACAAGCATGGCAAAAAGAATATGCAAAACCAGATTCCAGACTTAGGTGAAATTACACTAGCCTGAAATTTTCAGATCACGAAGCCCTCTTCGGAGCAGCAAAACACATGATAGAAAACCTGACATGAACAAGTAAGAACATGGCATGGAGCTACTCAACAAGCTTAACAAAATGACCCAAAGTGACCTGGGGTCAAAAGGGTTCACAAAATACTCTACCAAGCTCACGAACATAGCTCGAACACAAATCAGTTTCAGACTTGGTGAAAACTGAGACATGCTGAAATATAACTCACGAAGGCATGTAAACGAGCTCGATGCACTCACCATGGTGCAAGTCACAGCAAGGGCAAGCATACATTTCATCCAGAATGCACAATATTATAGCTACACATGGCAAGAAAACAAAGGCATAGCATGCATGGACACTAAACCGGTAGCATCGCAAAATCGCAAACAAGTTGACCATCTTGCCAGATTAACAACGAAGCAAAGTTGAGCTCGATTTGAGTCAACCCTAGAGCACTCCACATATGCAAAAAAAAGACATGGATGGATAGAGGCATAACATAAATATCAAAAGCTCCCTTACTTGATCAACCTCAAAAGAGGCACGAATCACTAAGAAACAAGGGGACATATAGCATCCATTGAACTAAATATCCCAGACTTAGTGAAAATCAACTAAGTCCCTGAAATCAGCAATCTTCAGGTACCTCTCTTTGCAAGCTTGCACCAGACAAACACACACACCCTAAAAATGCATGGGTGGCACCTCTGAAAAGAAGATAAAATGATTCAACAAAATTCATCCCAAGGGCACAGGCATCATGCACGGATTAATCATTGGCAAAAATGACAAAAAGTGCATGATGAACTAACGGATCTGCAATTTAACTCACGAAGCCTCCTTCTAACAGCATTTCGGGCACCAAGATGACTCAAATGCAAATGATGCAATGGAATAAATGATGTACATGTCGAGACGAAGATTTTGATATATTATATGCCCAAAACGGAGCTACGGTTGCGGAGATACAAGCAGTCAAAGAATGCATATGAGCTAGGGTTTGGGGAAAAAGTCAACCGATGCCCAGATCCAGATCTGGATCGGCACGCTTCCCGAGGCGGCGCCGGAGTTACTGTAGCTCGCCGGAGAACGCGGGGGTCGCCGGTCGGGGAGGAGGAAGAAGAAGCCGGGGCGAGGCCGGGCGGCGCGGGAGGAGGGGGCGGTGACCGCGGGCGGCGGCGCCCGGGGCGGCGGACGGTGGCGGGGAGCGGCCGGGCGGCGGGCGGCGAGGTCCGGCTCGGCGGCGGTGGCGGCCCGCGGCGGCGGCGCCCGCCTGAGCCGGGGAAGGCGGCGGCGCTGGTGGAGGCACAGGGGCGCGGGGCGCTCGGGCCGGGGGGGCTCCCCGCGGGCCTGGCGGGCCCGGCGGCGGCGATGTGGGCGCGGCCCACGTGGCGGCGCGTGATTTGCTGCGGCGGCGGGGCGGACAACGTCTGGTGCGGGCGGACACGTCCGGCCCGGCGCGGGGAAGGAGATCTGTTTTTTTTAGGAGGAGGACGGGGAGGAAGACGAGATCCAAAATGGGGGGTGTTTAAATAGGCATAAGTGGAGCTAGGAGAGTCCAAATGAGGTGCGGTTTTCGCCCACGCGATCGTGATCGAACGCTCTAGGACATGGAGCAGAGTTTGGTGGGTTTTGGGACAAATTTGGGGGGTTTTGGGCTGCAACACACACGAGGCCTTTTCGGTCCTTCGGTTAACCGTTGGAGTATCAAACGAAGTCCAAATGACCCGAAACTTGACAGGCGGTCTACCGGTAGTAACCCAAGGCCGCATGACAAGTCTCGGTCCAATCCGGAAATGTTTAATCCCCACACACGAAAGAAAGCTAGAATGGCCACCGGAGGAGAACGAAGCGCCGGAATGCAAAACGGACAACGGGGAAAATGCTCGAATGCATGAGATGAACATGTATGCAAATGCAATGCACGTGACGACATGATATGCGATGCACGAAAAACGAGAACAACACATGGAGACAAAGACCCGAACCCGAGAAATAAATATAACTTAGCGCCGGAGACGGCAAGAGTTGGATACAAATATGGAAAGTTATATCCGGGGTGTTACACATAGGGTGTTGTCTCAACGGATTAGACGGTGCCCTAATTAATGTGAATGCAGCTGTCTCTAATGCATAACCCCGAAACGATAGTGGTAACTCGGTAAGAGACATCATAGATTGCACCATATCTAATAAAGTACGGTTATGATGTTCGGACACACCATTACACTGTGGTGTTCCAGGTGGCGTGAGTTACGAAACTACTCCGCATTGTTTCAAATGAAGACCAAACTCGTAACTCAAATATTCTCCTCCACGATCAGATCGTAGAAACTTTATTTTCTTGTTAGGATGATTTCCACTTCACTCTGAAATTATTTGAACTTTTCAAATGTTTCAGATTTATGTTTCATCAAGAAAATATACCCATATCTTACTCAAATCATTTGTGAAGGTCAGAAAATAACGATACCTGCCGCGAGCCTCAACACTCATTGGACTGCATACATCAGTATGTATTATTTCCAATAACTCTATTGCTCGCTCCATTGTTCCGGAGAACGGAGTTTTAGTCATCTTGCCCATGAGGCATGGTTCGCAAGTACCAAGTGATTCCAGATGTCCATCAGAATGGAGTTTCTTCATGCTCTTTACACCAATATGACCTAAACGGCAGTGCCACAAATAAGTTGCACTATCATTATCAACTCTACATCTTTTGGCTTCAATACTATGAACATGTGTATCACTAAGATCAAGATTCAATAAACCATTCACCTTGGGTGTATGACCACAGAAGGTTTTATTCATGTAAATAGAATAACAATTATTCTTTGATTTAAATGAATAACCATATTGCAATAAACATGATCCAATCATATTATGCTCAACACAAACACCAAATAACATTTATTTTAGGTTCAACACTAATCCCTAAGGTAAAGGGAGTGTGCAATGGTGATCTTATCAACCTTGGAATCATTTCCAACACACATCGTCACCTCGTCCTCAACTAGTCTTTGTTTATTTTGCAACCTTCTTATCCGCCAAGTATCTAGGGCAATTTCACTTCCAATGACCATTTCCTTTGAAGTAGAAGCACTCAGTTCTAGGCTTGGGTCTAGCTTTGGGCTTCTTCATAGGAGTAGCAACTTGCTTGCTATTCTTCTTTGAAATTCCCTTTCTTTCCTTTGCCCTTTTACTTGAAACTAGTGGTCTTGTCAACCATCAACACTTGATGCTTTTCTTGATTTCTACCTTCGTTGATTTCAGCATCACGAAGATCTTGGGAATTGTTTCCGTTATCCCTTGCATATTATAGTTCATCACAAAGTTCTAGTAACTTGGTGATAGTGACTAGAGAACTCTGTCAATCACTATCTTATCTGTAAGATTAACCCCCACTTGATTCAAGTAATTGTAGTACTCAGACAATCTGAGCACATGCTCACTGGTTGAGCTATTCTCCTCCATCTTGTAGGCAAAGTACTTGTCAAAGGTCTCATACTTCTCGACTCGGGCATGATTCTAAAATACCAATTACAGCTCTTAGAACATCTTATATGCTCCGTGGCGTTCAAAACGTTTTTGATGTCCTGGTTCTAAGCCATAAAGCATGGTGCACTAAACTATCAAGTAGTCATCTAGCTTTGTCAAACGTTCATAACGTCTATATCTGATCCTGCAATAGGTCCGTCACCTAGCGGTGCATCAAGGACATAATACTTCTGTGCAGCAATGAGGATAACCCTCAGATCACGGAGCTAGTCTGCATCGTTGCTACTAACATCTTTCAACTTATTTTTCTCTAGGAACATATCAAAAAATAAACGGGGAGCTACATCATGAGCTATTGATCTACAATATAGTTATGAAAATACTATTAGGACTAAGTTCATGATAAATTAAAGTTAAATTAATCATATTACTTAAGAACTCCCACTTAGATAGACATCCCTCTAGTCATCTAAATGATCACGTGATCCAAATCAACTAAACCATGTCCGATCAT